>NC_056747.1:1040297609-1040657609 GCF_019279795.1 Protopterus annectens
ACTTGCACTGGAGGCATAAATTTAATGACTTGACAAATGTTTGGCTTTATACACTGCTAAAATTGATTTTTACAGTGTGGGATACAAACTTATGCATAACCGAATGGCATTAAATATACTGATCTGCCAGGATATTGCCAATATCCTGACAGATCAATTCAGTGCCAACATCAACCCTCTCTCACCACCTAAATGGCCCATCTCAATACTGGAAGATTGCCAAATTCCAGTAATAACAGCCACACAGGTAAAAAATGCACTCTCCAAAGCTAAGAATACAGCATCCATGGGATCAGATGACATCCCGGGCTGTGTACTACATGAACTACAAAATGAACTGGCACCTCAACTAAGTGTCATGTTTAATCATACCCTCACCTCAGGCTTTGTGCTCACTGAGTGGCACACAGCTACAGTTATCCCACTCCACAAGGGGGGATCCACCTTGGATCCTGGGAACTACCGCCCCATCAGTCTGATGAGCCTGATCTACAAGGCCATCGAACGTATTATCATGGAACTTATAAACAAAGACATTGGCAACCTTAAAACACTGGACCCCACCCAGTTTGGGTTCGTGAAGGGCCGATCTTGTCTTCTGAACCTTATTGACTTCTTCGAATCAGTCTCCAGAGCTGTGGACGAGGGTAAGGCAGTCCACACAGCCTATCTGGACCTCACCAAGGCCTTTGACACCATGCCCCACTCTGGAATCATAGATAAACTTACTAAGCTGGGCATCAATCCCTACATCACTCGATGGGTTGCCAACTGGCTTACCTTCAGAACCCACACTGTAAAAGTAGCTGACTCCAAATCCAGCTCCAGACAAGTGACAAGTGGAGTACCTCAGGGTTCAGTCCTGGGACCTCACATGTTTGGCATCTACTTCTCTGAAGTACAGGCCAACACTAAGGCACTCTGGCTAACAAAGTTCGCAAATGACTGCAAACTGGGAGCCATTACTGAATCTGTGGATACTCTACAAAAGGGCCTTACAGAAGCAGATGTTTGGTGCCAGAGCCATAGGCTCAAGCTCAATGCCAAGAAATGTGTAGTTATCCCTCTTGGGGAAAAACATGTACCCGTGAATTATCACATAGTTGGCAGTACAGTAAACACCGAAAGTGTGATAAGAGACTTAGGGACACAGGTGGACAGTGGTCTCACCTTCAATAACCACATCGTCACAACAGTCAGTAAATGCTTCTATGTGGCACACCTCAACACTAAGGGCTTTTCATCCAGAAAAAAGGAGGTCATTGTCCCACTGTACTCTTCCCTCATTAGACCCATTATAGAATACAACGCCCCATTTGGTATGTACCTCTCAAGACATCTGCAACAACTGGAAAGGCCGCAGTAATACCTCACTAAAAGAATGACAGGCCTAAAGCAGATGCCCTATGCTGACTGCCTTAAAAAACACCAGCTATACTCAGTCGCATATCGTCTACTCCGAGACGATCTCTGCTTAACATACATGTCAAACCCAGAGTTGTTGGACATGCTACACTTAAAGAAATCCCAATCCCTCAGAGCCACATGCTCCAGGGATCTAAATCCTGTCATCACAATAAACAAAATATGCTGGAGGGATAGGTTCCTGACCCAGAGACTCACCAGACTCTGGAACAGACTGCCCATACATGTCAAGCAGAGCGCCTCTTTGGCCCTCTTCAAAAGGAACCTTGATGATTGGATGGGAGAAGGTAAATTCACCCCGGGGATCATGTCAAGTCGCCCTGCTAGACAGGGGTCCAGGGAAGTAAATAGTGTGGGAAGAAATAGCCAGGAAATTGTTATGGCTAGGCTTGTATAGGCCCTAGGGCCGATAGCCTTGTACCAACTTATGAACCTATGAACAAACTAGACATTTTCTTCCACAGCAGCAATTTTCCATCCTTGCCATAGAAAAATGTGCTTCTCAAACATAATCATGAATCATTTATAAATACAGGTGACAGATTGCACCATGTACTTGTGTGACCTGACAAGGTCCTTGTATATACATTCATTTGTCTATTTGTCTTATTTAAGTGTGAAGACCAGCCAAGTCCAGATAGAAGAATTATACTTCTAGAACATAGTATACAGTACACATCAGTCATACATCTGAACCTTTAAAACACAATAAAAGTGTCTTATCCCTCATACATTTAATTCATATTAGCACCCTTATTTATAATTATGTATAATTTATGTCATATTTAATATAATGTGAAATGGAACAACAGTACAGATGTCTGGAATTTCCTATATTAGATCCCAGGATCTGGGATTCATCCTTACATTACTTTTTATGTGAGATTTCTTGATGACATTTTTATTTTGTGGAACGGATCCAATGACAAAATCAAAGAATTTTTGGATTATATCAATGGAACCACCAAATTCCTCAGATTTACATACAAAATAAGCAATCAGGGTATTGCATATTTAGATTCATACATCAGTTTAACTTCAGATGGATTTACTTCTAGAGTACATCGCAAAAGCACTTTTTCCAATGATTATTTATATTTCAACAGTGAACATCCACCACACATATTCAAAAACATAATCAAAGGTCAATGTATCCGAGGTGCCAGGATGTCATCTAGTAAAGAATTAATGGAAAATGAAATGAAATTCATTAATGATTTATTTGTGAATAGAGGTTATCCAACAAGAATGATTAAGGATACTATAGAATATGTTACCACTCAATGGGGACATAAATATCAACCTTTGTTGGGTAATACATTGGAGGCTAAAGATATTAACTATACACAACAGAAATTCACGGGTAGAGTATGTGTCATTACATACACACCATATAGTTACAGAATTAAAGATATTATTGAGAGGTATTGGGATATAATAACTGTTATAGATTCCAACAAGACTATTTTGGGAGAAATGCCAAAAATAGTTTACAAAACGGGTCCCAATATAAAAAGACTGTTGAAAAGAGTAAAATACAGGAGGATGGTCAATCAACAAGAAGAAAAAATTTTCACCAGGAAATGTGGAAGTTGTAATCAATGTAAATATATTAATACGAACATTAAAGTTCAATTAGGTGACATAAACAACACAGTGATAAGAAGTATAGGTGGAAATTGTAGTTCCAAACGTATAGTGTATTTGGCCCTATGCAAGTTATGTTCAGCCTATTACATAGGCAAAACAGAAAGGCAGTTGAAAAAACGCATTTATGAACATTATTACAGGATACAAAAACAGGATTGTAAAAATGCACTATACAGACATATTAGGGAACATGGGGAAGATCATATTTTCTTGTTTTTTATCATAGATAAGGAAAAAGACACACTATATGGTGGTGATTGGAAAACAAGACTAGCCTGTAAAGAAAGTAAATGGCAGATGCTCACTGATTCCACCAGGAGTCCAGGTATTAATGAGTTCATTAGCATTAAGCCATTCTTGATTATGGACTCATAAATTTTATATTCATTAATATATATATATTATTAGTATATCATATCAGGTTTTAGAATTTCTACTCATGTTTTTAAAATAATGTTAAACAATGTCATATTTATTATAATGTTATATTTATTATAATGTCACATTTATATTTATATTCATTTGTTAGATGTTGCAAACAGAGTAATGAAATTAAGTTGAAGGGACACAGTTTACAACAGTTTAGAGTGACATTATTTAGTTTAAATATTATTAGCAAGTTTTGGAAATGTATGTCTCTTTAAATGGATTTTAAAGTTTTGGCGCCAAAAGTCTTTTAAATAAGCTTGTAAAGATGGTAAACACTAGTTCTGAGGAAGTCTGCGGTCAGCAGATGAAAGAGCTAAACTAGTGTTACAAGCATTTTTATCATACAATAAAGGAAGCTTTTCTACAAGTTGGCGGTGCTTTTGGATTATTATATTCCGGATTCGTTGTTTGGATGTTGGGTCTTGCTGTTCCAGCTACGTTGTATTCACTAAGTTTCCTGCAGTAGCCGTTGTTTGAGTTCCTGGTCGTTTTTGTTTTTTTTTCATTCATCTGAATAAATAGTTGTCTACGACCACCCTTGACAATGAACTATAATTCTGAAAAGGATTTTAAGGTCTATAATTATTCTGACCTAATTTTTAATGTGACTGTTTGTGTTATTTTTTGCTAAAGGTTTTACATTTGTTCCTGACTGATCAATCAATTTGGTCCACACTTTGATGGACTGAAACAGTACATCAGGAAATTGAATCTTAACATCATGTTTAATAATACTGAACTGATTAGTGATCCATTCAAAATTTCTAGCACATTTAACCCACCCACACATCCCACTTTAACAATTTGAGAGGGTTTGTGAACTCAATTTTCAAAAGCTTAGTAGGAATTCTAATACTAGGTCTGACTTGAATAAAGTGTATGGGAATTTAAACCAGGATGAAGAATTTGAGCTTGCTTTTCTAGTCCATAATAATGGTGTTAGAATTATGAAACTGGATAAGGGGGTGGTGTGGTCATCATGAATTTGGTGGACTACAATAACAAGATGCGTGAAATTTTGAATACTGACACTTTTATATTTAGAGCTCCCTAAATGAAATGAATGGAGCTTACAGGAAAATAAAAGGTTTTATTCAGGATATGTTTATAGATGGACTTATTTCCATTAGTGAATTACACTACCTTTCTGTAGAATATCTGGTTACCTCAACCATTTTTGGAGCCCCAAAAATCCACAAGGACAGACATCAGCCGCCTATGAAGTCTATTGTGGATACTTGGGGCTCCATTACATATCCTATGGCGAAGTACCTTAATAAGGAGCTGAGTATATTTGTTTGGGATAAGCCCAAAATTTGTATTGACTCATGGGATTTTTTAAAGAAAATTAATGCCATTGAGTTTAATAATGAATATTTATTTATCACAATTGATGTTGTTAATCTCTATAGTGTGATACCCCATGAGGTGGGACTACAATGGTTATGTGAATATTTACAGTCTAAAAAATATTGTACAGGATAAAGTGAATTTATATGAACAAATGTTGGATATAATTTTAAAAAATAATTTCATTTTATTTGAAATGAGAATATTATTTACAGAATGAAGGGGTGGAAATGGGCTTCTCATGTGGGGGCCTATATGCCGATACTGTTATGTTAGAATGGGAGAAGCGATATTTACATCAATCTCAATATTTTTCATTCTGTAAATGTTATATATGATATTTGGACAATATATTCATTTTGTGGGAAGTTCCGAATTATATGGTTGAATCCTTCCTTGATTACATTAATAATACAACCAATTTCTTAAAATTTACATATTCAATAAATACTAAGAGTATTCCTTACCTGGACATTTTATTAATGAAAGATGAAATCAGTAATAGTTTTGTAGCTAAAATTTATCACAAGAATGCTTTTCTAATAGCTTCCTCCATTTCAGTAGTTGTCATCCGTGTTATCAAAAATGGGCAGTAGTTGAGGTAAAGAATAAGAGAAAAAGTGGACATGTTGTACCTATTTTGAGTAATAAGGGTACGATAAAGGTTAATAATGTTATGGCAGATGAATTAAATTTACAGGAAGTAGTTGCGATTAATATTGGGGAAACTAATACTAGTAGGACAAGTACATCTTATTAAAATATTTTTAACTACTTATAATAGGGATGTACATATTATTAGAAATATTTTAATCATGAATTGGGAGTTCATAAGAAATGACAAGGAAATGAAGAATATTCTGGGAGAAGCTCCCATTTGTGTATACAAAAAAGGTCATTGTTTAAAGAATATGTTTCAGTATAATAAACCAAAACAAGGCAAAGCATATATGCACAAATGTGGCATGTGCAAGTTTTGTAAAACTATTTTAGAAACTGAAGTAGTGGAAGTAAATGGGATGAAAATTTGGGTAAAAGGGAAATTCTCTTGTTTAGCAGAGAGAATGGTTTATTGTGTCCTTTGTAGTAATTGCCCATGTTTCTATATCGGTAAAATCGAGCGAAGGTTGAAAAGTAGAATAAGAGAACATTTAAGGAATATACATGATGGCCATGAATGCAATGCACTAACAAAACATATTATAGTATACCCACAGCATGATTTTAAATTTGTAGTATTGCATAATATAACAAATTCCCCTACGGGCGGTGCCTGGACATATCTGCTTCAAAAAATGGAATTATAGTGGCAGCTTCATCTTAATTCAATATATTGGCTAGGCTTAAATGAAAATGTGTCAGTTAGTAGTCTACTAAACATAAAAGTGTTGAGTAAACACTAATTTTTGGACACTAATATTTGAATATTTATGATGTATTTGCATTCATGGCTCATATATATATATATTCCTATTTTTAGAATTTTATTCATATTTATTTCATATTTATTGCATTTTTATATATTTTCATATGCATTTTTAGGATATTAATATGTATTTATAGTATGGAATTACATTACTCTGATTTAATACATATATCTTTTTACTATATATATTTATTTATTTAGCTTGGTTTTGCCTATTTCCATTTAACCACATATATATTTATTAAATTACTTGCTCATATACGATATGTGCATTCATAATTTTTAGTATATGTATTCTATATGTTTTATAAGGTAGCAATGATATTATATGAGATGAAGTTCTTGTTTCATGTCATAGTGTTTGATGTTTTTTTATAACTGGTATGGTATTGTTTTGATCTCCGCACACTGTTATTTGATTTTAATACTGTCACTTTAAAAATGGTTAATCTTATTAGCAGAAAATTATGTCACCTGGGTCTTGGTTCTGTTTTTTAAATCTAGTTTTTTTTTTCTAGCTTTATTTGATGAAGTCTTGGTTATTGTCTAAAATTGAGACGAAAGCGCTTATCTTGTTGTTTTAACAAAAAAGGATTTGGTTGCCCTGAGGAGAAGTGTTCATGGTCGTGTTTTGCCTGCCTGCCTTCTTCCTGGCTTTTCTTGGATTAAAGCTAAACATAACATTTATTGTGTTTGTCCCATTTGCACTAAGATGCACACGGCACAAATGCTGGCATTAAAAAAAATTTAGAAAAGAAAAATGAGAAAGGAAGAAAGGCAATCTTTTAAATAAACAACACTACAAAAATTTATGTTGGCACACATGAAATATTTTTACACAGGTCTGGATTTGAACTCACTCCAATGAACCTGCAAAGCAAAGTAAGGGTGTTTATCCCTTTTTGCCATTGAAACAACTTTGCAGGAGAGAATGAAACTTGTTGTGCATACAAGCAACTGGAACACCATCCACAGTATTAACAAAACATACGACAGTTGCTTTTACATGTATTTATTTCAGATGTAGTGAACTGAGTTATCACACAACCATTTATGACTGTTGCTTGCACACATGCAGCTGTGTCTTATCTCTCTGTATTTGTTGCTGATTCTCATCTTATCTGACCAGTAATCTGAGACATGTAGTCTGTAAGGCATTCTGTATCATTGTCTTTAAAATGTGTTAGGATATTGAGAAATGAAGGGGAAGTTGAATGTTACTGAACAGGAACTGTGAAATGTGTGCCACTTAATTACACAATTCCATTTAAAACCTTCATACAGTTGCTTCTACACTTTGGAAGTCTAACCTGGCTGACAGACATATCCAGTAGAGATAAGGGAGTCTGAATTGTTCTGTTTTCCTTCTCCCTACCAATAATCATTCACAGTTGCAATCTATTAGGAACAACCACTGATGGAGTACCTACACTATGTTTACATCCGCTACATGGAGCCAACAATATTTAGAAAGGATACCTTTTCAAACACATATTTGCACTTTGCCAATTAACACCCAATTTGGCAAAAGAAAAACATAGTTATGGGGCAACTTATAAGGCTAAGTAGATTTGTATCTGATGATTCAGTTTTTCATCAAGAGGCTGACAAGCTTTGTGGTCTATTTCAAGAACAGGGATACCCATTCAATTTATTGGATGAAGTTCTGAACTGGGTATTTGAAACAAGCCAGACTCATTATAAGCCACTGTTATATTGTCCCAATGGTCTGCAACCAGTGAAAGAAAGGTGAACACTGACTTTTCATGGATCTTGGTCATTCAATTTAATACATATATGTCTTCTCTCAAGAAGATTATAAACATGCATTGGTCCACTGTATTTGGCTCTTTTGGTTTCTTGGATACTTTGGGAAACCTAATCTGATATGTGTATAAAAACAAGAAAACTTAAAAGCAATTTTGGAAAGAAATGATGACCACCAGATTAAACTGCACCACAATGTGTGGATGAAATGTTGTGATCCCTGTAAGAGTAGATATATACTGCAAGGCACCCACCTGGTTGTTCCAGGTTATCCCAAGACAATTTCTCTGAAGGGGCATTATAACTGAAATACTAAGGGTGTTGTCTACATTGCATTCAGTAGTTCCTGTTCAGACATCTATATTGGTAAGACAGTGGGGCCATTAATGAACAGGCTTTATCAACATGTGTATGCTATCAAGAAGGCTATGAATGTGACTGCACTGGTCAAATATTCTACCCAATGTCACAATTTTAAAATGTTTGCCTTTACTATACTGGAGTAGGTTATCCATTCTCATAGGGGTGGCAACTGGGAGCTAGCCCTTGAAGAAAGGGAACTAAACTGGCAAATACTGCTTAATGCTTGCAGCCCCCAGGTATTAATGGTCTTATTTCAATTAAATCGATTAAAAAAACAAAGGCTACTAATATATAAATAACTAGGATTTTTATTAGTTTAATATATTTATTAAAGCTTACCAAGTTGTTTTTCACATTTATAGCATTTTTTTACATATTTTTGATATTTGTTTTACAAGTACTATCACTATAAATTGAATAGGGATTGGCATCTTTAAGGTTAAATAATCCACTATTAAAGTTGCTACTTTGTTTCTGAAGAAGTTACGGTTTTAATTGAATGGAATGAAAGCACTTAAACTTGATTTTTAAAATTAAATCTAGTTTGCAGTCTAAGTGACATCTGGTATGACATTCTTTTTTATTTTTTGGTTAACTTGTTTTATGCTGTTGTTTTTTGCTGTTTCCCTAGTGTCTATAATAAGTGGATCCTCCCTTGTCCACTTTCAAAGCATGAATAGTCTTGTCAGCTGATAACATTTTAAGAGTCATAGGGCCTGATTCCAAAAAACTTGCTGTCAGTGTTACTAACCACTTACACTGAGAGCGGGCTGGGAACAGGTCTTTTGGAATCTGGTCCTGACAATAAATCTGTTTATGGATATGATGTATACTAAAGTAAGTGACTTACACTGAAAGCAAGTCTTTTGAAATCAGGGATGACTTATATTCAAAGGAGCTCTTCTGGAATCTGGCCCATTGTCTCACTTGCAGATACACTGTACCATTTACTTTTGACTGGCTGTTTCAGAATTTTCCTAATGGCCACATCCTATCTTGACGCAAAAACTTGAATGGTCAAATGTAAGGGAGAGTTTGATAAGTTTTGCTTCACTGAGAATTTCCATGCAACAAAAATTTAAATTTAATTTTCTAATACACATTTCAAACTGTTCATAGAGTTTAACAAAATCTTCATGCAGAGGGAACAAATGTAAAATCTTTTTTGTATAATATATTTTCAGTATTTAGCTATCTCTCGGATAAATTATACATTTTAAAATTCAGTGGCATTTTTACCTCTTGCATTTCCTTTGCTTCTGATAACAAGGGCATTGAGATTCTCTTTGGTAATCTCCTGTGTCATCATGAATTACTTGCACCCAGGTTCTCTGTGGAGTTTGTCTATCTCTCTGGTACATCTCCACAGATTGATGAAATTGTCCCCTTTGTTGAAAAAAATAATTATTTTTCTTTTGGCCTTCCGATGCCATTGTTGCATCTTTCTGGTGATTCTGCATTTCTAAGAGCCTGGTTGAGCATCTCAGATGTTGTTTTGCAACTTTGTGGGTAGAGCTAAAAAATCTTGCAGACTGATTGGTTCCCGGTTCTTCTCCAAAGTATGGCGATTACTGGGTGCTGACCTTTGTATTGTTCACACCTGATATATAGTTTCTATTGAATTGCTCTCATAATCATTAATGTTCATTTGGATTTTTTTTTATTTTTCCATTTTTGCAGGACTTCAGAACTTCATTTTCTTTGTTAACCTTGCTATTAATGACTAGCATATGCTCATTAATCTCGGCCCTGGATGCTGATAATATACGCTTATGACAAACAATGTACAACTCTTTTTGTAAAGCAACTTCATTTTATTTGTTGGTTTTAGCAATTTTTCACATATTTTAAACCTGCTTTTTCATTTGTGACATCCCATTCCTTTAAAAAGGAATTTGAATAGGGGATTTCTGAAAATGTTGGTCTGTTTATAAAGCCCTAGGTACTCGTTTTGCTGCTAAACTTGCTTTAAAAAAACACTGTCCTGTTGCAACTTTGAAATTTTAGCAACTTACTTTTAAGCTGCTTAAAACTGTCTTCTCTTTGTCTAAATGAATGTTAAGCCCTTCCTTAATGTCAGAAAAAAAGGTCCTTATCAGTAATACCAATTCTCTCATAGAGGCTCAACTATAATGGTACCATAAATTAATGATCCCTTAGTTTTCCATTAACCAGCATAACTAAAACTCACAAAAAGAAGGAAATAATGGTTGCAATTCCCAGTCAAATCAACAAATCCACTTAAAACCAGGATAACAAATCACTGGAAGACAAAAAGCAATTTCTCACTATAGAAAATATTAATAAAATTTAAATAAAATAAAATTCCAAACAGATAAGCTCTTTTGTCTCCTTGACAAGTCACAAAAACAGAACTAGAGACCTTTTCAAATAACTTACCTGTCACTTAAACATTCCTTTACACACAGTTTAGACCACATCTTTAACATTCCTTTCATACACATTTTAGATCACATGACATGTATCATGTGATCAAATTTATGTTTATTTTTTTTAAATAAATAATAAAATTAACTTCATTATTTAAACCTTTCATCCAGTTAACCTGCCATGCATACATCCTCTAAATAAGCCAAGCATTCTTCTTTACTACCCCCTTATTTTAATGCTGCATTAACATTGCGACAAAAACTTACACTGATGCTACCTACACTAACCCATAGCAGAAACTGACATCAATGTTAGCACTGACACCATCACAGTCACTGACAATAATGCTACACTGTTGAATCACAGGCCTTGACATTAATGCTAGCACTAGCAATGTTACAGAAAACTGATATCAATGCTACACTGACAATGTCATAGAGACTGACAATACTGTACTGACATTGTCCCAGAAACTGACATAATTGTTACACTGACACTGTCACAGACACCGACATAATGTTAGCACCACCACTATCAGAGAAACTAACATTAATGCTACACTGACAATGACACACAGACTGACAATGCAGTACTAAGACTGTCACAGAAACTGACATAAATTCTTCACTGTCAGTATGACATACACTACTGTTAACACTGCACTAACATTGTGACAGACTGACATTGATACTACCTGGACTAACCCATCACAGAAACTCATAGTAATGCTAGTACTGATACCGTCATGGACACTGACACTAATGCTACACTGTCGAGTCACAGAGATTGACATTAATGCTAGCACTGGCAATGTTACAGACAACTGATATTAATGCTACACTGACAATGGCAAGAGACTGATAATGTTATACTGACACTGTCGCAAACAATATGACATAAATGTTATACTGACACTGTCACAGACCCTGACATTAATGTTAGCACCAGTTATGTTACAGACATGAACATTAGTGCTACACTGACACTGCTATGCTAACTGTCACAGACATTGACATAAATGCCACACTGACTCTGTCACAGACACTGGCATCAATGCTGCTCTACCAGTCACTGACAAAGACATTAGCATTAATGATGCACTCAGATTAGCATGTGGCCAAATGTAATATGCTTTCATCCACATTTGTATTTTTTTCTCCTCCTTATTGCTCCTTTTTTTCTCACCACATCACTTAATCTGTACAGAGATGTTTAGTGACTTCCTTTCAAGAAGCACTGTGATTTTTACCTCTGATACTCTATTACACAATGGTTAATAGAAGAAGGCATTACTTGCACACTGACATAAAGCACCCTAATAGTAAGACTAATTTAATATCCATAGTAGTCAGTGTAAGTACACTGGATATGCCGTACAGATGTCTTATTCCTATGAGCCAGTCTTTCTCATTGATTGCTTTTAGACTCTGTGCTCAGCAACTGAATTTCCAAGTCAGGTTTCTAAAATATTCTAGAAAGCAGGGTATATTGAAGTGATGTTATATTTTATGTCACTTATGGCTGAATGTAATCACTCCTGACATTTGCTTGCTTTTGATGGAAAAGATTAAATAATAGATAGTGTGAATATTTTCTCTGTATACTTTCAGTGCCTTCCACTTGCACACGCTACTTTATTTGCTTGCTGATTTATTTATTTATATCTCAGTAAAGAAAATAACTAAATAAATAAATAAATGGCCTCAATGATCCTCTATATAGTGCAGCAACTTTTGGCTCACAGCCTTCATTGGGAAGACAAAGAGGAGTAAGCTGAAGAATATTAAACAATATAGTGGAGAGCTGTGGGCGGATTGTCATAGGCGGTCATAATAATGTGGCATTTTTTTTATCCTGGCAAGAAACCACATGTTATAATATTTGAAATTGCAGTCGAGGGTGACTGCGGACTGGCTGTGGATAAAAGGGATGAGAGCAGCTTATCTTTTGCTCAATTTAAAGTTTGAATTAGTATTTGGCAACTGTTTGTGTATTAAAGCATTTTTTGAAAACTTCCCTAATTTTGCAGACTGTCTACAGCTGCCTCATGCCTTGGTCTGCCCCTTATAACATCTTTAGATTTCTGGCAGTTCATTGAGGATGTCAGCTACTAAATGGGAGTAGGGGGCTAGTTGCGGATGTAAACAACTTACCATTTTTCATTTCACCATTTTTAAATCTGGTTTCACACGGATTGTGTGCATTTGTATGAACTGTTTTGAAATATTTATTCTCTGGCTGCTATGACAGAGCAAGTTGAAACTGTCCCTGGTATTACTGGATGCCCCTGATTTAGCCTTATATTTTTGGCCTGTGTCTCATAAAATGTGTGGTTTCCTGGCAAATCTTTGAGAATTGCAATCACCAAATAGGAGGAGGGTAGGCTGGGAATGAAAACAATTTATTGTTTTGTTGTTTGTTTATTTCATAGTCTGGCTTTACAGGACTAGTGTGCATTTATGTGAAATACATTGGAATATTTATTCTCTGCTGAGTATTTTCATGACACAGAGTAGAAATTATCCCTGATATCAGAGAATATTCTTGACTTTGCCTAATGTATTTGGTCTGTGCCTCATACAATTTGTGATTTTATGTCAAATTATTTATTACAGTCTTTAAATGTATGTGTATAGGGGTGTTGACAGTGGATGAAAACATCTTACTGTCTTGTTTGCTTATTTACAGAACTATGGGAATATAATAAAACAGGAACAAACCACTTGCTGACAAACAGGATAAACGCCCAGTGCTCCAGAAAAACTTGAATAATATTAATGAAACCAAAAGGAGCAACTAGGCTGATGCAGAGTCACAAGTAGAAATGAAAGGCAAAATCCTCAGGTTAAAATCCAAATGAAAGGCAAAATCCTCAGGTTAAAATCCAACTTTAATTCCACTGCAGGTCAGATAAGCGCTTTCACTCATTCATTTGAGCTTCATCAGATCATGTAACAAAGACCTTCAAGTACATAGGCTACATTTATACAGTTAAAACATCTCCTATTGGCTGCTTCTTGTTGCATATTCATGAGTTAATCTAAGCTTAAAGATATATGCACATATAAACATACTGAGATGTATAAAATGAATATAAAAACATATAAAAAACATATAAAAAACTCTCCATGAACACTCAAGATGCTCTAATAAATATGTATATATATATGTCAAAAGAAATCTATTTCAAGGGGTAAAACATATATGTGCCATCATTTATTATAGAATCTACAAACATTCCTCCGTTGTTTAACATAGGTTTAATGGAGGCTCTCTCATTGAGACCTACACCCTATCTGCTCTCAATCTAACTATCCACATACTCTCCTTACTCTCAGTATGGTTCCTGATGTCACCTCCTCGTATACTGGGTTTAATATTCTCAAGAGCTCTAAACAGGAAATAATGTTCAGGACCTGCTTGGGCTACGTGCTTAGCTAAGGCATTGTGAGGTGAAGCCTTCCTAATGTGGTAAAGGTGTTCTCTTATCCTGTCTTTAAAATGACGATTGGTTTTGCCAACATAAAATGCATCACATATTTGGCACACTGCCAAATAAACTATATGAGTAGTATCACAGGTAGCTACAGCACGTATGCTAAAGTTAGTGTGCATGTCAGGATGTTCAAAAAATGGACTGGGGTCAAGAGAATTACAATAATTACAGCGTCCACATGGTTTTGTGTGTTCAAGAGGCATTGACCATTCATCCCTTTTTGAATAACATAGCATTCTCCTTAAATTTAATTTGTTCCTATATAAAAAAGAGGGTTTAGTCCCCACAAGTTTACCGATGGTGTCATCAGTACAGAGAATAGGCCAGTGTTTCGTAATAATATTCTTGATTGCTGGACAATCAGTACTATATGGTAAAGAAACCCTTACATGAGTTGATCTATCATCTCTACCATTGTCTGTTGTAATGGATCCACCAGTAATAACTGGTCCAAAATAAGAAGAACAAAGTAAATTAGATACAGCTGAAATTTTGATACCAGCAGATTCTATGATACATAACATCTCAGGATATTTGTTGACTGAATGTGATGAGAAATTATTATGTAAAGGCCTAAACTTTATACCAAGTGCACACAGTAACTTTACGGACACTGTAGTAGACATGAGACTTTTCTGTCGAAATCTTATGCTTAAACTGCTATTTCATGATAAAACTGATAGTGAATTGACAGACAATAACGTTACTAGACCACCAAAGTTTAAGAAGCTTAGCAACTTTGTCCCACCTAATCATCCATTAGTTGAGGCATATTTGAAACTCTCTTTAAGGAGAATGCTATGTTATTCAAAAAGGGATGAATGGTCAATGCCTCTTGAACACACAAAACCATGTGGACGCTGTAATTATTGTAATTCTCTTGACCCCAGTCCATTTTTTGAACATCCTGACATGCACACTAACTTTAGCATACGTGCTGTAGCTACCTGTGATACTACTCATATAGTTTATTTGGCAGTGTGCCAAATATGTGATGCATTTTATGTTGGCAAAACCAATCGTCGATTTAAAGACAGGATAAGAGAACACCTTTACCACATTAGGAAGGCTTCACCTCACAATGCCTTAGCTAAGCACGTAGCCCAAGCAGGTCCTGAACATTATTTCCTGTTTAGAGCTCTTGAGAATATTAAACCCAGTATACGAGGAGGTGACATCAGGAACCATACTGAGAGTAAGGAGAGTATGTGGATAGTTAGATTGAGAGCAGATAGGGGTTTAGGTCTCAATGAGAGAGCCTCCATTAAACCTATGTTAAACAAACGGAGGAATGTTTGTAGATTTTATAATAAATGATGGCACATATATGTTTTTACCCCTTGAAATAGATTTCTTTTGACATATATATACATATTTTTTTAGAGCATCTTGAGTGTTCATGGAGAGTTTTTTATATGTTTTTTATATTCATTTTATACATCTCAGTATGTTTATATGTGCATATATCTTTAAGCTTAGATTAACTCATGAATATGCAACAAGAAGCAGCCAATAGGAGATGTTTTAACTGTATAAATGTAGCCTATGTACTTGAAGGTCTTTGTTACATGATCTGATGAAGCTCAAATGAATGAGTGAAAGCGCTTATCTGACCTGCAGTGGAATTAAAGTTGGATTTTAACCTGAGGATTTTGCCTTTCATTTGGATTTTAACCTGAGGATTTTGCCTTTCATTTCTACTTGTGACTCTGCATCAGCCTAGTTGCTCCTTTTGGTTTCATTAATATTATTTACAGAACTATGTTGTATTTTGTATGAAGCACACTGCAATATTTGCCGACTGCTGAGTCTTTGTGTGAAGCAAAGTCAAATCTGTTCTTATTTCACAAAATATCCCTGACTTTGCTTGTGTTTCTTGTCTGTGCCTTATAAAATATGTGGTTTTCTGGCAAATATTGAGGCTTGCAGCCTTTGAATGATGACAGATATTAAAATTTATAGGCATTCTATCCTTCAGAAAAATACATGCTAATGCAAACACTGTTGTTCTACTAACTTTCTGAATATATAAGAGCAATATTTATGTCTCCTTGATTTGGGGCTGTTTATTCCTCATTATTTTTGGGAGCAGGGTCATGTCCCTGATTCTTGCATTAAAGGATTGGGAGAATTTTTTTAGCACAATGAAATGAGGTTTACATAACAAAGTGATTACAGCTGTGATGAGTTGGGGTGGGGGTGTTTGTGAGTGAAAGTACTTTACTCTCTGGTCATATGTATAGTTAACCATCTGGCTTTGCAGGACTAATGTGCATTTGTGTGAAATAAGTTGGAATATATCTGGCTATTTATGCAAAACAAAGCATTCATCTGCCCTGATTTCACAGAATCAGTACCTTAGCTCACATCACATCAATATCCTAGCTGCTCTTTGTGGCCTAGCTGTGACTGATCCAATAGATATCTGGATACAGAAAGCCTATAAGTATATTTTTGGCACTTAATCTGTTATCAGTGATAGTCAACAAAACTGCTGCATTTATTAGTTTGCTTGAGATTGCTTTTCTTGGTGTCTGCATTTTATTTTAGTTAACAAAACTGCTGCATTTATTAATTTGTTTGAGATTGCTTTTCTTGGTGTCTGCATTTTTTTCTGTTTTACTGATAGTTAACAAAACTGTAATGCTGTTATTTATTTGCTTGATAAATATGTCTGTGGTATTTTCTTCCTAAACACTGTAGCTGGTAGCTGTAATAGTGTCCTACCCTCCCTCTCTCCCTATTGGTGTCTTGTTCTTATGCTTGGTGGCTTTGCAGTTGCCCATCTCTACTGTAATTTTGACCTGGGACACTCCTCCCAGTCTAGTGTCATTAGCTCATTCTACCTAATACAGAGAGAACATCTGAGGAGGCCAACCCACTTAGGTAATAAACCTTGAATTATCTTCTGTTCCTCCTTTCTCCCTTTCCAATTTACTAAAAAAAAAAACCTTGATAGAATCTCTGTGTGTTCTGACTATGTTTCTCAAACAATCTGGAAATATAGAGCTGATAAGTATATTTTTTGCACTTTTTAACTGTTCAGAGTTGAATAAAACAATAATTGAGTTCAGTTCTGAATACAGTTTGAATAAATTGCATTTATTTAAACTGTATTTGCGTTAATATTGCTACATACTCAAGTGTGCTAGCTTGCACTGCACTTGAATTGTTTTTAGTGCTGTTTTAGCTGCTTTTCTGTTAAAAAAAAATCTAAGCTTGTTTCCTTTAACTGGTCTAGTCCAGATACAGATTTGCTGTGTCCAGGACTGTTTGTAAGCTTCTGAGCTTCCCAAGCCTTTCTGTGTTGGAGGGAAGCCTTCTAGCTTATCAGTGGGAGTGGTAAGCACTAGGTAGCTTATCTACCATAGGAGGAGTGATTTTTGGTCCAGAAGTTTATTGGCTGTTTGGACAGTTTTTCCATCTCTTTAAACTTTCTGGTTTAAAAGCCCACATCTGTGCTTATTTCCTGTCTTTCCTGTAACTAGTCTAGTTCATATGCAGACTTGCTGTATCCAGGACTGTTTGTAAGCTTCTGAGCCCCCCAAGCCTTTCTGTGTTGGAGAGAAGTCTTCTAGCTTATCAGTGGGAGTGGTAAGCACTAGGTAGCCTATCTACCACAAGAGGAGTGGTTTCTGGCCCAGATATTGTGGTTTATTGTCTATTTGGGCAGTGTTTTTATCTATTTCAACTTTCTGGTTTAAAAGCCCACAGGTGCGCTTGCTTCCCACCTTTCCTCTAACTAGTCTAGTCCAGATAAAGATTTGCTGTATCCAAGACTGTTTGTAAGCTTCTGAGCAGTGCCAAAAAGTCTGCTCGTCAATTTTTTTCCCTTGAATGTACTAGTTCTCTCCTTTCTTGCACTTTTACTAAATTATTATTCTAGCACTTTACCAGACTTCTTGTAGCAATTATTGTAGCACACAAAAGTGCCACCAGCACTAAACGTTCTGCAAGGAAACAGCTCCATAATTTATTATTAATGCTCACCCCTCCAGGCATGTCTAAAGGTCAATTCCCTGTGCTTTCTCCTATTAAGCTGGTGAACTTGGGCATCCTGAGGCAATGTAGCAACTGCCTTATGTACACTGACAATGCTCTCCTCTTACCTCCCAACACTCAGACGTGTGAGAGATGCACTTATACATCCAGATTGGAAGCCATGCACTTTCCAGCCAAGACTGGAATAGCTGGTCAACAGGAGAAGGTCAGCACTTGCACCACACCACATGGAACACATAGCCATCTAGAACACACACCAGCCCTGCCTTCACATAAAAACACAAACCACCACCCACCTTCATGGAGACTCTCAATAAAAATTTACCCAAACAAAGTCTTTCAAGGCAGAAACACACTCGACCACCATAGCACAACACTAATCATAAGACACAACTCTCCTAAACAGTGTGCCACTCAGCCAAAGCCCCTAAAGCAAAACAACATGCCCAACACACCAGTCATAGGTGACTTGATAGTGAGGTACACTGATGTCCCACTCACTAGCTTGAATATGTAGAAATTAACAGTCATCTCTCCTACAAGTGCCAGAGTCCGCCACATAATGCTTGCACTCAGGTACCTCAACAACAGCTAGAAATATGACTTTGTCATTGTACATGTGGGTGTAAATGACCTGAGACATACCTCCCTGGATTACATGAAAAGATACATGGAGGAGCTCTCAGATTGTGTAGCCCAAATGGCTATGACCCTAGCCCTGAGTAGCATCCTACCATCACCAGAATGATACCACAGTACAAGCAGAAAATGATTGATTTCAACAATTGGCTAAGTTTCTGGTGTCATTCTAAGGAGATCCAGTATCTGTCTGCCTGAGATGACATGATTGACAGACCTTGATGCTTTGCCGGAGATGGCCTGCATCTGTCACCCCTGGGCTTCTGGATACTGGTCAAGTCTCTTGCCACCCCTATAGTGCCATTTTTAGGTGGTGTTCCAAAGACCAAATTACCACTGTAACAGCTACAAACAAATGCAATCCGAGGGTCATGCTGCTCAATGCTAGAAGTCTAAATCTCAAAATACACTTGCTCAAAGCACTCCTTAAAATGGAGAACATCAACTTTTGTGCTGTAACAGAGACCTGGTTCAAGGCAGCAGAAAGTATCCCTGCACTACCAGGCTATAAATCATTCCACACCTTTTGGCCCCAGAACTTGGACCGAAGCTCCAAAGACGGTGGTGTTCCCATATTCATAAAGGATGCACACACCTCCAGCCTGGTAGCCGAACATAACGCATCAGAGATACATCAGGTGCAGCAAACATTGGATAAGACAGCAATTCAGGTCATAGCCTGCTATAGGTCTCCAACCATGTCCCAAAGACTCCACATTTCTAAGCGCCCAGGAAAATATTAGGGCCCAACCTACCATTCACATACTGGGCAACTTCAACTACCCCTCTATTAACTGGGAAAACTGCTTATTTATCAACATAATTGCCCAACATTTCCTGGAATTCATTAATTCCAATGCCCTGGACCAGCTTGTTCTTACCCCCACTAGAGATAGCAACATCCTTGACCTGGTCATTGCTAACATAGGTGACCATTGCTCTACACCAGTAGTCAACTCCTCCCTGGTTAGATCCAACCACAAATTAATCACCTTGGAACTCCACATCCCTCCCCCACCCCCACCCCCCTGTAAAGGTAACCACCATGAAAAACTTCTCCAAAGCTAACTTTGGGCTCCTAAAAACAGAGTTGGCTAACTTCACGACACCCATGCAAATGGAGATTAGTTGCATGACCACCAAATTATACACCAATGCACTGTATGAACACATACACAAATGCGTGGATTTCACCATACCAAAGACACTCTCCTCCAAAAAAAGGAAGTCAATCTGGTGGCCCCCTGCCATAAATAAACTTTACAACAGAAGGAGGAAACTGATGCAGAATAAGGTGAAATCCCAAGATTGGAAAAACTCCCTTATCAGCCTAAACAAAATGTTGAAATCCCTCATCAAATCCTCTAAAGCTAGCTATGAAAACAGAATTGCAGCAGATAGTAAAGACAACCGCACGGCCTTCCATAGTTATGTAAAGAATCTCCATGGCAATACCCAGATTTGTTCTGAGCTGCTTTACAGTGGTACCTTCTATACTGAGCCAACAGATATTGCCAGTATACTGGCCGAAATGATTCATTGCCAACTTTACCCCATTCCTCCCCTAAAGGGCCAATCACAATGCCAGTAGACTGCCAGGCACCCAGTATTACTGCTGCACAGGTTAAAACAGTACTGCCCAAGGCCAAGAATACAGCTTCTATGGGACCTGTCAATATCCCTGGCTGTGTTTTACATGAACTACAGACTGAACTGGCACCTCACTTGTGTACCCTGTTCAATCACAGCCTCACCTCAGGCTTTGTCCCTATCAAATGGCACACTGCTACAGTCATCCCTCTCAACAAAGAAGGAGTGACTACAGACCCTGGGAACTATCACCCCATTAGCCTGACGAGTCTGATATGCAGAGTTATTGAATGCATCATCATGGACCTAATAAACAAGAATATAGGGAATCTCCAAACTCTGGATCCCACACAGTTTGGTTTTGTGAAGGGTAGATCATGCCTACTCAACCTGGTCAACTTCTTTGAGTCAGTCACCAGAGCTGTGGATGAAGGCAAGGTGGTTCCTACAGCCTACCTTGATCTGGTCAAGGCCTTTGATACCATTCCCCACTCAGGAATCATAGAAAAACTCACTAACATATCCTTCAGAAAATGCATGGCATTGCAAAATAAAAAAAAAATGTTACTTTAGCAACTTTATGAGTAGTAAAAGACATATGTCTTGGATTCTGGGATTATGCTTCTCATTGTTTTTTGGCTTTGTCTGTGTTTCTTGTGCTAAGAAGTTGAGAAGTATTCTCTTTTACCACAATCAAATGATGTGTACAGTGCAAAGTAGCTGGGTGAGGAAAGGGCTGTCTATGGCTGAAAGTAATGTTACTTCTTGTTTGCTCAGTTTAAACAGTCTGTCTTTGCAGGATAAGTGTGTATTTGTATAAAATAAGGTTTATTTTTACCATTACTAAATATCTGAGGTGTACACAATCAACAACACAGTTATAATTGCTGGGTAGGAGGCTGTCCATGGACAGGCATGACTGACTGTGGCTGTCATGATCCAATTAAACAGTCTGGCCTTGCAAGGCTAGTGTACATTTGTGTAAAGTAAGTTGGAATATTTTACTGTGACACTTTTATCACAACTGGACATTTAAGGTATATATATATATATATAGCCAAGTGTCTTTAATTAATGATACAGACATCAGAGGAATATAATAACAGATATTCGGATGTTCTTAAAGCAGGAAGACAAATCTAAGGTATTCAAAAAAGTTATAAAAGAACATGAATATTTATGCATGGACCAAAAAAGTGTGTTTGTTAGGGGGAGGGGTATGATTTGAAAACCACCCAGGCCCCAAGGTGCACTTAATCTACCACTACACACAAATTACTGATTCCCTTGTCTGTCCTAAATTTCAAAGTAACCATCTAGTCTCTTTAAACTCAACTTCTCAACATAGAATTATAGATAGAGGGCATTGCATTAACTGCATTTTCTGTAAGCCCCGCTCTTTCTCATGATTGTCCACAACTCAACTCTATTTATAACATCAAACATAGAATCTTAAATCTATGATAAGAATGTATAAAGGTTGTTTTCTTTCCTTGATATATTTTGATACCATGTTGCCAGAGTAGACAGTTATTAATCACTAATATATTGTCTATATATGCACAATGAACAAAATATAATGGAGTTTTTTTCTGAACTCTGTATTTTCAAAAATCTAATAAAAATGTTGAAACGATCTTTAAAAAAGTATCTAGCAAAGTCAGTGGTCTCTGCATTTTGAGGTGGGCATGGTCCTTTTTTGTAGTAGATTGTCACTACAAGCTCTCCAAACCAAAACTGAATAACTACTTTTTCTAGCAATATCCACCACAGAAGCCTACAAATTCAGTGAAATGTTATCTGTTCCATTTACTGACAGACAGAAACCTTTATTACAATGAATTCTGTTACAGTTTCACAAAGCATGTGACAAAGATAAGTGGCTTATGCATCACGTTTCATGTTGGATCAATACCTAGCTACTTTACTTTCCAAGGCCATCATTGCCTGCTGGGAATTACAATGGGAGGTCCACATATGGGAGTTTTGCAGATAGCTTTTCTTTGTAATGTAGCTTCAGTAATAAGCAAGTGAAGTAATTCAAAGAATTAGATTACTCCGTGCCTGCATCTAACTTCTGCTAATCATTAAGGTAATGCAGAAAATTATTCATTGCGCATAACTAGCGCAAACATTCACAAAAAGTGGATGCTAAGTTCTATTTCTGCCTAATTCAAGAGCTTTTGTTTTCTGATCAAAAATCACTGCTACGTTTTAAGAAAATAAATGCTTAGAGCAAAAAATATTACTATTTAAATCTCTGATCATCTCCAAAGAAACTTTGATTATTACACATAGCCAGAGACAGGAAAGAGACAGTGACCTGGAGGGTCAGAAGCACTACACTACTATATGTTGTGATTTGGTTCATCTTTATTTTCATTGGTTTCCATATTATGTTTTCATAGATAATGTCAACACTTATTTTTATTTAGTTTTGGTCTGTTTCAGGCTGTCTTCACGCACAGCCCAGACTACAAATATATGGGCAGAGTAGTCATTCCTCTGAGGGGACAACATGAAAACTGCACACAGACAGTAAAGGGGGTGAAGACTGGACCCCAGACAATGAATGTCTAAGGGAGAAACCTTTAATTTTGAGCTACTTTGTTCTGCTTACTACAAGCCTTCAGTTGTCTAAATTACATCTATTTACTCCGTGTACCCAGCTAATCAATGTTGCAGCTTTTGGTATCTTTATATGTGTTTATTTATTTTAATATTTCACTGAGCACAGCTAGGAGAAACAGTCACAGATGCTGATTGTGAAGATTGGAGGAAGATGGGGGAAGGCTGCCAGCCTAGTCAAATAGAATTTGATAAATAAGTCTATCAATTATATAAATAAATGTAAAATACAGGCTTGTGATTTTAAATGAAAGAAAACACTATAACATGTGAACTTCAAGATTGTTGCAGCATTGCTATCTGCATTAAGGAAAACCAAGTCAAGTATTTCAAATGTGTCTTTTGAAGCTGAAAAGATCTTATGAATCTCGTTGATGTTTACAAGTCGGCTCCAGTGAGTCTGGATGAAGGTTTCAGGCCTATTGCTTTAAGGTTAAAGTTAAGGGCCAGAATTTGCATATGGAAGGTGCTTTATTGCTCTGGTTTCAGCTAGAGTGTATATGTGAAATGCCTTTTACTGTTGTAGTCTCCTGAGCAGGTGTTAGCTTGATAAATAATGCAGTTTGTGGCCTGGGGACTCCAGACTAAGTGTCAAAAATGATGGAATTTGGGAGGGCCTTAGAGAGCTGTTGGTTAGTGTTTAAAAACTATTGTTGAGTGAGAGACTGGGAAGCATTTTGATCTTGGACATCTAACCCAGCACTGCTTATGCTTTATGTATGTAAGTAAGATTATAGCATTGTGTTTTCTCTTAAGATTAGCTAAAGATTAGAAAGTTAGATTAAGTGTTTTTCTTTGACATAAGACCTATCCTACTGTGTTATTTTAAATTTCTGTGTGATCTCTGAACTCTTAGATATATCTGGGGTGTAGTAGTATTGTCTTGTGTTTTAATTATTTATTATTAAATATTTTAAAAACCTTTACCTGTGGCTGGTTTGTGTAGAGATAAGCTCTAGAGTACATTGCATATTTATAGATGTTATCGTAATAGGCCACTCTAATAAGCCTTAGACTGTATAGTCACATTACCAATTGGATAATAATATTGCACAGCAATAATTGGACACCCTTTTAAGGGCCTTTTAGTAGCTGGTATTAGCTGGGTGGTGGCAGGAATTACTACCATATGGTCTGGGTAATAGGGGCACAGCTGGAGAACCTGTGCCAGCCTTTTCCCAGGAAGGTCTGTGTGGTTGTATAACCTCTTCTCAAAGTGTGTGTGGTGTGTCAGCTACTTGGCAGGGACACGAAGCACTGGTTGGACAGAGAGGGTACTAGAGGTTTTAGCTTGCCCAGCTAGGCTGAGATCTGGACCCTATAGCTGTGCCAGTGGGGAGTCTTATTGGGGACCTAGTGAGCAAGGGAGCAACCAACCCCAGACTTACTGTGATCCCTGTGTGCACTTAAGGAAAATTGTACTTTACTGTGTGTATTAGTTATCCTCTCCTCTTTGTCGTCACATATTAGTGGCAGTGGTTGGGATATCCTATCACATATTGGTTTGCTGTGGTGAGATCCAAATCACATATTGATTAGTTGGCAAACACTAATTGGCTTGCAGTGGTGTGGGTAGGGAGAATTCCTGTAGCTTATGTACAGTGATATCTAAAAGTGTTTTGTACTCTAAAACAGCCACGTAGTGTATACTCAAAGTTCATATCACAATTTTGTTAGCTTAGTGTTAGTCAAAGTGAGCAGGCAGCATGTCAGCAGAGGAGTATGGAAAGCTGACAAGGAGCCAGCTGATGGAGATGCACCAGGCTAGGGGACTGGTGCACGGAAACCTGACTAAGGCAGACCTGATTGCAGCCTTGGTTACAGCTGCATCAGAAAACAAAAGCCCAAAGGACAATCAGACTGACAGTGGAGATACAATATTCTCGGAGAATGGACAGCTCAACCTTTCTGCAGTGGACTTAAAAATCCAGCTGTAGGTAAAGAGACTTGAGTTGGAGGCCAGACGTATGGAACTAGAAGCAGCTGAGAAAATGAGGAGTCTACAAGCTGAGGAAAATGAACAGCAGAGGAGGCATGAGAGGGAAATGCTGACTCTTCACCAGAGTCGTGGAGGTAATGGGGAAGGGAGTAACCGGACCCCAGAAGCACAAAAAGTCAGTAAATTTCTTCCACAGTTTAAAGAGGGGTATAATTTTGATAGTTTCATTCATATGTTTGAGCGGGTATGTAAACAGTATGAAGTTGACCAAGGGCTCTGGGTACGGTTCCTGACCCCCTTACTGCATGCTAAAGCTGTAGCTTTTTTAGCAAAAATGCATGACATTGACTATTTTGATTATACTGCTGTAAAAAAGACACTTGTTGGAATGTTTTAAGCTAACACCTGAAATGTATAGGAAAAGGTTTCATGAGCATAGACGCAAGGCAGAGGAAAATGTATGTGAATATGTTGCTGAACTGAGCACTTATTTTTCATAGCTGGGTGAGTGGATGTCAGGTCACCACTTTTGAAGGGCTGGCAGACTTTTTGGTAAAGGAACAAGCCCTTAGCATTTTGCCTGAGGACATGAGGATCTGGTTAGCTGATAGACAGTGTGCTACTTCAGAGGAGTTGGGGAAGAAGGGAGACCTGTACCTAGCAAGCAGGGCAGCCCTGCACAGGAAAGGGACCCCCAGTACTGCTCACAGGGCTAAAGGAACCCATGGTGGGCAGCACAGACTGCCCCAACAGAATCTGCCAGTAGCAGGGGAAGCCACTAGTCCAGGTACATGTCCAGGAGCTAGGGTTAAATGTTTTGAATGCAACCGGTGGGGCCATGTGGCATACAGATGTCCATGGAGGCAAGGTGGGGGACCAGATGTGAGGGAGCCAGTAAGTGGGAAAGAGAAAATGCCGACAGTGGATTGTCTTGAGACAACAGGGGTATATAACTACCATCCTGCAGATGTCCTGAGAGGGAAGGATTTGGATAGTGCAATGCCCTGCCCTTGTGCAGTTACATGCAGTCAGGTTTGGAGACAAGCATGTAAGTCTGGTAGCCTGGGGGAGACCCAGACAGACTGCACACTTGCTGCCAGGACTGCTGAGGTGGTTACTTCAGGGAGGGAGCTGCTCTGTAGCAGTGAGACTGAAGGTGACTGCAAATGTAGAGGTGAGTAGTAGTACCCAGGCTGACAGTGAAGCACCATTGTCAGAGGATGCTAGACTTCCTGTGGAGGGGGAGCTGGGAAGGGTTACAAGGAGAGACTTGAGACAGGCTCAGCTCTCAGACCGTACATTGCAAGGCCTGAAGCAGGTAGCTAGGAAGGCACCTGATTCTCAAGGGAAGGGGGAATCTGTATACCGGAACAAAGGGTTACTGTACAGAGATTTGACCCCTGAGGGGGGGCTAGAAGGTGAGAGAGTACAGCAGTTAGTAGTGCGTAGAGCCTACCGTCTGGCGCTTCTAGCCATAGCCCATGATATTCTCTTTGCAGGTCATATGGGCATAAAACGTACAAAGAGGCATATTATGCAAAACTTCTATTGGCCTGGAACTTCCAGAGATGTAACAGGGTACTGCAGGATCTGTGAATAGTGCCAAAAGATAGGCAAGGCAGGAGACAAGGTGAGAGCTCCTTTGATGTCTTTGCCTGTGATCGAGGAGTCATTTCAGAGAGTAGCTATGGATATTGTGGGTCCTCTGAGTACTCCAAGTTCCACAGGGAAAAAGTATATCCTAGTGACTGTAGATTATGCTACACGATACCCTGAGACAGTGGCTTTGTTCTTCATCGGGGCAGAGAAGGTGGCAACCATTGCTAGAGATTTTCAGCAAGGTAGGTTTCCCAAAGGAAATACTGTCTGACAGAGGTGCCAATTTTATGTCAGACCTGCTGGCTTGTCTGTGGAAGTCTTGTGGGGTGAAGCACATGAAGACCACCCCCAGACTAATGATCTTGTTGGGAGGTTAAACTCTACAATCAAGTCCATGCTACGGGCATTTGCAGATAGTTTAAGAGGGAGTGGGACAAATATTTTCCCCATCTGTTGTTTAATTACAGACAGGTTCCCCAGGGATCCACAGGTTTTTCACCCTTTGAGTTGCTCTTTGGGCATAGGGTGAGGGGACCTCTAGATTTAATTTGAGATGAGTGGAAAGGTGAGTGTGAGTCTCACAAGGAGTCTGTTGTGGCATATGTCCTGAACCTCAGGAAAAGGCTCCGGGAACTCATAGGCCTGGCCCAGGAGAACCTGGCAGAAGCCCAACAACAGAAAAAGGTGTGGTATGACTTGAATGCTCGAGCTAGAGAGTATGCTGTAGGGCAGCAGGTGATGGTTCTCATTCCTGTCAGACACAGCAAGATGCAAGCAGCTTGGGGGGGACCCTATAAGGTGGTAAGCAAGGTAAGTGATGTTAACTACATGGTGGAACTGCTAGGCAGGAGGCAGGGGCACAAATTGTACCATGTTAACATGATGAAACCTTACCATGATAGAGAGGCCCTTGTGCTGAGCATTTGCAGTGGATTACAGGAGGAGTCTGAGAGAGATCTTGTGACTGATCTCTTCAGTGAGGCTCGGGCTGACAACTCAGTGGAAGGGGTAGCAATGTCCCAGCAGCTATCTCCTACCCAGGTTAGAGAAATCCAAGCAGTGTTGCAGGAGTTTGGGGGCATGTTCAGCAGGAAACCAGGGAGCACCCACCTAGTGCAGCACCAGGTGGATACAGGACCCCAAAGGCCTATCAGGCCGACCCCTTATAGGGTACCTGAGTGAGTCAAACAGACTCTGAGGGTACAGGAGATGTTGGAACTAGCCGTGATTCAGGAATCCAACAATCCCTGGGCCTCCCCAGTGGTACTGGTGCCAAAGAAGGATGGCAACACCAGGTTCTGTGTGGATTACAGGAAATTAGTCACACAGAGGCAGATGCTTACCCCATGCCTAGGACAGATGAGGCCCTAGAGTAGCTGGGTAGGGATAAATGTCTTACAACCACTGATCTTGCCAAGGGTTACTGGCAGGTGACTTTGACTCCCAGTGCTAGAGAGGTCAGCCTTTGTGACTCCTTTTGGCTTGTATGAGTTCACAAACATGCCCTTTGGGATGAAGAATGCCCCAGCGACTTTCCAGAGGCTGGTAGATCATATCTTAGCAGGAGCAGGAGGATTTGCCCTTGCTTACATGGATGATATTGCTATCTACAGCCATTCCTGGCAAGAGTACCTTCAGCATGTCATGGAGGTGCTGGGCAGACTACAGAGGGCAGAGTTGACCATTAAGCCAAGCAAATGTCAGGTGGGTATGGCAGAGGTCTCCTACCTAGGACATAGCATGGGGAGTGGTAAGATAAGGCCAGAACCTGCCAAAGTGGAATCTATTCAGGCATGGCCTGCACCTATTACCAAAAAGCAGGTGAGGGCATTCTTAGGGACAGCAGGGTACTACAGAGAGCTTGTTCCCAATTATAGTACCATAGTTGCTCCCCTCACAGACCTGCCAAAGAAGAACAGGCCAGATAAGGTAGTGTGGACCCCAGCATGTGAGCAGGCATTTCAGAAGCTTAAGGAAGCTTTGGGAGGACCCCCTGTGTTAGCCAGTCCAGACTATAGCAAATAATTTGTTGTGCAGGTGGATGCTTCAAACTATGGGGTGGCCGCTGTACTTAGCCAGATTTCTTCAGAGGGAGAAGAACTCTCAGTGGTTTATCTCGGTCATAGGCTCCAACCCAGGGAGGAATGCTATGCAGCAGTAGAAAAAGAATGTCTAGCCATAGTGTGGGCACTACAAAAACTTCAGCCTTATCTGTATGGAAGAAAATTCACTGTGTTGACAGATCACAACCCCCTAACATGGTTAAACAGAGCTAGTCAGCAATATGCCAAGTTGCTAAGATGGAGCCTGGGGTTGCAAGCATATGATATGTCATTGCAGCACCGCAGTGGGAGTAGCAATGCCAATGCTGATGGGCTCTCAAGACAGGGAATGGGGTGAGGTACACCCAGATAGACCTGACACTCTCAAGCGATGTTTCTCAAGGGGCACTTGAAAAACTTGCTTGAGTTCCCCGGGGGGGGGGGGAGTTAAGATTGGAGGAAGATGGGCGAAGGCATGACAGCCTAATCAAATAGAATTTGATACATAATTATATCAATTGTATAAATAAATGTAAAATACAGGCTTGTGTTTTTAAATGAAAGAAAACACTGTAAAATGTGAACTTCAAGATTGTTGCAACATTGCCATCTGCTGTAAGGAAAACCAAGCCAAGTATTTCAAATGTGTCCTTTGAAGATGAAAAGATCTTATGAATCTCTTTGATGTTTACAAGTCGGCTCAAGTGAGTATGGATGAAGGTTTCAGGCCCATTGTTTTAAGGTTAAAGTTAAGGGCCAAACTTTACATGTGGAAGGTGCTTTATTGCTCTGGTTTCAGCTAGAGTGTATATGTGAAATGCCTTTTATTGTTGTCTATTGAGCAGGTGTTAGCTTGCTAAATAATGCAGTTTGTGGCTAAATAATGCAGTTTGTGGCCTGGGAACTCCAGACTAAGTGTCAAAAATGATGGAATTTGGGAGGGCCTTAGAGAGCTGTTGGTTAGTGTTTAAAAACTATTGTTGAGTGAGAGACTGGGAAGCATTTTGATCTTGGACATCTAACCCAGCACGGCTTATGCTTTATGTATGTAAATAAGATCATAGCACTGTGTTTTCTCTTAAGATTAGCTAAAGATTAGAAAGTTAGATTAAGTGTTTTTCTTTTACATCAGGCCTGTCCTACTGTATTATTTTAAGTTTCTGTGTGATCTCTGAACTCTTAGATATCTCTGTGGTGTAGTAGTATTGTCTTGTGCTTTAATTATTTGTTATTAAATATTTTAAAAACCTTTACCTGTGGCTGGTCTGTGTAGAGATAAGCTCTAGAGTACATTGCATATTTATAGAGGTTATCATAATAGGCCACTCTAATAAGCCTTAGACTGCATAGTCACATTACCAATTGGATAATAATATTGCACAGTAATAATTGCACACCCTTTTAAGGGCCTTTTAGTAGCTGATATTATTAGCTGGGTGGTGGCAGGAATTACTACCATATGGTCTGGGTAATAGGGGCACAGCTGGAGAACCCATGCCAGCCTTTTCCCAGGAGGGTTTGTGTGGTTGTATAACCTCTTCTCAAAGTGTGTGATGTGTCAGCTACTTGGCAGGGGCACGAAGCACTGGTTAGACAGAGAGGGTACTGCAGGTTTTTGCTTGCCCAGCTAGGCTGAGATCTGGACCCTATAGCTGTGCCAGTGGGGAGTCTTACTGGAAACCTGGTGAGCAAGGGAGCATCCAGCCCCAGACTGACTGTATGCACTTAAGGGAAATTGTACTTTACTGTGTGTATTAGTTATGCTTTCCTCTTCTAGGAGACGACTTACCTTGTGTTAGTGGTGAGGATTGAGGCTCCTTGATTGCTTGGCTAGGGCACAGTCATCACACTGATTTCCAGATGCAACTTAGGAAAAAGGCAAACTTAACTTTTAACCTAATCATTTACTATAGATAGAAAGATAGGAGGTATGTACATTTTTTCATTTAAAGCATGTCATCACAATAGTGTAGCACCTTTCTATGTACTTTAGGAAATGTCACAAACTACAAAGACTATACAATCAAACCGCCTATGCTTCAGCTAAACTGTAATCAGAAATCAGTTTTTGGTTACAGTAGAACATAAACTTGCAGTCTGCTCTTAAATATGACAAGCTAGTTCCTTATTAAAAGCCTTTCCTTCTGCTACAGGAAAAGTGTGGGTACTTATACAGAGATAGCAACATTTACCTAGCTATTCAGAGCTGCTATCACAGATAGTGCACAGAAAGTAATGAAAAACTTAGCAGTAATAATCAGTTACTATTTTCTGAACTACTTTTTTTTCTTTTTCATTTGCACGTTAGATTGTGCAAGCCCTACAAGTTTAACCTGATGATGGTTCTTTCTGCCAAACGTGTTAATACAGTGTGTTTTCCCACTACTTCACCTTACCTAAAATTTTCTGTTGGTCTTATTGCAAATGTTGCTATAGGGCTTCGAAGGCTTTAGCACTGCAGGATATTGTGGGTCATGCAGGCTCTGTATTGTAAATTTGTAAGCACCTCATTCACTGAATCCTTAGAGAAATACCGGCATGTGGATTCAAATTTTTAAGTTTGAGCATAGCTCTCAACTAATCAGTGACAAATCTCAACAGAATCAGGTATAAATCCTGACATAATCAGGGACATTCAAGGCCACTTTTAAAATATTACTACTATCAACTTGAGACATTGAGAGAATAACAGACTGTGAATTAATATATATATTTCTTAAAGAAAGTGAAGTCTATAACTCTGGCAGCATGTCAAGGAATCGTAGGGACAGCTATATTACCAAGGTGAAAATAGCATGCAGGAGAGGGGGTGGAAGGGGACCAGGAAGTTAGTTAGGATCAGAAACAGGAGGGTGTGTGTGTAAATTTATTTAACGTTTGTGTACCAGGAAAGTCTGACTTGGAATGAGACCATTTTCAAAGGACGCCTGGGGAGAAACTCTCCAGACACATGTCTTTGTAACATTGGAGGAAACCAAAGCACCCGGAGAAAACCCACATGAACACAGAGGGGACATACAGACTCCACACAGAAGGCACTTCAACTGAGAATCGAACGAGAGAACCTCTTGCTGTGAGGTGCCAACTCAACAGCTGTGCCACTGCACCATAAAGATAGATGGGTAGGTAGAGGAAGGGCTTTAAAAAGCCACAAGTAACCAGGCAAGATCTCTTTTCAACAGCAGAGCAGGACAGACCAGAACACCCATGCTCCCATCTTTCCTCGTAAAAGCAGAAAGAGGTGTAGATAGTACAATGTGAGAAGCAGCAAATGCTGACTGATAAGAGTAGGTAGGTGCTTGCTGACTCATAAACAAGATTGCACTAAGAGTCAGAAATTTCCTGTTTTCTCCCACTGGGTTTTCAAGTTTTTGCCTTCCCCAGCAAGTTGGGTAGGTAGGTGTCACAGCCATGAAGGGCGGAAGGGCAGACTTGGAAAAATAAATTGTAAAGGAGTGTACTTGACTCTGGGAGGGGTACAGACTTCAGCAGCTTGGCCTTTCTCTTGGTGGGCTGCCCTATGTTGTAGCAGGCAGGCTGGGGGCCACAGCCTGGGGTCCCACAAGTGGCAGATCCCCTTCATCCACTGATATCTGACTGAAAGGGGACTGTCATTGTTTGGATGTAGATCCCTTCAGCCATTGGTGTTGGTTCAGCATTTACAGGGGGGACTACAGTGGTATATTATGGCATGGTTGATTGGATTTGACTTTCTTCCAAGTTCTGCCTTTTGTGCATATCTGAATATTCTTGATTGGCATTGATTTGATTAGCATTGACTTATGATCAGGCACTGATATGATACATAATTTGACTGGCATAATAAATAAATGGCTGCAGCCATTTCCTCCAAACAGGTGTGTGGTGTGATTTATAAAATGGTGTGCATGCTTATTTTCAGCCAAGGCAATAATTATATCCTTTGTTTAGTAAGTGTAATTCACCACTTCTTCTGCAAAAGTCACAAGTTTTAGAAAGGATCAAGAGAACAGAGTTAAAATTGGAGTCAAAATCAGGGACAGTTGAGAGGTATGAGTTTGCGTGTGGCAGAGGCCTTTTTATTTATAAAGAACCCTTGCAGGGCCAAATATTGGTCAACTTGTGCACTAGGCAAAGGGGCTCCACAGCACCCCCCCCCTCCCAGTGGCCCCATCCTGGTCTAACTACACCATCCAGATTACTTTATTTCTCCATTTTCTCACAGTTTTGTTTGTCTTACTTTTCAGTTTTTCCTGTATTTATTCAACACATTTTAAAGAAACAGTTTACTTCAAAAAAGTAAACAAATAAATACTGGAAGAGCGCTCCTGCTAGAGCGGGGCATTGGGCAGCTGCCTAGTTGGTTATAGACCGACTATGCCCTCTTGGGGAAAAAAAGGACGGGTACTACCTAAGCACACAGGCAGACCCCACACATAAAACTAATAGATTGGAAAATCATAATCCAGAGACCTTCTTTGCCGCTAAACTGGGATAGGATCTTTTCATATAGCCAAAGTGATATATTTTAATGAAACATGAGTTTTTATAAAATACACCCTTCTTTTCTACGGATACAAAGGAGTGGGTTTGTGTGCCCACATTTACTTGGGTAGTACCCATCCATCCCTTTGACAAGTCTTGAGCTTGTTTTAAATAATTGTGTACAGCCTTCTAGACTAGCTCTTTTCTGCCCATAGGGTTTGGGTGTCACTTTGACAGTAACAATCATGTACAGCAAAGGTTTATACCACCGGGTGGCACTTCCACAGCATCGTATATACACACTCACACTCACACTCTCTCTCTCGGCCGATTTAGAGCTCTCTATATCTTGGAATATGGTAGGAGACGTACGCGAACACTGGGAGGGCATGTGGGCTCCGCGAGGAATGCTGTGCTGTGAGGCGGCAACACTATTCGCCATGTCACTGTGCCCCCCCCGCAATATTACACTGGCCTATATTTCGTACTATGTGTGTTCCACGTTCAGACACACAACGCAGTTCGTCACTCTATCACAAAAACAGATTATTTGCTTTAAAAAGTAAAATGAATGAATTAAAAATAATAATCATTGCAAACATTGCAGTTTCTCTACCAAAGTAGGAATAAATGCTTCACACCTCATCATACTTTCTCAGCGATCCAAGTCAGAATGGGTTATCATATACCAATTTTTTGTTTTTACCAAGTTTACCAGGGACAGTCCCGATTTGCTTAATTATAGGGGGTGGGGGTCAACACGAAAAATGGCAAGTGGTTTAAAGTCTGATCTTCGCGGGAAATTGTATCTGAAATACATTAGTGTGTTGTCAAGGTGCTAAACAGTTTCTTCTTAATTATATTTATATGTTAAATTAAGTGATTTTCCTTCGGCATTTCTATTCCAAAACCTGAGCCATAAGGATAAATACAATATACACATGTAGAATTCAAACAGTTGCTTGTGGGATGTGATGTGAATGAAACTAGAGTGCCCAGTCAGAGAAAACTCACAAAGACACAGAGCAGAGAAAACCTGCAACCTCTAGAGAGACAGATCTCGTGTCACCCGTACGCTTACACACACACACACACACACACACACACACACACACACACACACACACACACACTACATTAAATTCAGGTCTATTAGGCCTTTGCAGACAGTAAGTTTCAAAACACCCCTCCCCGTTTACTTCTGTGAAAACAAAGCGTATAACGCAAATAACTATATAAACTGCAACATAAACCAGAGTCCTCTGATAGCATTTATCTCTGACATCTGCTTCCGTCATACAGGGAGGAGGTTAACATGGTGTTTCTGCTTAGCACACGCTCCCGATCTAGCTTGCAATCACCCTAAGGTGGCGTCTTTCTTCCTATACAGTGCTTGCCAGAGTGGTGGCTGGTGCACAGTCCAGGAAAAACAATTAGCTGCAATGAAACATACCTCTCAACTGTCCCTGATCTTCAGCGATGTCCCTGATTTTGTTCTTATATTTTAGCTCTGTCCCTCTTAATCCCTCCTAAAACTGGTGACTTTTAGAGAAAAGGTGGTGAATTGCACGTAATAAATAATGACAATAATTAGAGCTATATATACTTTTATCTCAGAAACTGCATATTAATTCACATTCTTTTATTTTGTCATTGCCTCAAGTTAATTATGCTAATATTTTAAAAGTGTCCTTTATTCCCTGAGTTTTTTTTTCTGGATTTGTCCCTGACTCTGAGATTTCTCCCTGACTGGTTGAGTGCTAACAGAGTTAAGAGTGAGTGTGTGTGCACGTGTGTGTGTAAAAGAGCAAAAATATGCATTTATCACAGTAAACAGAATTATTTCCCGAACTGGGAGTTAGCCTGAGTCTGTGATTCAAAAACCCTCAGCTGTGAGTGAGTTAGTCTGTCTAATCTATGAACAGTGCAGCTTTTGGACAAATCCGTGCTCCCGTGTTTCCACCTAGTGAATACTCAGTTCTGATCTCAAGTAGAGTTGAAACGATCCTCAGAGAGAGCAGCGACAAAAGAGTTAAATGCTACACTGCTTGCTGCCAGCCGCGCCTAATGAAGGAAACCCTCAAGTGCTTCCAGGCGGAGTTTCTCCTGTAGAAGGAGGGCTGTAATTCTTCAACGAGAGAGGAGAGCAGGGGAATCCCGGGGACACAGAAAGGCTACCACCCAGAGATGCAGACCGTGCTTAGGTAGCAGCTTACACAGAGTATTGATGCTGCTCCCTAGGAGCTCGCTACACCGAGGTACATAACAAGGATCCGCCAGTCACGGGACAGTGCACTTTTGGAGACCCATCAGCACTAGCATCTCGTGCTCATCTTAATTTTAATACATCGGGATTGTACTACCGGCACGGGGCTCCGGCGAGGGTGCAGCTGCTCGAGGCAGCAGACGGCATGTTGTTGTGGCAGGAACTGCCTTACCTACACCGGAGGTAAGAAGGGCTGCAACACGTTCAGACAACAGGTGAGTGTGCATTTCGCTACACCTTATTACCTGCCCATCAGAAGCACTTTCATATGTATTACAGGACCTACATCACTAGCTGTAACGCATCGGTAGACAGTATACTCCGATTCATACCTCCCAGCTGTGCTGATTTTCGCAGAATGTCGATTTTTGCTTCATATTTTTGGTCTGTTCCTAATAAAACGTGTGTTTTTGACAAATCACTGGTGTGATCTAAAAATTAAACTCACTAAATAATGACATGCATTTGAGTTTCAGACATCATATCCTTCAGAAAAATCCATGCTAACACAAATCCTGAAATTTAAACAACTTTCTAAGTTTATAGAATAATATTTAAAATGTGCCCATATTCTGGGGCCTTTGTCCCTCCATTATGTCAGGCTTCGTCCAGATTTCTTCCACCGAGAGGTTGAGTGGTAGGTATCATCTTATGTGTGTGTGTACGCCTACAGCAAGCCGTACGTGTTTGTGTCTGACAAAACAATTTTGTCTGAGATTGGTGCAGCTCTACCTGTCTTTTTACAAAACTAAATTCATACCTACTCACAGATCTCTTGCCATAGATGCTTGCGGAATAACCATACATGTTATTTAAGCATACGTCACATTGTTCAGCTCTGCAATTCCAACACATTGTTCATATTTCCATTACTTATTCAAATCAAGTATTGAGCTATACATATACAGAACCAGCTCAGCACATTGTAATTCCATTGTAACTTTGTGAACATATGCCTCAAATTCCATGTCTAACAAATCAAGGTAACCAAGCAGGTAAATAATAGTAACACAGAGACTTCAGATGGATTAAATGGCCGCAGCCATGTGTTTATTGCCAATCATTGTCAATGACTTATCTCTAATAGAAGTCAATTATTATGAGATGTGCGCAAAGGCAGGAATATCTGGGAGGCCATTTATTTCTTTCATAGCATTCCCCTAAACCTACAGGACAACAGACAGCACTGTCGATATCCAGCCCTTTTTATGTATCATACCCATTTCATAACAATTTTTCACAGTTCATCACAATTCTTCTGGGCCACCTTACAGTCTGCCAAGGGGGCCATTGCCGGACTGATAAGTCCCTTGGCAACAAACCCTTGGGGCTGTCTGGCCTGCGGAAGGTCCAGCTGAAGAGTCCTGTGACCTCCCCCCCCACTTACCTTGGCCTCCCTTACCTTTCCTGCCTTCCGCCACAGAAGGGAGGAAGTTCCTCCCTTCCGCCAGCACATCTCAATCTACTCTAAGTGAATGCCCTTCAGAGCTAAACCTGCCTGTAATTCCGTGTAAAATACCCCTGAACCTTCTTCCGATAAATGAACCCCATCTTTTTCATACCTATCCGGCCACCAGACCCGAATGCCAGGGTGGGGAATGTACAACCCCTTAATGGCCTTTAAAATCTTATCCATAGAATTATTAATTCTCCGTCTCATTCTTTCCACAGCTTTTATGGACCTAACTCCTTTCAACCTTTTTCTCTGTACCACTTCTGACCAACAAATAATGGCTTGTGGCCAGCATTTATGTATGCAATTAATTTCCCGTACCATTGAACTAATTAAATCTTTTATTGGCTGTTGACCAATGTCATTGCCCCCTAGGTGTAACACGATGGCTGCAGGAGGTTTACCACTTCTCGCTGCTTGTTGCATTACTGTACTAAGTTGGTGCCACCGCATTCCTGACACCCCATACCAAACTGGTTTGCCTGAAGCTCGTTCTCTTTGGAAGGATAAGCCTGGCCTGCTCTGCACCCAGAGGTGGAGTCTCCGAACAAAGGAATGGCCAACTATCCAGATGTATTTCTGTTGTGCGGATGTGTCTGCTGAAATGCAATGAACAAGAGTTAGAGTTGTTTACACCTTACATAACTTTTATAAGCCTTGGATTTCCATCTACCCATCCTCATAATGTCAGCCTGTGACACCCCCATTGCATGTGCATATGAGGCTGCACCTATCCGAAAAGAATGCAATGTATACCTACTTGTGTCTAAGCCCATCAACTTAACCGCCTGCTTTAAAACTGCTCTCACCTGATAATGTGTAAGTGGTTCACCTTGCTGATGGCAGAAAAATGGACCACCTAATACACCCCTATAACTCCGGTACTCCAGTATCACTTTAGTCACATTCCATTCTAATCCCTCTGGGGTAATTACTGTTACCCATTGACCTCTGCCTTCTTGATCAGTTTTGGATTTCGCCACATAAATCCAGGTGTCATCACCCAGTACATGTTCTAAAGGCAGTACTGTCCCCTGGCTCTTCTTGCTTGGTTGAACAATTTCCGACCATCTGAATGCCCCACAAAAAGCCAGCAAAAAGGCAGCTTTAAATAATGATACCTCATAAGAAGAGAAACAAACCTCTGAAACAGCAATCCATAGCTTGTTTAATACAGCTGGACCTAAGGTGTTTGTCTCCCCCAGCCTTTAAACATCGCACATACTTGAAAAGTGTTAGCTAGATCCTTCAAACCCAAAACCTAATGAAACCAATTCAAGGCTGACAATGCGCTTCTCGCTCTGCCCAGACTCCAACCTTTTTCTTTCATCACTGTGATGTAAGATCTGATTTGGTGAGGTGGAATAGGCCAAATGGATTCCCAGCCTCTGGCTATTCTGGTTTGTAAGAACTGCTGTATACATTTATTGTATCTTACCCTTGTTTTTCCACTGAGAGAATTACACATTAGCAACCATTCTCATCTGTCCATAAGGCCCATAATTGAACTGGCACTGGTGTTGGAGAAGGACTCGCCCTTGGGGCCATCGACCGGAAACGGGGCCACTGCAAATGAGAAAGGGAATCTGCCAATGAGTTATCGATGCAGGGAATGTATTGTGCCTTAACTGTCACATTAAATGTCAAGCACTTAAGTGTAAAATATCTCATCACCCTACCTAATACCCCTTTCCCCCCCAGCTGATTATTGACTATATGCACTACGCTATTGTTGTCAGAACACAACCAGACCACTCTGTCTTTCATTTGTGCTCCCCAAATTTCCAATGCCACCACTACTGGGAAGAATTCCATATCTGCGATTGAAATGTCTACCCTGTTTTTCACTTGAGTCGGCCAGGCCATGCTGAACCAATGATCTTGAAAATAACCCCCAAAGCCAATTCCCCCTGCTGCATCTGTAAACAACTGAGCAGGAGGTAGAGGGTCTCTCTCCTGCCAAATTGCTATCCCATTGTAGTCTGATAAAAAAAAACTCCACCACACACCTAGATCCTCCTTCATACCTTGTGTGATCCTAATCCGGTGGTGTGGCTTTGTGCACCCTGACCCCTTAGCTGCCAAGCGCCTCATAAATGAGCATCCTACAGGAATCACTTTGCATGCAAAATTCATTAACCCTACTAATTCTTGTAACTGTTTAAGGGTTATCTTATTCTGTACTAGCACTTGACTTGAGTAGCTGTAATTTCTGCACCTTGTCTATAGGAAGCCTGCACTGACCATTCAAGCTATCAATCTGTATACCCAGGAAAGCCAATCTGTTCGTCGGGCCCTCTGTTTTATCCATTGCTAGCGGCACCCCTAACTCCTTGCAAATCTGTTGAAAGGTATCCAATGCTTGTTGACATTCCCCTATGTCCTCCTTCCCAATGAATAGAAAGTCATCCAAGTAATGAGCAACTCTGTCTTCCCCTACCTGCTGAGCCACCAACCAATGTAAGAAGGAACTGAATTTCTCAAAAGTAGCACATGCTATTGAACAACCCATGGGCATGCATTTATCCATGTAATATTGGCCTTCGAATGCCAAACCTAACCACCCCTGGTCTTTAGAAGCAATGGGTAAAAGTCTGAAAGCAGACTTTGTCAGCCTTTGCCATTAGGGCCCCTCTTCCCTTCACCTTGACTTTCTTAACCGCTTCATCAAAGAAAGCATAATGCACTGATGTCCCTATCCCATTTATGTAATCATTTACCGAATTCCCCTGCAGATAGGATAAGTGGTGAATGAGCCGAAACTCACCTGGCTTCTTTTTGGGTACTATGCCAATAGGAGAAACCTTAAATGCTCTTCTTGGTGGGCATGGAAATGGGCCTGCCAGTCTGCCCGCTTCCAATTCTTTATTTATCTTTGCTTTAACTATGTCCGGATGTTCTTCTGCTGACTTCAAGTTCTTGACCCAAGCCCCTTGCTTCCTACCTTTTGCTGGTATCCTGAAGCCTTTGGTGAACCCCTCTGCTAGTAATGCTGCTGCTTCTCTATCTGGATAAGCTTTGAGCCATTCCCTTAAAATATCCCCATTTACCGGCGTTGGGAGATGGAACTGCGTACCCTTTAAAGGTGGTGGGTGAGTAAAAACTTTTGTTCTGGGGGCTGGAGAGATGAAAACAAGCCTTGTCTGGGTGGTTTACCTTACCACAAGCCATGCATTGATGTCTAAATCTACACTGTAGTTGATTTCGACACTGACCGAAGTTGTACTGATAACACTTCCCAGTACCCCCGTCCATTCTGTCCCATTGGTTGTCTGTTGATAAACCAAACTTATAAGCGTTATACCCATTTTGATTAACCGAAAAACCACAATCTGTTGTTGCTGCATCTCTGCTTGTATCTAGCCAGCACAAAAGCCCCAAATCCAACCATGCCCAAGACCTCTCTGGATATGACTGCCTCATCCTTCTATAGTCCTCATCATACCTCAACCATCTGTGGCCCCCTTGTGCAAAGTGCATCGTGGTTACCCTATTGAAGTGCGTCCACATGTCTTTTGCTCTGGTAGGACATCTATCACCTAAAATTTGAGCATAAATAGAGTAACCGACTGCCCAGTTTTCCCATGTTCTTCTTACTTGTAACCTCCTTTTTTTGGCTACTGAATATTCAACCCTGCCATCTTTATCTCTTTCCTTTTCTTCATCCTCCCTGTTCAGCAATGAAAATATATCCACGTATTCTCCACTTGCAACTTGCTGTTTCACTTTTTCACTTAAATGAAAACCTAGTTGGAAAGTCTAATGTAACTGCACCACCGTACTTAACTAGCTCCGAGTCTCCCCTCCCCCCTTCCAGTACAGTCTGGCCATTGCCCCCTTGTCGCATTACCCTTTCATCATCCTGTTTGCCTTTGAATTGTGCTAACAAGGCTCCCATTTGGTCTAAAAGTGCATTGTCAGTTTGGGGACACCCAACCCCAGCCATGGAGCCCACTCACTGTTCTGGCTGACTCAGAGTCCTCTGCTGTCTGCTTGTTGTCAAGCCCAACCATGTCCCTCACAGTATCTTGACGCTGTGAACTCATTTGATTAACTTTGCAGTGTTCTCCAGGCAAAGATTCATAGTACATTAATTCCTCATCTAATATACCTTGGCTTTGTAACCACTGCAAACACTTCTGATCCATAATAGGCATATTCTTACCTTCCCTCTTGTGCTTTTTGCAGTGCTTCTTCTTATCTTTATGCTTGCGAGCATTTCCAGCATTCCTGTCCTGACCATCCTCTTTCCCATTACCTCCGGCTAACATTTGGGATCCTGAGCTGGGTCCTGTTTGAGGGTCAGGGGGCAGGTTACCCGCAGGTTGAACATTAACTGCTTGAGGCACCTGCCCTGACCCTACTGTCTGAAACAGATCCTCCCACCATGCTCTCCCTTTTATGCTCAACAAGGTCTGCATTTGTGTTTGCATTTGAGGATCCATCTAAAAAGTGAAAACACAAAACATACACGGTAGCCTATGTAGGGTGTTTTTTTCTTCTTCTTTTTATTATATAATTATGAATTCGCTTTAACTAAGTTTGTGTTTCACCAACCAGACTGATTATACTAAATATCCTGCCTTTCCATCTTCCTTAATGAATTTAACACCAGTAAAAGAGTGAAAAGGATATAAAACTCCGTTACTTAGCCACGAAAACCAGCCATTACTGCTTACGCTACCACAGTTTAGAACGGAGTTCTATTCAGGAAAATTAATAATTAACACGAATACAAGTATGGGCTCTTGTGTACTGTAGCTTCCTGCAAACTACAGCTCTCAGGCCCTGCCATGCATCTTCCTCAGGCTCCAGTTCACAGGCCCTGCCATGCGGCTTCCTGCAGGCCTCAGCTCACAGGCCTTGCCATGCTGCTTCCTGCAGGCCTCAGCTCACTGTCCCTGCAATGCAGCTCCTGCAGGCCTCACCCCACAGGCCCTGCCATGCAGCTCCATGCAGGCCTCAGTTCACAGGCCCTGCCATGCGGCTTCCTGTAGACCTCAGCTGCAAGGCCCAGCCATGCGGCTTCCTGTAGGCCTCAGCTCACAGGCCCTGCCATGCGGCTTCCTGCAGGCCTCAGCTCACTAGCCCTCACAGCTCTTGAGCCCAGCCATGTGGTTTCCTGCAGGCCTCAGTTCACAAGCCCAGCCATGTGACTGCCTGTAGGCCTCAACTCCCTAGGCCAGCCATGCAGTCCCGTAGGCCTTATCTGCCTTGCACTTCGACTAACTCAATAAAGCCCCAATTAAAACCTTGTAAAACTTTCTCGATACTCTGTGGATTTATGTAATATCTTATCGAACAATCTTAACTACTAGCCTGTTTGCAATCCGGTAAAACTTAATTAAAATTTGATATTATATGTAAAACTTTTAATTCAATCATTCCTGCTTTCAAAACCACTTACTTGCCTCTCAGTATAGTAAAACACCTAGGATTCAAAACAGCAAACTTTTCTTACCATGGATAATTCCCTTAAAACCTGCAATTGACTAACAACAAAGAAGACTTTACATTGTTCTAAGATCACCCACTGTGTTCAAAAACTCATTAGAATTCCACAGACAACTTTAATTACTAGTATGCTTGAAGCATATTGGAAATAAGATTAAAATACTAACATTCCACTCTGTTGCTACAGGCCAAACTTAATACTGAAATTGCCCCAGCATCTCTTTACAAACAGCTTCGAAAAGCCCCCAGCAACTGATCTTACCACAGATAACTTCCCTTAAGGTTGTAATTAAATCAACAAACAAGAAGGCCTTACCTTGTACTAAGATCAACCACTTATTTCAAACAATCCACTGATCAGTTGCTCAAAGCTACAAGCTGTCCAGGTAGGGATCAAGAAGGCTGATTTGGTTTGTTCCCAGCCTTTTCAATCCTTCCTCTAGCCAGCCCATCCCACCTTACCCTCCTACCTATCCCTGGCCCTACCTGCCCTCCCTCCCCCCTACTGAAACCTGAGTCCGAGCTGACCTGCGTCAGACAAATGGCAGCTTGCTGCTATTTGGCTTGCAAGCTGTTTCCTTTCAGAACTTGGCCGTTAATTTTGTTTTCCTTTGTCATCACGTAGAAGTCTAAATTAGAAGTGACATTCCCCGGCATGAACTGGTGGAATCCCACGGCATAAAAATGTATATAAAAAAATAAATAAGAGGGGATGACTAATATTCCCATTCGATATGTCCCTTCACTACAACCATTTTGCCCAGATGCTTGCTATCCCAGACTCATGAAGCTGTATTTTTGCACTTCGGTGACCTTGTAAACAAAGTTGTATGGGCACAATGGCGCATCAGTAAGTAGAGATTAAAGACAACTGTTTCTTTTCGCAACTCTGATTTTTGCTCATCTTCTGCTTGCACATAATTACTGCATTCCCGTTTTTTTAATGATCTCATCAGGTTTTACTGCGACCTCATTTGTTACACCATCGTATTTCTCTCAGGTTATTCCGAGTATCGGTACTAAGGATTATGACTTTAATGTTTGGCATAAGCTGTACTTTGTGACACACTCGCCTTTCTTTTTGTGGTTTAAATGTATAAATTTAGGTTCAACATGTAAACTAGTGAATCTTCTTTATCCTGTTTTTGGTTGTAGTTTTGCATTTTTCACAGTAAATTGGGAGATACTATAGCATTACAATAAAATAATGCAAAACATTCCTGATAGGTTTTATTTTATCACAACGACACTTGATTTTGCATCCAAGCACATACTATCACATAGTTTAGTACTGTATAAAGGCAATTAAAGTCACTCCCAAACTACGATTCTTCTGAGTTACTTTTGATAACTACTTGGTCAAATCAACTGCAGTGTGTTTACATGGTATTAACGACTCGGTGTAATATGTGTATTGTGTAATGTTCTTCTTTTACTGTCAACATCTTACAAAGGTACAGTGAGGCAAGGACTTCCCCATTTGCATGTTCCTGTGTTGCAGCTGAATAAAAAGCCTATATATTATTGTCATCATTTCAGTGGACTGTTTATTATACAATACATAAAAAAGATGTCAGAATTTACTGAAAGTATGGTCAAAGCTGACTTCACTGGAATGCAAGTTGACTATTAGTTAATGAATCATATGACAGCAGCTGGAGCAGATGCTGCTACACTTTTGTCTTGAAGTGGTTGAAGAAAGGATGCTACTGCGGGTAGGGAGGTTACCACCTGGAAAGGTAAGTCAGTATTGCATAGCAGTACTAGCAAGCTGAACTCTACTGAATATGTAAAACGAGATGATTCAGCAAAATCTTACAAGAAATGGACCATTCCCTGAAAGATTGCCACGGGATACATTACATTCTTTTCCTGAGATGCACTTACAACTAAAGTGTCCATTTAATTGGAAACATTAACGGTGGATATATCATGGGCTTTTCCCAGCAGAAAAAATGTGGTGAAAGAATTCATGACTATACTGTACTGTAATTAACTGGAAACACTGAAATGAAACTGAGCCGAAAGTCTTTATCTGTTAATTACCAATACTCATGCTGAACAGGTGCCAGTCTCTCCTTTATGGACCAAGCCTTGTGTATTGTTTAGAATAAATTTTCCAAACACTGTAGTTTATTTAACAATGCTATTTTGTAGTCTGTAGAACACATTTAGTTGAATGAAACACTGCTATTATGTAGATTTTTTTGTAGAACACACATAGTCTGACTGCTGATGCAAGGTTTTATGGGGTTTTGGGAGTTACCCCAATCATAGTGGCTCACCATTGAAAGAATCGATAAGACTGTACTGTGCTGTATTTAACTGGAAACACTGAAATGAGACTGTGCCAAAAGTCTTTATCTGATAATTACCCAAACTCGTGCTGAACAGGTGCCATTCTATCCTTTATGGGACAAGTCATGTGTACTTTTCAGAACAAACTTTTCAAACACTGTAGTTTATTTAACAAGGCTTTATTAGATGTTTACAATATTTAAATACTGTCTTTATTAACAGTACTGATAATAACAGTGCTGCTAAATATATTCTGTGCACATCTTCTGATTGTCTGGAATGATGTAAACGGAACCAGTCTTTATTTGACCTGACTTCAGTACTCAGGCTGAAGTATTTGCAATCTTCTCTGTAATATTAGGTCAATCAAACTAACTAACCTTAATTAAATTACTATCCTAAACACAACATTTTATATTGCTTCAGTCCGGTAATTGTCCTTATTCACTCTCCCTAACCTTGGTGTCGGGCTTTCTCGTATGTGCTTTATTTAACATTTCATTAAGAAACATTCTGTAGCTGGCAAGATTGTACCTTTCCCTTGAAAAAAAAATCTGCATTTATGTATTTTCTATGCACTTTATGCTTATCTTTCCTTTGTAATAAACTGTCTCTCATGCTTAACCAGCAAGGCTATTCTTTTTTTCTTTCTCTTTAACTGTCTTTTATGCATAAATAAAACAGTTTTTAGGCCTGTTTTACCCTTTAGCCTGTCTAATGTCTAATAACTACTTTAAAATAAAACTCATTAATCTAAATGTGGTATTGCTAGGAAAAAGGCATCTAAAAGTGAATGTTAGTTCTGAAGAACTGAACTTTAGTTAAGGCCTCTGAGAATAATGTGTTCCTGAAAATGAGCTAGACAACTAAGCGTTAGGCTGTTTTGTACCACGTTAAAGGGACACTGGCAATAAATGCATCTTTCGTGTTCTTTCTTTGGGGTTTCTTTATAACTTCATTATGAGAAGTGGGGGACTGCAATATGCAGCCCAACTATGCTGCACACTTGGAGAGCAGCATAAAAACTTATAGAAAATCTTACAGAAAAAAGAAAGCAAAGACACCTAATGAGAAGTAGATATATAACACTGCTTCAACCACACAGATTTGCAGGATTTACAGACGCAGTCCAGAAATATGTCAGTGTGTCTGTTTATAAACCTGTACAGCAGTTTTATACAAGTAGGACATCATTCAGTGTAATGTACATTAATGCTCAGGGGTGGGGTCCCCAACCTTCCTCATCATTTAAGATCTTTCTTTTAATAATATTGTCATATTGACTGCCTAAAGTATACTTCCATACAGTAACCAAATTAATGCTTACTGTCAGTGATTAAAACAGGTAGCAGAGCAACAATGTTTTAACCATATATTTCGGCTATTGCAGTGCTTGCCTGAAAGTATACTTATTCAGAATGATTATCCTAGAAATATGTTCCTGTTTTTGCCATGTCTGAGATCAACGAATTTCAGAGGCAGAGTGGGCTCTTTCACTGATTTGGTGAAATTTTGTATTTAGTTTCTACATATGGGTATTCCCATGCAATAAAATAAATAAATAAAAACATACATACATAATGAAATTTTAAATAAAGCACATACGAGAAAGCCCGACACCAAGGTTAGGGAGAGTGAATAAGGACAATTACCGGAATGAAGCAATATAAAATGTTGTGTTATGTTGTTTCATTTAGCTTTGCTTAATTGGTTTGACAACAGACATTTTATCTTTTGCAGTAACATTACTGAGCTGTTTCATTTCGTTGTATTATGTTTTACTGTAGTGGATCCTGAAAACTTTTATAGCACTGCTCACTGTTGGGGTCTTTCTTAGTTTAATTTAATGTTTACTGCCCATGTGCACCCCATGTTCTTTCCCTTATTCCACCACATAGGACTGCTGGCCTTAAATGGCATCAGTGTGGTATGCTAAACCTAAATGTTACATATCAGAGCAATTCATGTAAAGGCTACATATTCTAGTAATTTAAATAACACTTAAATCATCATCAGGCCAGCATAGTGTATGCATACAGAGTAAAAGTCAAGTGTACGTGTGCAGTCCTGCAGGCAGTGGTAACAACCCGATAACATTTTCACAGGAGTGTGTGTGTGTTTGTGAATGTGATACCAAATGCAGTCACTGGTATAGAGATTTTCTATCCCTGCGACTGCTGATAGGCAAGCAAGGTCACTGTGCTTTGCTAGGGATAGGGCTGCCACAGCTGTCAGGACAGTGCTGCCAAGTTGTGCTCTGTGTTCTGTGTCCTGCAGCCCATCTCAGCCCCAGTGTTTCCCCACTACAAAAATCAAATGAAGTAAATCAGTTTGTTGCTTTGTTCTAATGTTGTAAGGATATTAATAGAGTTTAAAATGTTGCAGTTTGATGCAGAATGAGAGAAAGTGAAGAGGTGAATTTTGTCTTCTTCATAGTCTGCAACTGCCTGTTTTAGCTAAAGAAAATGCTTTGGATCTGCTGAAAAGCCAAATATTTTCTTTTGTTCCATGTGTGTGCATTCTTGGAGTTGGAATAATTGTGTTAAGGGAGGAAGTACAGTCGTTCTGACACTTCTCCCAAAACACTTACCTTTGTAAACTAGCCATCTTTTCACAGAAATCAGATTATGAATGCAGATTTCTATCCTTTGCCTGATAATTTTTCACCATTTTAAAACTTGTCCTAAACTTTTGTGCACATCTCTTAAGCTCTTAGAGCAAGAAATCTGGGCAAAGTCAAATTTAATTGGGGGGCAAAGATTCAAAATAGGGAAATATTTTAAATATTGATCTTACAAATTTAGAAAATTGCTAGAAAAACAAGTTTTACATAAGTCTGCATATTCTGAAGCACATGAAGTCTGAAACTCAAGTGTCTGTAATTATTTAGTGACTTCAATCTTCAATGATTTGCCAGAAAACCACAAACTGTACAAAGAACAGACCAGAAATGTGAAACAAAATTGTGGACATTCTGTAAAAATCTGGACAGTTGAGAGGTATGCTTGGAAGCTTAAACAGAAATAATGGAGTGCTATATATCTATATATATATATATATATATATATATATATATATATATATATATATATATATATATTATGGGATCCATACAGATCCCCGAAGACAAAATCACCAAAACTAATTTCGGTTTGGCATACTTGCGTGAAAGTGCTTTTCACCAAAGAAGCACTTTCGCGTAAGTATGCCTGTTTGTGGGACCGCAGTATGGTGTGGATAAGGGAACATTCCCTTTTCCTCACTGTAGTGCGGTCTCGGAGTGAGAATATTAAAGTAGGAGGGGTGAGGGGTCGCCCCTCTGCATAAACGTAAATTTTTTTCTTCTTTTTTTTTTTTTTTAACATATATTAGGAAAGCACTTTTTTTGTGAAAGCGCTTTTGTTAATATATGTTCGGTGATTATGGATTCGGGACTTTGCACATTTGTGCATAAGTCCTAGTTCCAAATATATATATATATATATATATATATATATATATATATATATATATATATATATATATATATATATATATATATATATACATACACATATATTCTTTGGATGATATCTCTCAACCTTTTAGTGCAAATATCTGCAAGTATAACTTCTGTACCTTATCTTTGTACCATACTGCATATTGACTGTATATATACCTTTGTTTCAACCTTTTTGTTATGTATTGCCTTTTTAGCATAATCTTGATTGTATATGTCACTGTCTCTGTATGTATGTTAAAACTGCATTTTTTTATCACTTGGAGCTTTTCTCTCCGGGCCTCTACAGAAAATGGACATATATCCAACTAGACTAGCCCGGTCAACAAATGTAAAATGAAAAATAAATAAATCTGGACAAAGTCTGACATACTAGGGGAACAAAGGCCCAAACATAGGGACATGTTTTAAATGTTGCTTTTATAAACTTGGGCTAGATTTTAAATGTTGCTTTTATAAACTTAAAATGTTGATAGAATTAAAGAATCAATTCTAGCATGCATTTTTCTGAAGAATGTGAAATCTGAAACTCAAATGTATGTCATTATTTACTGACATCAGTTCCCAGATTATCCCAGTGATTTGCCAGAAAACCACACATTTTATGAGAAACTGACAGAAAATATAAGTTAAAAATCTAGACTTTCTGTGAAAACCTGGTCAGTTGAGAGATATGATAGGATATTGTAAGAAGTCAATAAGTGCTTTTTTTCTAAACTAGAATACAGAGAAAATAGGGAAAGGTGAATATTAGTGTTCTGAAATCTTGTAATGGTGAACATTGTCTCTCAAATGGAAATTTCTTTTCTTTTGTCTAAAATTGGATTTTTGTATTTGATGGACTCAGATCGTCAGTTGTAGCTGGGAACTGACATTGTATGACATACAGACGTTTTTTGCTTATAGTAATCATAAACAGAAAGTATGCATTTATTACCTATAAATTATTGAATATACACATCATTTAATTTTCTTGGATTAAGAAGCATACATGAATACACTTGTAATATACTTCCCTACTACATATTACTTTGGAATTGGCATGTAACTTCCAACAATCTTACAACTTATTTGAGAAGGTTGATGTTCTCTGTGCATTTTTTTTCAGTATCCCTGGACTGTGAGCTTGTTTTCAGATTGAAATGTCTGAGTTTGAACTTTTCTATTACTATAGCAGTTTGCAGGTGTTATGATACTTTCATTGCAGACCACTGACAAGTTAGTCATTTACTGTTTAGCTTAGTTTGCTTTAAGGTTTAATTTATTTTTTATGAATACTTTGATATTTTGATTAGTTTCTTAGTTAATTTAATTAATTATATCTATATCTATATCGAAGCAACACCTTCTAGCCCAGCTTGGCAGCCCTTACAATGAAAATCAGTCCGAAAGTGTAAAAAATGATTTTTAATGAACATAAAACACGATATCAGTCAAGTGCTTTCATCCATTTTATGGATTTATTATATCTGTATCTGTCTATATTTATATGCATGCATGTATGTATGTATGTACACGAGAGTGCTTGTAAAATGCAGCAGTTTTAGACATTGTATAAATTTGCCCCAACCATGCTTAATTTTATTCAGAATTCTAGGGAATGTGTGTATCATCCTTGAACATACAGCAGAAGGCCAAAATGTTATACTTCATTTATGACTTTTTATGATATAAGATGCCACATGATTGGCCATAGTGTTCCTAGCCATTTTTAAAATGTATATTATGTGAAGTTTTAAGGGACATGTCATATTATTATTTATTTTACAGAAAAGGCTATATCTAAACAAAATGCATTTTGTGTTTAGTAACACACTGATCAGGCCTTTTAATATAACCAGCAATTCCACTTTTTAAATGGAGGCACTGAAAATGATTCCGAGCAGACCTCTTTCATGACAAGCAGCAACTTCGTCATCTTGATATAACTGAAACCCACCTGCAGTCATTGCAGTACTTTGAGGAATAATGAGTCATCACAGACTGCAGAACAATAAACTGGGACAGCCCTCCTTTTTCTAAGGTGCCATTCTTAGAAACAAACAAGAATCTTTGTCAGGAAAGATACCGTCAAATTCATAACTGTTGCTGGGATCCAGTACTCATTTCAGTGGTACCACAACAGACTAGGCTGTTCTGTGTAAGTTCTGTTTTTGTGGCAAACCTGTTAATCGAAGCATAAAGAATTAATTTCAGTTTCATTCTCACTGATATCATTGGAGGCTGATTTTACCTTCTGCACATACTTTTGAAGTAAATGTTAGCACAAAGGGGAATGCTTGATCAAATAGTTTCTTGTTTAGGCTGAAGGAGAGAAATTATTTGCTGCTATGTTCTTACATTGTAGTGCAGCTTACTTTAGTATTCTGCACTGCATCATAATTTGTAAAAAATGGCTGTGTAGTCATCGTGCCCAAAGTACAGAAAATTAAAGAGGAGATGCTTACCTGTATTATACCATCCCGTATACTTTGCTGAATCACAGGCTCCCATTGCTAAAACCAGTAGCACTTTTCTTTGAAACTTCTGTAGTTATTGACCAAAACATAGATTTCTGCAGTCCTGAGACGTTACAGCAACAGAATCCTGAGTAGCAAGGCAGCACACAGCATACACCACATGCCGATTTGCAATTCTGAATTTTAACCATAGTTTTATATGCCTCCACAGGTACATGCTGTTTTAACGGCTGGTGTTAAACAAACGGTTGCTTAATGCTGTGAAAAATATAGGAATAGTTTATCTTCCACTTTGTATCCTGTGGTAGTAATGTAAAAGCTCAGTGTATGGAAGCCCAGCTCACTGCCTGTAACAAATCCAAAGCTATCAGAAGGGAATTTTTCTAATAGAGGTAATTATACTGAGATTTAATAAGGCACTATTTGTAATTTATAGGCTATGCAGAGTTCTGCTTCCATGAAAATTCCCATATTGTAAACAACTTCTGATAGTTGGTATAACAACTTTCTTTCTGTCAGCTATACATGCAACAGTGTCACATTGGTGCAGTTCCTAACAAGATGAACTGTCTCAGTGTACAGCTTTGTTTACAAAACATTCTCTTCACAACATATTTCCTTCTTTAATTCTTTAACTCTTAACTGATGTGGAAAGCAGAAAGATCCTTAAGCTGTACTCTTCTTACACAGTTTTGTCTTTTCCTGTTATAAACTATAAATGCTCATACTGATTTGTAGAATTTAGAAGCAACTTTTATATCTATTCATTATAATTTTATTCCTTACTTTGTTATAATTTTAATTTAATTCATTTTTAATTTATTTCATTATAATTTTCTTCCTTAAATAAATCATTTGAGTGTAAAATGTATACATTTATTATTTTTTTGTTTGTTGGAGATTTTCTCCCTGGGACTCTAAAGAAAACTGTTTTTCCATTTTGATGTTCCCAGTCAACAAATATACATAAATACATAGAACCTTGTTAATGGCAATACTTTGCTGGGGTGCTAGTTTAATACAGAGGCTTTGTGAAACTTATCTTAGCATGTCTACCAAGTCATGGTCATGGAAGTTATGGATATGTGAGAAAGATGAGGGAATTTTCTAGTACATTATCTCTACATTGTAGTACAGTAGATAGCTGACTTTTGCAGGTCTATGTTCGGCGATCAGAAAAATATTAGATTGAATGGCTGTACATTGAATGTTAGTCAAAGAACAGCACTTTCAATGAACAGGGGTGTCATTGAAAATAAAGTCTTCGAATGGCCATAGTTGGCCAACATAAAGGGACTGCGATCTAATACTAGCTTACCAGCTAGCTTAGCTTTAACAGAACCTCCCCTTCCCCAATTTAGTGTGACCTCAGAGTTGGTATATATAATTAGCAGGGGATGTGTGTGTGTGGGGGGGGGGGGGCACAGCGCCCCACAACAGAAGGATTTGGTGAACACAGAACAATACTTATGTGAGGGGCAAAACCCCCCCACACCCCCTGCTAATGTATAGAGAGAGCTTAGTGATGCTAACCTGTTTAACTACCAGTGCTACTGATTGGGTTAACTCAGTTTTTAGTTTACTTTTTGTCCTGTTTAGCTCCGTCAATAACTGATGTTTGGATAGAAATAGGCTTGTGGCTGAACACTAAGTAGGACGGTGCTATGGTCCTCAGCCCTGTACTACCTACCTTCATATTCACAGTTCTAAATATATATTTTTTAAGAAGAAAACACTACTTGAGACAGTTTCCATGTTTATATAGCTAGGTGTAACCCTCAGCAACTATCCTGAAGTTTAAGCACCAGATTACCATAATCATATTTTTCTGTAATCAAAAACTTGGAGAATTATTATTAATCTACCCTGCTCTACAGAAGGTTTGGATAATCTACTTACAGATTAGGTAGGTTTGGTAAAAACATATGCACACAATGGAACAATCGAGGAATGTGTTTCCTTGGCAGAAATGGATTAAGGTCCAATCAAGTAGATTTTTATTTTTATTTTTTTATATTTATTTTACATTTGTTTACCGGGCTATATATGTCCATTTTCAGCAGAGGCCCAGGGAGAAAAGCTCCTCGAAAACACAGTAAAAAATTATATATATAAAAAAGCAATATTTCACAGGTACAGGTACATTACAAGATTAAGCTATTTTATACATGATAGATTTTACAGATGTGGAGTAGATTAAACTATAAGGAAATATGTCCATTTCAAAACACATTAGATTGTAGAATCATATGACATGTAACTTTGTTAACATGGTAGGTAGCCCTAATGACATTTTAGGGATATTGTAGGAGACAGCCAGCTTGTTTAAGTTGTTTTTTGAGCGGTTAGTATATATATATAGGGGAAGTGTAGAGGAGGGTGGAGCTTAAGTGGGTCTGGGCAATAGTAGATCTTGCTAGTGGGGTAAGAAAGGATTTGATTCTATAGAGGGAGCCTAGTTTTTTGTCGACTGTTTTTATGGTACTGTTAATGTGACTATCAAAGTTAAGGTTATTGTCAATTAGTACCCCTAGGAGTTTTGTGGTAAAGTCAGGGGATATGATGGTTCCATTGTTTGATGTAATAGTAACGTGTAGTGGTGTGGCCCTATGGGTGGGAGTAAAAAGTAGGAGTTTGGTTTTTTTGGGGTTCAAGATGAGGCAATGGTGTAGTAACCACTCCTCTACCATGTTAAACATTTTTTGGGTGAGGGGCTGAAGGTCTGATGGAGTTGGTGCTGAGCATATTAATGTGGAGTCATCTGCGTATTGTATTATGGTAGCTTGAGGAATTACAGTATGCAGGTCATTGATAAAAGTAGAAAATAGAAGAGGTCCAAGTATAGAACCTTGGGGGACACCGAGTGTAATGGGTAGATGGGGAGATAAGTTGTTCTCCCACAGAACTGCTTGTTGCCTATTGTTTAAGTAGGATTGAAACCATTGTATAGCCAGCGCATCTAGAGATAGGTTTTTGAGTATGTTTATGAGAAGTTGGTGGTTAATCATATCGAAGGCTTTAGAGAGATCAATAAAGAGGGCTGAGGATAGAGAGTTGTTATTGCGATTTGTGTTTATACAGTCAGAGAGAGATAAAAGGGCAGTAGTAGTGCTATGAAATGGCCTGAAGCCATGTTGGCAGTTAGCTAATAAGTTATCAATTAGGTGTTTCAACAGTTGCTTATGAATGCATTTCTCCATGATTTTTGCCAGTGGAGATAGTATAGCAATAGGTCTGTAGTTGGATAATTCCCTAGAGTTTCCACTTTTATGCAGGGGAATAATATGCAAGATCTTCCAAATAGAAGGAATAGTACCCTCCGAGATTGTTCTGTTAATCAGAATGGAGATGGGGTAGGCTATGGCATTTGCAGCTTTTTGCAGATATTCTGCAGGAAGGAGATCAGCTGCGGTGGTGGTAGGTTTGAGTTTTAATAAAAGGGTATGGATAAAGGATGTAGGGACAGGTTTGAGATGAAATGAGGGTGGTAAGGTAGTAGTAGAGGAAGTCAGAGATGAGCTGTCAGGAGTTAGTTGATTGGCAAGACACTGAATGGTCTCGGTGAAGAATGTGTTAAAGGTACTTGCAATTTGCTTTGGATTGTCATGGTCAGTACCTCCTGGGGTGGGTGGATGTGACTGAATGGCCTGGGTGTAAGAGTGTGTTAATCCCTGCCCAGAATTGTTATGGTTTGTTTTGCTGGGTATGTTTAGATCATGTTTAATTTACAAGATATGTGAGAGAGCTGATTATTATCTCTAAAATGATTGCTAGAAAGAAGATAGAGAGTTTGAGTAGTTGGCACTAACTGCAGAAGACTGGAGTAAAGTTTACGAGGCACCAGAAAAACTTAACCACTTGTCTTGTTGTAAAGATCAGCAGCTGAGGCTGTTATATAGATGGTATATTTCTCCCAGATGTTGGAAGTGCAGATTTTTAGGAGTCAGTAATGTATACATGTTTGGGGATGTACAGAAGTTCAACCATACTGGAGATGTTTAATACAAAAAAAAAAAAAAAAACAGTAAAGTATTTACCGTGGACTTGCATTCATTTTGGGACTTTCAGATTTTGGGATTCATAACTCATGTCAATCCATGAGAGTTTGATGCCCCAAAAGGAAGTTGGATCTTGGCTAGTGCTATGAAACACTTTTGTACTAAGCTTTGAAAGGATAAGTTAAAGCTACCATCAGAAATGTCTGAGATATTCTTACAGCAACATCTCAGCTATGTTATATACTCTTTCAAAGGTGTTAGTTAAATGATGAACATCACTTGATTATGGAAACAATTTATTGTCAGCTGTGGATTAATGTCTTCACTCATGACTGTGGAAGTACATTTCCTAATTTGTATTATGTTTGTTTTCACATAAACTGTGCAATTGCTTATGCTGAGTTTATGTATAATATGTATAGTTATGGTTACTGTTCCCTGTTATTATACATGTTCTTGGTTATTATTCAATAAATTAAAAAAATGTTGGAATGCAGTGTCAATTTCATTAATTCCTGATCCTATGTGCATGCCTCGTAATAGCAACAGCTTTCCTATCATCCAGCCTTTTTATACTGCTCAGGTATTGTTATTAACCTCTGCTCCTCCATGAGTACCAAGTTACAATAAACTTATCATAGAACTGTTAAGTTTGCTTTTGGCTACTTCTCAAACACACACCACAGTGTCACACTTAGAGCCAGTAGCTAACCCAAGCATGAAAATTAGTTGATCATGTGTAACTTGAAAATGGATATTCTAATAACAAAGAAAATTAGTTGATCATGTGTAACTTGAAAATGGATACCCCATACTCTACCACCATTAAAAGCCCTCACTTCACTTTATGGCGATATATAACCTAAATTACACCCCTCATCCAACCAGTATGTGGCTAAAGCTCATTGCACTGTGTCTTTTCTTTCTTTTTTTTTTGAAAAAAATCTATTTTATTCTAATAACAAAGAACAATCAGAGTAAAATAAAACAACTTTTTACATATGTTCATATCTGTGTAATTTATCAACGTAATACAAATTAACAACAGTTAATATTTTTCAGGCAAATCTTTTAAGTTTTAGTCTCTATTTAAAGGAATGAGTAATATTAGAAGTTTTCACCCTAATCGTATGTATCTCACTACTGCATGCAATTTTTGCCATACTAAGACATTCAGTACAAGAGGGAGTAGTTTTACTCTTCCCATTCTTGGTCATTAATTTCCTAGCTATTGCTAGTATAGACCAAAGAAGAGGCATGTAAGTCCTTGGAATTATTTCAGGGATCAGAGCATTAGATAAAATCAATGACTTGGGAAATATTACATCTGTCTGACCACAATGCTTGAATAATGTTAATTTATTTCCAAAAATTGGAGATTACCTCACATTCATATACCATATATATCCAATCAGCTGTTACCTCAGAATCACATCTCCAGTGTTTGATTCTACTTGATTTATACATAATTGTAACATTGTTAGGTATAACAAATGCTCTGTGCAAGAATTTCCAGGTGAACACTTCTGATATAAAGGAACTGTATTTTTTCTGTTGACTTTAGTACTATTTTTTTTATTTTTATTGGCAAAATTTCCATTATTAAGTTTTGTGGAATAATTCCAAAAAGCATTCTCTAAGTGTAAGATGTCTAATCTAAGAATTCTATAAATCTGTGATAAGTAAGAATTATTTTCCTTTGCTTTGTTATTAATATTAATTAGGAATTCCAATATTTGGTGGAAAGATTTCTTATCCAAGTTAAATATCTTATTTATCTTTGAGTTTAAAAAATCCCCACACATTCATAGTGTTAAGCATTTATTAGACTGATGATTGTATCTAGACATTAAGATTGCAACAAAATATATTTTAGTTTCATTTAAAAATTGATGCCAATAAATTATTTTGTTCTTTTAGATCTATAATTCTAGTGAAATTGCAGGTTTCTGAGCATTCATTTGTATATGCTATTAAGATTGGATCTTAAATAATAAAATAATTAGAATATATGAATTTCTGGATGAAAGAAAGAATATTATTTATATAGGGAATCTGGTTAGAATAATTGTTTCCATTTAAATAATAATTTTTAAATAACCAGACAAAACTGTTCGGAACTATTTGCTTATGAAGTCATAGGTGACTCTGTAGTCAGGAACACTGATTTCCCACTCACCAGGCTAAACAAGGAGAAGGTTACTGTCAGCTGCCTGTCGGGTGCCAGGATCCACCACATAACCCATGCACTCAGGTCACTCCACAACAAGTACAAATATGACTCTGTCATTGTCCATGTTGGTGTGAATGACCCGAGATGTACCTCCCTGGACTACATGAAAAGAGACATGGAAGAGCTCTCCAATCTTGTAGCCCAGGCAGGTATGACCCTAGCCCAGAGTAGCATTCTGCCATTGCCCAGAATTATATCACAAGGACAAAATGATTGACTTCAACAGTCGGCTAAGCTTCTGGTGTCATTCTAAGGGGATCCAGTATCTGTCTGCTTGGGATGACACAGTCGACAGACCATGATGCTTTGCCAGAGATGGCCTGCACCTGTTGCCCCTGGGATTCTGGATACGGGCTAAGGCTCTTGCCGCCCCTATAGTGCCTTTTTTAGGCAAGGTTCAAATGACAAATTCACCACCGTAACAGGAACAGGCAAGCACAAACTGAGGGTAATGCTACTCAATGCTAGAAGTCTAAATCTCAAAATGCACTCATTCGAGGCACTCCTTAAAATGGAGAACATCAACGTCTGTGCAGTGACTGAGACCTGGTTCAAGGCTCCAGAGAGCACCCCTGCACTAACAGGCTGCATATCATACCACACTTTTCAGCGATGTAACCTGGACCGGAACACCAAAGGTGGAGGTGTGTCCATATTCATTAAGGATATCCACACCTCCAGGCTAGTTGCTCAGCATAATGCATCAGAGGTTATCCAAGTGCAACTAACTCTGAGCAAAACTGCAATCCAAATTGTAGCTTGCTACAGATCCCCCACCATGCCCCAGGATTCCCACTCCTCTTTTCTTGATGTACTGGAAAATATTAGGGTTCAACCAAGCACCCTAATAATGGGTGATTTCAACTACCCCACCATTAGCTGGGAAAACTACTCGTGTACCAACTCCTTCACACAACGCTTTCTGGAATTCATAAAGTCCAATGCCCTGGATCAACTTATCCACACCCCCACCAGGGGCAACAATATCCTAGGCCTAGTCATTACCAACATGAGTAACCGGTGTTCCACACCTGAAGTCAACTCCTCATTTGTCCAATCTGACCATAAGCTAATCACCCTTGATATCCACATCCCGCCCCCACCCCACATTAAGGAAACCATGGTAAAAAATTTCTCCAAAGCCAACTTCATGCTTCTTAAGACAGAAGTAGTGAACTTCATGACACCCATGCAGATGGACAATACAGTTACAACTGCTGAATCCTACACAAATGCACTCTATAAGCACTTACACGAGTGTGTGGATCTTGCTATCCCAAACAGAACTAAGACGCTATTCTTAAACAGAACTAAGACGCTATTCTCCAAAAAAAGGAAGCCAATCTGGTGGTCCCCAGTCATAAACAAACTGTGCAACAGAAGGAAGAAATTTTTGCAAAAGAGAGTAAAATCCCATGAGTGGAGGAGCTCCCTGGTCATCCTCAGTAAGAAGCTGAGATCCCTTATAAGATCCTCCAAAGCTAGCTACGAAAACAAAATCACCACTGATTCTAAGGACAACTACAAAGCATTCTATAGCTATGTCAAGAATCTCAATGGTAACACCCAGATCTGCTCTGAGTTGCAGCACAACGGCATGAAAATTACAGAACCAACTGATATTGCCAACACCCTGGCAGATAGGTTCAGTACTAACTTTACCCCCCACCCCCTAAAGGACCCATATCTATACAGGAAGAATGCAGAGTCCCTGTAATCACAACTACAGAGGTAAAAGCTGCACTCTCTAAAGCCAAAAACACAGCATCCATGGGACCAGACAACATCAAAGGCTGCATTTTACATGAACCTCAGAACAAACTGGCTCCCTCCCTAAGCACCATGTTCAATCATAGCCACACATCAGGCTTTTTGCCCACTGAATGGCATACAGCAACAGTTATCCCACTCCACAAAGGGGAAGCCACCACTGATCCCTGGAACTATTGCCCTATTAGCCTGATGAGCCTGGTCTGCAAGGCCTTGGAACATATCATCATGGAACTTATAAAGAAAGACATTGGTAACCTCCAAACTTTGGATCCCATCCTGTTCGGGATTGTGAAAGGCAGATCATGCCTCCTGAACCTGATTGACTTCTTTGAGGCGGTCACCAAAGCCGTAGATGAGGGTAAGGTGGTTCACACAACCTATCTTGACCTTGCCAGGGCTTTTGACACCATCCCACATTCTGGAATTATAGCTAAGCTCACTAAACTAGGTATAAATCCCTGCGTCGCAAGATGGGTTGCCAACTGGCTCACTGACAAAACCCACACTGTAAAAGTTGCACACTCCAAATCTAACCTCAAACCAGTGACAAGTGGAGTACCACAGGGTTAAGGCCTGGGACCTCTCCTGTTTGGTATCTACTTCTCTGAAGTACAGGCTAACACAAAAGGCGTCTGGCTAACGAAGTTTGCTGATGACTGCAAACTAGGAGCCATAGTCGAGTCCCCAAATGATGTGGAAATCCTACAGAAGGGCCTCGCTGAGACAGATGCCTGGTGTCAGAGCCATGGCCTCAAGCTCAATGCCAAAAAGTGCATAGTCATCCCCTTTGGTAAAAACTCTGTACCCATGAACTACTACATAGACATCAGTCTACTTAACACCGAATGTGCGATAAGAGACCTTGGGACCCAGGTGGACAGTAGTCTGTCCTTTGATAGTCACTTTGCCACAGTAGTCAGGAAGACCTTCTACGTGGCACACCTCATCATAAAAGGGTTCTCATCCAGGAAAAAAGAGGTCATTGTTCCCCTCTACTCGACACTCATTAGACCCATTATAGAGTACAGTGTCCCTTTTGGAATGTACCTCACAAGACATCTACAGCAGCTGGAAAGGCCACAGAAGTACCTCACAAAGAGGATTACTGGCCCCAAACAGATGCCCTACACTGACCATCTCAAAAAACTCCAGCTTTACTCAGTAGCATATCGCCTACTCCGAGGTGATCTCTGCCTAACATATAAAGCTATGTCAAACCCAGAGATGTTAGATATGCTACACCTAAAGAAATCCCAATCTCTCTGAGCTACATGTTCTCGGGACCTAAACCTTGTCACCACAATAAACAGGACATGCTGGAGGGAAAGATTCCTGTCCCATAGACTTCCCATGATCTGGAGCAGGCTACCCATCTTTGTCAAGCAAAGTTCTTCATTAGCACTCTTCAAGAAAAATCTTGATGAGTGGATGGGAAATAGGAAATACACCCCGGGGATCACTTCTGTGTCTCTGCTCAAAAGTGGCACAGGAAAATAACTTTCTTGGGTGGCATAAGCCAGAGAACCTTGTTGGCTAGGCTTACGTAGGCCCTTGGGACGATAACCTAGTACCTACCTATGAACCTATGACAATTGGTAATATGTTTGTTATTTTTAGATAATAATACCTGATGTATTAGTTTCCATTTTGATTCATATGATGAATTTCTCCACAATGCAATGATTTTTACAGTAGCTGAAGTAGCATACAATTGAATATCAGAGAAACCTGTTCTACCCTTTTCCCAACCTTTTATATGCGAATTAAAAGAAACTCCCGGGTTATTTGGATCGTGAATAAACTTAAGTAGGATGTTATTAATGTTTTTCATTACATTTTTTTGGTGGAGACAATGTTAATGATTGCATAACAAATAATATTTGAGGGAGAATTACCACCTTAATTAACATTAAACAATCTTCCGTAGTAAAGAAAAAAATATTCCAGCTTGTGACTAGACTTACAATTTTATCAGTAACATGTTGAAAATTCTCTTGTATCATTTCCTTACTACTGGATGCAATGATGATACCAAGATATTTAATTTGAGGGTTATTCCAATTGAAATCAGTATATTTCTATATGATTTTTTAAATTTCTTGCTGATTAATAATGTACTTCTTTTATTATGATTAAATTTAAAGTTCAAAATAGTTTCAAATTGCCTCATATAACTAATTATATGTTCTAGTGAGTTTTCTATACTTCCTTTTGCAAGCAGAATGTCATCAGCAAAGAGGTGAATCTTTAGCTCCAAATCATCTTCTATTTTTATAGCTGTTGTGTCTTTTCTGTAGTAGTCTCGAAAGTTTGGATTGAATTATACTATATTCTAAGAAATACTTTTTATAAGCGTTTGTGTAGTCGGGTCACTGAGAATCATTTATTGGATAAGAGTACAGCTTAGTCTCAGCATCTTGTACCGACACTGTTTCCTCCTTATTGTCACATCTTGATCTTATACATTACTTCTTTCTCCTTTTACAAATTGCCATACAATATAGTTATGTGCCTCTTTCTTATCTCATTCTTTTTAACGGTCAGCTTTACTTCTCTGTAGCCACTGTCATTGTAATAGCTAATGGCTATCAAAAGATATTAAAAGTGTACATTTGCCTTTCTGTTTATTTATTTTGAAAGTTTAGCAGAATGTATTGAACATGTACACTCACCTCCCTGTATGTAATTACATGCATAAAGTAGACATTTTCTAGTCTGGCTAACTTAGCATGCAGTCAAAATTCTGTAAATTTGGTACGAGTTAGATTTGTACACTTTTTTACCTTCTTTAGCTGTTTAGCATTTGTTCACTAATATGCATTAATAGGCCCATTCATGTTATGCAGGCGTAACTTTGTAATATGGTAATTTGTTAACTGATTCGTTCATACTTGTATAGTATTTGTATTTCTGTTGCACTTTGCAATATACATTTTATGATGAGATGTATGTCACTATTATTGCAGCATCTTCTACTTTGTTGAAAAGGTTTTATTCCCATCATACTATCCTACACAACAAATAACACAAGCCAGCTAACAAACAATGTATTATTTATTTGTTTTATTAATTAAAAAATTGCTTTCTAAGTTTGTATTGTCTGTTTGAGAGAGAAATTAAAATAATTTCAAAATAAATGGAAATCACACATCCATTTGCAGCTTATTGGTTTACTTGCTGTTTCGAATAAATCTGACTTATTACAGTAAACAATGAAACACTGCTCCAGTTTTACTTTTTACTGTAATGGGTGTGCAGGTAATTTTTTAAGACTTTATGTTCAAATTACATTTTTTGAAATTATTGAATTATGTATTCATTAACGAGGACTGGTATGAAAAGGTAGTTCTCTTTAATCCCTAGAAGCAAAGAACCTAAAGATGCAACCCCCCTAACACACACACACACACACACACACACACACACACACACACACACACACACACACACACACACACACACACACACACATATACACACACACACACACTCACGTGCCTCAGGAGAACTGATTTCATGCTTTTTGGTGGGATGACCTTTTGAACAAACTGATTCATATAAAAGTCCCATTCAAGCATGTTATTCTGAGAAATGGCTGGGAATCATCACATACCTGCATGTACAATACCTAGCTATTCTGTAGAACATGTTCTGGAAGTAGCACCATCCTTTTCTACTGTGCATAGTTTTGTAATTTGCATTTAGCTTAAACTCCTATTTGAAAAATATGTTTGCTACAATATTGTTTATCTATCTTTTCTAATCCACATAATTATCTTTGTAATCCATGGTGTGGTGATTATGCTCTAATATTTGGAAACAGACAAACCGGTTAAGTGCCAGAGTGGCACAGAACCATTGTTCTGAACAATTGTTAAGCACCACCCCCCCCCCCGTAAAGTTGTTAAGGTCGAATCTAGTGGAAAGTAGAAAAATTCACCATCAATCACTAGCAAATGACTGTGGAAGAAAATAAAAGATTTGTTTCTGCCTGCTCTCTGTGCTGGTAGCATGTCCCCAGCTTCCTCATATAAACATAGCTGTTAGAATAACAGGATGTATTTACTGGGAGCGTATTGTGTGATCAAGTATAATTTTGGCAAATGCAAAAAGAGTGAGAGCTGTTCATTGAAATGATGTGCGATGACAGTAGAGTTGGCATCTTTCTCCACATGCAGCCTTAGAGTAAGTATATATATATATATATATATATATATATATATATATATATATATATATATATATATATGTGTGTGTGTGTGTGTGTGTGTATATATATATATATATATATATATATATATATGTATATATATATATATATATATGTATGTATATATATATATATACACATATATGTGCATATATTTATATACACATATATATATATATATATATATATATATATAAGTCCAGGAGGTACAGGGGGGCTTGCACCCATGTAAAAAAAATTGTTGAGTTATTCATTGAAGGTGGTTTTAATGAATGTTTTTCTTTTTGTAGAAATTAACTTCAGTGAATCAATATGAGTCCATGTTAGCATCCATTTTCTGAAGGACATGAACTCTGAACATAATCTCTCAACCATACCAAGGAAAATTCTTCGGTATTTAGTGGTTTTGATTTGATATTTGTGTGTGTGTGTGTGTGTGTGTGTGTGTGTGTGTGTGTGTCTGTGTGTGTGTGTCTGTGTGTGTGTGTCTGTGTGTGTCTGTGTAAAATGCCCACTTAGACATAACTGGTGGTTAGGGCTACTCATACTCAAACCACGAAGAGCAAGAGCCTAAATTCTCTACCCATACTGCTACCACTTGTGATTCAAAGAGTTAAGTCCATAGTTCTCAACTGTCCAAAGTTTTACAGAATGTCTGGAATGTTTGGCTCATACTTTTGGTCTGTTGCTCTTAAAATTTGTTGTTTTCTGGCAAATCAGTGAGAACTGAATTCACTATACAAGGATAGCCATTTACGTTTCAGCCTTCCTATCTTTCAGGAAATGCATGGTAACACAAAACATTTTATTCTAGCAACTGTTTAAAGATTATACAAGCAATGTTTAAAATGTGTCCCTGGTTTTGGGCCTATGCCCCCCCCCAATAAATTTTGCCTTTTACAGATTTCTTGTGCTGCATAGTTCCTCAGGGGAGAGATGTTTAGTACTGCTTATGCCAATTCTGTTTATGTTGTTAGTAGCACAACAGGTAGAATAATTGCTTTTGATGCAGAAGGCTGTGGATTCTACTCCCACAGTATGTAGATGGATTGCTGATACTGTAGTGTGTTGCTCTTTTAAAGGGGGTGGATGCTGCAGTCCTGAGAATGTCCTCTTTGGCAGAGATACATAGTAACTATGAACCTGCTATCAGTTTGCTATCCATTCCCTATTGCAATATTACTAGCTTGTCAGTTTTTTTAAATGTAACATTGACAATGTATTCCTCAAGGGCAAGAGGCACTTTATTTTTAGATGAAACAAAGAAATCTAAAGTTGTTTGCTAGCAGCAACCTCTTCATTAGTTACAGATCTCTTTAATGTGGAATTATTTAGATGACTTTCACTTCTGCAGAGATTGTGCATATTTACTGATACTGGTGGATTGTAGACATTTGAGTAGACTTTTATGATGCAAATGGTCCGAATTGGGCAGTTTTGTCATTATTGGTTCATGCATTTTTGTTTCTTTGCTTACTGGAAAAATGTTCAAAACAATAAATTTAAAATGTGCTCTTAAAAAGTGTGCTATATTATACAAGGAATATAATTTAATACAACCAGGAAGGTATATCAAAGAACACATGCATGTTTTGTTTGCAAGGGCCTATGATTTGAAAAATAGCCCAAAGATAATCTTTATCCGGCACTGGCCAGATGCATTTTCCTTGAATGTGGGTTTCAGTGCTGTTTCAATGAATGTGAGTTTCAAGGGCAGAGAAGTTTTAATGCTAAATGTGTTTTCATTGTGAGACTGTATTGTTTTGTTTAGAAGATGTCTATTAGTGTTTGTGTTATAAAATTTAAAATAAAAGTTTTAAATGAAATCCAAATAATCATTGTAGAAATAAAGCAGTACGCATATTACAGTGTTTATGGTAAATGAGGAGAAATAACCAAGGAATGGGACATTGGAATGGCTGCAGGAGGAAAGGCTGTGCATGGGGGGGCACCATTCATTCGACCTTGATTTTGTGAGGGGGAAGGGTGGCAAACTTAAAGACAGCCCCGGGTGGCACAAACGTTAGCTATGCCACTGATCAGTAGGCCATGTGGAATGACCTTTGGAGGTCCTAGCAAACTCTAATATTCTTTTGCTAAGATTAAAATATTGCTTGCCATTAAATGCCCTACTTTTACCACAAAACCCGCATACTGCAAGTCACCAAAACAAAATCCTAAGGTTCGTATTCTCCCTTCGCAGTGAACATAAAAAAATGGTCACCATTTACTACAGGGTCTGGGGCCATATTTCAGTTGTCTGTTCTTCAGTTTGCATTTGAAAGTGGGTATCTCACAATTCCACTGAAGTGGGCAGGGTTACACAGTTATGTATGTAAATCTTATGTTAATCAGCATACAGATTTGTACCTATTTTTCATGGCCCTTTGTCCAGATTTTTGATGTTTCCAGGCTGAGAGGTATGACTCTGAAACTCAAACCTATGTCATTATTTAGTGATTTAAAGCCTCAGTGGTTTGTCCGAAAACCACAGATTTTGAGGAACAGACCAAAAATATGAAGCAATAATCTGGACATTCTGTGGAATTCTGGACTGTTGAGAGGCATGGAGGTGAATGTAAAAATGTAATGGACTGCATCACACAGGTATCCTGACAGTGTCCACTTAATGTTTGATAGCTTTGAAAGCCAGCAAAATACTTCATGATTTTTTTCCCTATAACCAGTAGTACATGGAGCAGAGTACTGCAAAGCATTATGATCATGTCACAGATCATAACATTTAATTATATATTCTCGACATGGATGCCAAGATTCGCCTCTTAAACTTCGCTTTCAAGGTGGATTCCTTGGCATGCATGTCTTGAACGCATAATAAACAAGTTATGGTTGGCGACCTGATCATAATCCTATATTATGCATTTATTGTCAGAGAAGACCAGGCAAAATGATCATCAAGGAAATAAGATGGGTGGGCAAAGTTCTACAGCTCTGTTCGTGTGTTTTATTTTTGATGTAACACTGAAACAATGTTGCCTTTTCTGTTTACTATTTAGGTAGTATCAGGAAACTTACACAGAAATGTGCTTTATAGTTGTTTTGTTGTCCACACATGAGAGAGTTACAGTCAAAGCCAAAGAAGTAGACAAAATGAATATTTTATGTATAATGTTTGTGTATATATAAAGGGTATTTTCCTGATGGAAGTTAACAGATAGAATCCATGCATTCATGTTTACAGAAACAAAGACATTTAACACATCAGCCAAATTATGGAAGCAGTAATGTATACCAAGACATACATTAGACAACTCTAATCTACAGCTAGAAGAATCTGCAGTAAAGTGCAAGGCCAGTGCTTGGGAGTATCATAGACCCCTAGAAGTGCATTACTGCTGTCTAATGCTCGAGTGCCTTACTGCACGTATGAAATAAGTAGAGATGACTGTGCTTGAATAACATTAGATATCTTATACTAATGATCACCTAACAACAGAAGGATTAATGAAAACTGGTGTCGCATGTCATAACCAGTAATAATTCAAGCACTGTTCAGCTAGAGTTATTAAAATGTATAAAGAGAGAATGTTTAGTTTTAGGTGTACTGGTAAGTCTTGAGCAGTGACCCATACGGCCCTTCAAGAAATGTCAAGCTTCTTGTTTTCTTTATACAAAACATGGATGCTTCATGTAAAGAATAACTGGTCACCTTCCTTTGGACGTGAGAGTGAATATGCACCACTATTTAAGGGTTTGTTTTTCAGATGAAATGAATAAATAATATTGTTTGCATTGCTTTTAAATATTTATGTGTGTGCTACCTGTTAAAAGAAATGTCCCTGGCTGTGAAGTAATGTTCGGTTACTAAAGTATAGCATATGCTACCAGCTGAAATTTTTTTGCAGAGTGATGTACGAACGCTTCCCAGTTCATCCAACATTGTTTAACGTTTCATATGAAAGACAAACTATAACACGCATGTAAACTTCCTGAATTGGTAGCGGCATAGATGGATGTAAAAGACCCAGAGATTTTTTAAAAAAACGGTAGAGGTAATTATTTACTTCCATCAAAATTTATAAAGGTTCTTACATTAATAACAAGTTTCATTCTGATTATACATTTTTCAGAAACTTTTGCATTTCTTTACTTGTTTCTTCTGTATTCCAACTTGCAATATGCACTATTCATCCACATCTGGCTGTCAATATTTTCCTTGGAATAGAGAATAAAACTCTTTCCCACTCTTCTCAAAACACTTCATACCTGAAAAATTCATAACAAATATATTTCTTTACCTAAATTATTGACATCAAACATTAATTTAGTTTTACAAAATGCAAAAAAATATGAACAGGAGCATTTCCTTAATGTTTTGACCAACGTTACATCTATTTAATTTACCTCTTTGTTTCCATTGAAAATATTACATGCTTGTTGAGATTAACCTTTTCATCAAAACTAGCTAGATAGCAAAGTAACCAAATTTTCACAATGGGGTATGTCTTAGCTGAGGGGAGAAAAACACAATGGGTGGATGGTGAACATGTGCAAAAAGTCATTATAATAAAAAACAAACCACCAGTCTGACCGAACAGTGAAGGAAACCACCAGAATAGCGAAAAACACAGTTTAATATCGCTTTTGTCTTAAAATACTTCTTCAGAATGAAATAAAATGCACACAGCAACATCCCCTTATATATTGAACCAAAATAATTACCTAATAAAACAATCAATTACTTAAAATGCACTAGCAAAAGGAATACAGTAATTTCCAAACTCCTTGATCTCAATCTCTGAAAACCCTGCAGCCGCAACGTTTTGGTGTCTTTCCAGGCTTGATAATTGTTGCTGAAGCACCTACCAAGAGGAGAAAACGCTGAGAGAAGAAAGGAGCCACTTTTGAGATTTTAAGTATTTTCTTCTGATTTATTTCTTAGAAAAACTCCATTGCAGCCTACTTTTCAGCGTTTTCTTTTTGCAAAAGTTTATATCTGTGTTAGAAACAGTGTTTAGAACATACCTAGAGCCTGTTTATTGCATTTTTTGTGTTGCACTTAATTTAAAATATTTTTTTCTTAAAGTTGCATTTTTACCTGCCTCTGACCTAGCACACACGTGTTGGGGTCATTTATTGTACTGTTCTGACTCGTTTGCTACTTGTGTGTTTCTGCTATCCTTAAACAAAAAAAAAAGTCTTGCTATTTTCCCACTTTCTATAATAAAAAAAAAGTTCAGTTACAGAGTTGCTGTGAATTGCTTGTAAGTTTCTTGGAGGCCAGTGCTTACTTGGGCTAAAGGGTAGTCTCTGTGTTCACCAGTGGCAGTGGTTAACACTGAGCAGCCCGCCTGTCCCTGTAGGAGTGGTTACTGCCTAGAAACTGTAGTTTTATTGGCCATCTTGGGTCAATTCCAAACTCATTGATCTCTCTGTCTTAAAACCCTGCAACTCCCTTTTTGCACGGTCTTGCGCACAAAGCAGTCGGGCAGCGCCGGTTAGCAGGGGTACACTATTCCTGGCTCCACAAAGTCTGCACTGCAAATTTTCCTTTAGAACTAGGCAAGCCTCAACTCAAGTGCTTCAAATCAACTGCTCTTATTGCAGCACTTGCATAACCCAAATCAGCACTTGTCCATATCTCCTAGACAGCACTATTATTTTCCAAATCTCCTAGACAGCACTATTATAATACAGCATAAGACCCTTGATTGTCCGCAAGACAAGTGAAATTTACTTTTCCAAGCATGTCTAGAGGTCAGCTTCAGGTGTACTCTCCAGTTCATCTGGAGAATTTGGGCATCCTGAGGCAATGTCACAACTGCCTCATGTATACAGACAACCCTCTCCTCTTACCTCTAGACACAGACACTTGTGAGAGATGCAAATACACAGCCAGACTGGAGGCTAAGCGCTCTCAACCCATGACTGTAACAGGCAGTCAAGAGGAGAAGAGACACACTAGCATCACACCACCAGTCATACATGGATCTACAAAACAAGCACCGGCAAAACATACACATAAACACACAAAAACATATTCGAAGGCACTAGGTACCAATCTGAAAAAAAAACAGGGCCCTCCAAAGCAGATAAGCAAGCAACCTGCATCTCCAAACACAAGCCAGAAAACACATAATTCACCTCAGCAATGTGCCTCATGACAGCCCCTAAGGCAAAACACCATACCCAACACGCTAGTAATAGGCGACTCTATAGTAAGGCACACAGATGTTCCACTCAGCAGGCTGAACAAGGCGAATGTTACTGTCAGCTGCCTGTCGGGTGCTAGGATCCGCCACATAACACAGGCACTTAGGTCACTCCAGAACAAGTACAAGTATGACTCTGTCATTGTACATGTTGGTGGGAATGATCTAAGACCTACCTCCCTGGATTACATGAAAAGAGACATTGAGGAGCTCTCTGATCATGTAGCCCAAGCTGGTATGACCCTGACCTTGAGTAGCATACTCCCTTCACCTAGAATGATACCACAGTACAAAGACAAAAATGATCAATTTCAACAATTGGCTAAGCTTATGGTGTCATTCTAAGGGGATCCAGTGTCTGTCTGCCTGGGATGACATGATAGACAAGCCTCGCTGTTTTGCCAGAGATGGTTTGCACCTATCACCCCTAGGCTTTTGAATACTGGTCAAGGCTCTTGCCGTCCCCATAGTGCCTTTTTTAGGCAAGGCTCAAAGGACAAACCGACCACCGTAACCAGCACAGGTAACCAAAAACTAAGGGTAATGCTACTCAACGCCAAAAGTCTCAACCTCAAAATGCACGCACTCGAGGCACTCCTCAGTATGGAGAAAATCGATGTTTGTGCGGTGACGGAAACCTGGTTCAAGGTTCCAGAGAGCACCCCAGCACTACCAGGTTAAATTCATATCATGCCTTCCGGCCTCAGTTACCGGATCACAGTACAAAGGGTGGAGGTGTATCCATATTCATCAAGGATACCCACATCTCCAAGTTAGTGGTGCAGCATAATGCCCCAGAGATCATCTATGCACAACTATCAGCAGGCAAAACAACATTTCAAGTCATAGCCTGTTATAGATCGCCCACCATGTCCCAAGATGCTCACTCAGCATTCCTTGAGGCATTGGAAAATATAAAGGTTCTACCCAACATCATAATTTTGGGTGATTTCAACTACCCTGGTATAGACTGGGTAAACTACCAAAGTTCTAACTCCGATGCCCAGCGGTTCATAGAATTTATAAATTCAAATGCCCTTGAACAACTGGTATGTTCTCCCATTAGAGGGGACAACATATTGGATTTAGTCATCACAAATATGGGTGCCCATTGTACCACACCCGTTATCACTCCCTCTCTGGTCAGATCAGACCACAAACTAATAACCCTGGACATCCTCACCCCTCCACCTCCCCCAATCAAAGAAACCATCGTAAAAAAAACTTTCCAAAGCAAACTTCAAACTACTTGCATCAGAAGTGGAAAGCTTCACTGTTTCCTTGCAGAAGGATAATGATATCCAGGATGCAGAATCCTACACCAAGGCACTTTATATACATCTTCAGGATTGCATGGACCGTGCTATCCCAAATAAAACCAATACTCCTTCCTCAAGCAAGAAGAAACCAGTGTGGTGGACCCCGGCCATAAGCAAATTATACAATAAAAGGAGGAGACTTATACAAAAAAATCATCCCTGATCAGCATTAGTAAGAAATTGAGGGCCCTCATCAAGTCAACTAAAGCCAATTTCGAAAAGAAAGTTGCCAAGAATGCCAAGGATAACCATAAGGCCTTCTATGGTTACATCAAAAACCTAAATGGCAATGCTCAGGTCTGTTCTGAGCTAGTACAAAATGGAACAAAATACAATGATCCCCACTGACATTGCGAACATATTGGCTGACAGGTTCGGTGCAAATCCCCCCCTCTCACCACCTGCAGGGCCTATTATTATTCCAGGGGATTGTGTAACTCCAACTATTACTGATACGTTGGTTAATAAGGCTGTATCTAAAGCTAAAAACACTGCCTCCATGGGACCAGATGGTGACCCGGGCTGTGTCATACACGAGCTCCAAAATGTATTAACCCTGCATCTGAATACCCTGTTCAGTCTCAGCCTCTCGACAGGATATGTGCCCATAGAATGGTGCACAGCAATGGTGGTTCCACTGCACAAGGGTGGGCCCACAACCGACCCTGGAAACTACCGACCAGTAAGCCTAACCAGTCTGATCTGTAAGGCAATGGAGCGATTGGGAACCTCCAAACAGTTGACCCCACACAGTTCGGCTTCATCAAGGGCAGATCATGCCTCCTGAACCTGGTGGACTTCTTTGAGACAGTTACTCAGGCTATAGATAAGGGAAAGGAGGTACACACAGCTTACCTTGACCTTGCTAAAGCATTTGACACCATTCCCCATTCGGGTATTATTGATAAACTCACCAACCTGAGCATAAACCCTTACGTCACAAGATGGATCGCAAACTGGCTCTCAGACAGATCCCACAAAGTAAGAGTAGCAGGATCTATGTCTGAATCCAGACCAGTAATGAGTGGTGTGCCTCAGGGCTCTGTCCTGGGGCCCCTTCTGTTTGGCATATACTTCTCAGAAGTACAGGCAAGCACTGAAGGGCTGTGGCTGACCAAGTTTGTGGATAACTGCAAACTGGGTGCTATAATAGAGTCTCTGGCTGACATGGATATCCTCCAGAAGGGCCTTAATGAGACTGATGCATGGTATCAAAGCCATGGTCTCAAGCTAAATGCTAAAAAATGAGTAGTAATCTCCTTTGGAAAAAGCAGAGTACCCGCGAACTACCACATAGGAGGTAACCCCTGAAATCTGAAGAAGTAATAAGGGATCTAGGGACCCAAGTAGATAGTCAGCTTTCCTTTGATAACCATGTTGCCAAGGTGGTTAGAAAATCCTTCTGTGTGACCCATCTGATCACGAAAGGGTTTGCATCAAGATCTAAGGATGTAGTGGTACCCCTCTACTCTTCCCTAATCAGACCCATTATTGAGTACAATACACCAATTGGAATGTACCTGGCCAGGCATCTCCTGCAGCTGGAGAGACCACAGAGGTACCTCACTAACAGGATTGCTGGCCTCAAACAGTTGCCCTATGCAGCACGATTGAAAAAAACTAAGGCTTTTCTCTGTTGCATACCGCCTTCTCAGAGGCAATCTCTGTCTAACATACAGAGCCATGTCCAACCCAAAACTGTTGAACATGCTCCATCTTAGCAAAACCAAATCTACTCGAGCTACACGCTCTAGGGATATAAACCTCAGCACAACAATGAATAGAACATGCTGGAGGGATAGATTCCCTTCACAAAGACTTCCCTTGCTATGGAACAAGGTCCCGATCTACATAAGACAGAGCCCCTCACTATCACTCTTCAAGAGGAACCTTGACGAGTGGATGGGTAACAGAAAGTTCACACCAGGGATCACGCCAACAGCTCTACTAGATAGGGGCCAAGGGTACTAGCTGCTAGATCTAGGGCCTAGGGAACTAACCAAAGGGGCGGTGAATGCCGCATAATGTGGCTGGGCTAATATATGCCTTCGGGTAGATAGCCCAGTACCTACCTATGAACCTACATTAAACATTTTGCTAATCTGCATGTCTTAATTGTGTTAGTTTAGGAGAATGGGCATACTCTGCTATGAAACCAGATATTTGGAACCCACCGTTTTTGGCTGAGGGTGCATACTAAGCCGTAAGCTTATAGAAGTTGATCTTTATTGTCATCTCATCTGTTCCTTCCTTCCTTTCTTTCTTTCTTTCTTTCTTTCTTTCTTTCTTCTTCCTTCCTTTCACCTGTTTGTAAGTCTACTGGACAAACTGTCCCTTTTCAGGGGTGACCCAGCAGCACTTTGTGGTTAAGTGGCTTGTTCAGAGTCGCACAACATGCAAATGAATGTGGAAGGAATCAAACTGTGCACCACAGACACAGTAAGCAACTCATTAACAGCTTTCAACTTTCTCTGTACAAACTACCAGACTTTTATGTATTTATTTATTTAAGTCTGATGACCAGGGAAGTCCACTGGGCCAAGAAGAGCCCATTTTCATTGGAGGCCCAGGGAGAAAAGCTCCACAATAATTGCAAGTTACATTTCACGTGTTACAAAAGGACATAGTTCATACTACTAATTAAACATTTACAGTTAAGCTCCATGATTTTTGCAATTGGCTTGCCACAATGTTACAAAAATGAAAAGACATAATTCAATACAGAAATTTCAACATTTACATAAAGTAAATATTTTTGTTATAAACTCAATTGTAGGGTTAACATTTCAAAATATATAACTACTAGCCATTAGTAGGTTAGGAAAATGTTATGCATGGAGGGGGTAGTAGTATATTTGAGATTGGAGAGTATAGTACAATAGATATTAGAGAGAAAATTAGTTTTTGGTAGGGGAGGGATTGTTTTGGGTGGGATGAAGTAATAGTAAAGGTAGTTGGATGAGTCAGTGCAAGGTGGAATGAGGGGGGAGGGGTTTAAGTTGGAGCATGGCAATGTCATTCCCGTTTGGAAGAAAGATGAGAGAGCAGCTGAGATTTGAAATCTGTATGGTTAGGTAGGTTGCATAGGTGTGTGGGGAGAGAGTTCCACTGTTTAGCTAAGGAGTGGGACAGCAGTAGATGGCCAGGAGGTCATGCAGGTTTGTTGTTCTGAAGGAAGTTTTGTTTTTTGGATCTGAGTGAGTGGTTAGGAATGTAAGGTTTTAAGGAAGTAGCAAGAGCTGGGCAGTTGGCAGGTTCAGAGATGACCTTGTGGGCATTGGTGTGCTGTAGGTAACTGAGGTAGTTAGGTAGTTCAAGCCAGTTGAGGGTGAGGAGGGAGTGGCAGTGGTGGGATGAGTATTTTGAATTGGTTGCAAATTTGGAGATATTGTCGTAGCAGGATTCAAATTTGGACCGAAGGCCAAGATGGAGATTGGTGAAAGAGGGGCACCATACATAAGGGAGGGGAGTAGGAAGGTGGATTCAAGAGTTTGACAGGTAGAGGGGCTTAGGTGGCTGTGCCTGTAGAGGAGACCTAACTTTTACTGTTTTGTTTTTATTGCGGAGTGGATGTGGGTGTCAAATTTTAGATTTTCATCAATAATGATGCCAAGAAGCTTGGTGTTGGGAACAATTTCAAGGAGAGTGTTGTTTTGGTTTTGTATTGTGAATGTAGATTTGTCAGTGGTGTTTTTGGTAGGGGAAAAAAAACATTAGTTTGGTTTTATTTGCATTTAGTGCCAGATGGTTAGACTGCATCCAGGTTTCTGTTTTGGAGAAAGCTAGTTGGGTTTTCGCTAGGAGCTCAGAGGGGGGAGAAGGCTGAGCATATGATTGAGTCATCTGCATATTGGATGCTAGATGAGTCTGGGATGGATAGGTTGAAGAGAGAAGGGCCAAGAACAGAACCTTGTGGGACACCTGTGGGTGTGGGAAGGAAAGGGGAGGTTGAAGTTTTCCATTGGACAGCTTGTTGGCAGTTGGACAAGTAGCTGGAAAAATAGGCGATGGTGGGAGAGAGGTGTAGGGTGGAGAATTGGAATATAAGTAGGGTGTGTGAGATTATGTCAAAGGCCTTTGACAGATCTAGGAATAGTGTGGATACGAACTTGCATGAGTCACATTCGAGGTTTATTGTTTCAAGAAAGGAAAGAAGAGTAGTTATAGTGTTGTGGCCAGGGAGGAAGCCTGGCTGGGTAGTGGAGAGGAAATTGTTTAGTGTTAGGTGCGCCATGAGTTGTGCTTGTATTGTTTTCTCTAGTATTATTTTAGACAGGGGGAAAGGATGGAAATGGGCCTGAAGTTGGTGGTATCAGTATTTTTGCCACCTTTGTGGAGGGGGATGATGTAAGCATGGTGCCAGATAGAAGGGACATATAATTCTTGTATGGCTCTATTTGTAAGAGTAGAGATGGGATAGGCAATGCTGTCTGCAGATTGTTTGAGGAAGGTGGGTGGAAGGTTGTCAGGTGCATTGCAACAGAGTTTGAGAAGTCTTTTTATAGTGCTTTTGGGGATAGGCTTGAGGCAGAAGGATGTGGAGGAAGGTTGATGATTGGGGTGGTGGTTGGGGCAGGAGGGGTGGTGGTGGAGGAGGGGGTGGGAAGGAGGCTGATAGTTTAGCTATGTAGTCTATAAAGAATGAGTTGAACTGGCTGGCTGTTTCATGGTTGGAGAGGTTGAAGTCTGGACAGGGATTTTCTTTGTTGCCAGGATGCAGCATGGATGAGATGGAGTCCCAGAATTTCTTGGGATTTGTTGAGTGCAAGGACTGGAGTTTGGAGTAATGGGATTTGTGGTCTTTAATTGTTAGTTTTTTTGTGGAGCTGTGTAGTTGCTTCTACTCAAGGAGGGTGTTAGGGTTTTTATGTTTTTGATATTGTTTCCAATTTTTGTCCCTTTGTTGCAAGGCTAGTTTAGTATCTTTTGATAACCATGGGCAGATATTGGTTTTGATGTGTTTGGTTTGAGGGGGAGCTTGCTGATTAACCACTCATTCCTAACCCTTTTCAAAGTAGGAAACAACATCATCTAGATGAATGTTTTTTAAAGGGGACCAGTCAGTATGCTTTAAGCATTCGGAGAAAGTTAGAGGGTTGAAAGAGGAGTGGTTGTGGGTTTGGATGTAGTGGTGTTGTTTGAGTGGAGATGGGAGACAGTCAGTGAAGGCTGGTAGGTGATCGCTTTGAGGATCAGGTAATGTTCTGGCTGTGGTGATATGGTTTGGGTGAGCTGTTAGGATCCAGTCAATGATAGTACCAGAGGTACCATCTTTATTTGGTCTGGTTGGAGATTGTATTAATTGGAAAAAGTTGTGCAGGTTGATTGTGTGGGACGGGGCTTCAGAGTTAATAGTATTCCAGTAGATGTTGGTATCACCGAGTGTATAGGTTTCATTTTTTTATACTGGAGGAGAACCAGGACAGGATGTTTTCAAGAGTTTTGATATTATCACCAGGGGGAATATAGAGGGCAGTGATACATATGGACTTGTGGTTGTTTAGTTTTAGTAAACTTATTATAATTTCAGCATTGGCAAAAGGTTGGTATTTTATTGGAGTAGGGAGTTATGGTATGGGTTGCTACTCCACCTCCTTTTTTGTGGGCTCTGTCATTGCGAATGATTTAGAAACCCAGTGGTAGGATTTTGCTGTCTTTTATATAGGTTTTCTGCCAGGTTTCAGAAATGGCGGTAATGTCGGGGTGGTTATGGGAGAGGCAGGCATGGAGGTTAGGGATGTTGTTTTTTAGGCTTTGTGCATTAAGTGTTGTAAGGCGAATGGACTGAGTTTGTGGGTTCAGTGGAGGCTTTGGTGAAATTGATGTTAGAGATGGGTCCGGGGTTGGGGTGGATGTCGCCGGGTAGTGAGAGAGAGATGTGGTGGAGTAGAAGAGTGAGGCAGTTTGTTGGACAAGGGTAGCTTGGGTTGTGTGAGAGTAGTGATTTTCTGGTACCACATTCAAGAGAGGAGTACAGAGGGGTTGGGTTGGGAGTAGTTTTGGTTTGAAAAAAAATAGATTGGGTTAGAGGTAAAGAGTTCATGTGAGATGGATGAGTAGGAAGGGAAGTGAGGCTGATGGTAAGATGTAGTGGAGTGTGTGTGAGAGTTATGACAAGGGTTGGGAAAACGTGTGAGGTAAGAGAAGAGAGAGAGAGATTAGTAGGGCAAATGGGGTTATAGGGGGAGATGTTATGTAGAGCATTGTAGGAGGGGTGGATGTGTTTGGGGTGATATAGATCTACATGTGGGTGGCGTTTGGTTTAGGTGTATTGTGATTGGAGAGGTGTTGGGTGGGGAGGAGTCAGGGGATGTATAAAAGTACAGGTAGTGGGGGGGTGGAATTTGGGGGCAGGGTAGGGGAGTGGAGTGAGCCGAAGGGCGAATGGAGGGGTTACACCTTCCTGGAGGAGAAGCAGTCACCAAACAGAAAACAATCAGTGAGAAGGTTAGAAACTACAGATATAGGGCAGCCTGTTGTTTTGGTTTGAATTTTACCTTTATGTTTGTTTTTATTATTTATGCACCAATGGGGAGCTGCAGTTCACTGAGAAGTAGGAAAATAATGTAGTTATGCCAGGGGTTTTAGAAAGGGACATGCAGTCAATTATGACTCAATAGAGTACTAATTAAAAAAAGAGTGGAATATGGTATAAGCGAGTACACTACTGGGGGAGTCCTATGAAGCAGGGGCAGAAAAGCTAAGTCAAACGACGGTGCCTTTCTACATCAGGTTTTTTTGATTCAATATGTAAGTACAATCATAAGTACAAATGGTACTTACAGTTGTGCACACTACTAAGGGATGCCCGTGGGACAGACAGAAACAGAGTGTAGTCAGGCAGAGGTTTTTAGTATTTAAAGATGGCACTGCAGCTCAGGGGAGGAATAAGTAAACTCTCAAGAGGGAGACGGAGGGAATAGACAGGATTGACAGGGCTGGGAAGCTAACAATAAGATTATGTTAGGAGATTAAGAGAAGGGGGGCTAAAAGCCAGGGCTAGGAAAAAGCTATGAGAAAACAGTTTTGACAGGGCTAGGAAACTTACACTAGAATTATGTTAGGAGAACAAGAAAAGGGGGGTGGCTATGGACCAGGACTTGGGGAAAGCAAGACTTTCCTATCTTGGCCACAGGTCTGAATATATACACCAGTGGTGCTTATAAGACCTGTTTCTAACTCTCCACAATGTATTAAGTGATCAAACCAGTTCTTACCATCACCCCCTGTTGTTAATTTCTTTCTTTCTTCTCTCAGATTCTGTACTTAGCATCATGGAACACAGGAGCAAAGTATTTTTGAAATGTTTGCCATCTAGTGTTCTTTTCTGTAATTGCAATAATAACTTTATTTATTTATTTATTTATTTATTTATTTATTTATTTATTTATTTATTTATGTATCCCTGTATATTAGTTTATTTTTATTTATTTACCTGCCTATTTATTTTTGATGTTGAGCTGCAAATGCTGAAAACTGTGAAAAAGCAGCACACTTCTAAATGTAGTATGCTGTTTTATGTTTCTCCTTAATGGTACCCAGACAGCTAGTTTGTAAAAGAGAAGACTAAACAAATTGTAATTTGTTCACCAGAGAAGTAACCAGTAAATGTAATCCTTTCTTTTACATAATTAACAATATAATCATAAAATACAGAAATGCATGCATACATGGGTGAGATTTTACATATTCAGATGTATGATTAACAGTTTACTCATGAAATGAAGATACAGATGGATATACAGGTAAAAGTATATGAATATAATTGTAGAATGCAGAAATATAGAACAGTATAGCCAGTTAATTAAACTTCCTAACTCACTTATTCTGCAGGGAAGGTATTCCTTTATATTTCTTTGCTGAAAAACTGAATACTACAAGTGAGGTGCACATAATACACAACAGTGGCTGATTTTGCAAGAAAACATTCATTGTTTCTGTATCAGTAACTGAACAGCAAACATAAAAAAGGAAGGAAAGTCTAGAAGTACTACTTAAATACTAAAAAAAAAAAAAAACATTGGAAACACCTTCATTTGACTTCCTTTATTGCCCATTTTATGATGTACATGTGTTGTGTGTGGCTTAGGTCTCCTGAGTCTGACAAGTTTCCCCTTCAGTAACTTCATATAATCTGTAATAAGTTAATTTAAATGTTAGCAATTTTAGCAATACAGTTAACTTTCAAAGACATCCTGGGAATGACTTTTGTTTCATTTCACCATAAAATTCTATATGTTTGGAGTTTATTTGAAAACTGTAACCAAGAGAGTCTTCACTGAAAATAATAAAAGCCACAATAGAAATAACACAAAATAGGGATTGTATTATTGTGAGTTTTGGATGTTCATCGTGTTTCACTGTTGCAGTCATTACTCTTGGGTTATCCTGCTGGCAGGCTACCCTCAGTCGGCCAGAATTCCAAAGTCTAGGTCCGGCGTCGGTTGCTGTCGCCTCTTCCCTGATGTCAGTGCGCCAGGGGTATAAAAGATGCCAACGCCATTTTCTTCAGTCTTTCTTGCTGCGCGGTGCCCGAAACAAAAGCAGTTCACAAGTGCCGGTCGGCCGACTCCTGAGATTTTCAAATCCGAATTTCAGGACCGAAGTCTTCATTAAAGCTAAGTACCCCATTGGGGAAACTTTTTTCTTACTCCAGACTGATGTCAGAAAAAGTTAACAATTGTATTTCTTGTCGGAAGCAAATACCTCATAAGGATTTTCACTCTTACTGTATTCCTTGCCCAGGCCCTGATCACAACGTTGCTAACTGTCGGTTTTGTGCTAGATTTAACCAACGCACTATCAAGCGTCGATTCGATTTTGCATTTCATTACTTTGGCCGAAGATTTAATTATATAATGCCATCGGAACAGCCGACAACTGGAGTTTACAAAAAACGCAAGGACAAGGACAAGAATAGGCATCCGAGGTCCAAAACTGACGACGAAGCCTCTACTAGGCCAGTCGCCGGTTCGCCGGTTCTCAGTGAGGCGCTTTCGCAGCCCCTGGCACCCGCTACCTCAGAGCCACAGGCCGCTACCGACTCCCACGTGGAGCCGACCGGGCCTCTGGAAACTCAAGGTATTGGACACTCGGAAATCACTCCCTCAGATGGGTCCAGAGCCGCTGAGGAGGCATCGGCTTCTAATGGTGTCTTTAGACCTACACAACTATATATTAAGCCATCTTCAGCTTCAAAGACAAAGACTAAAGCATCTCTAAAGGCAAAGAAGCAAGTACAGCATTTTCCTTCTCAGACTTGCATGCCTAAGAAACAGATGCTCAAAATGGCCGAAGACCTAATTACTTTGATCAGGGGCTCCCATCCCCCTCCTGATAAGAGGCCTAGGCATGAGACAGAGTATGATTCTTCTGATCAGGTATCTATTTCCTCTGATTCCTCTTCTGACCAAGATTACTCCATGCTTCCCTATGAGGATTCTGATGCTGAAGAATCCATTCCTTCAGCCTCTCCTCCTGAGGACTATTCTTTTGGGGAAACACTGCATACTATGAGGGAGCATTTCCACTGGGAGAGGCAAGATTATTCTGAATCTAAGAAAAGGCTCAGAGACTTTCTTCTTCTTCCTCAGCACAGACCCCTTGCTATTCCACCTGTTCTAGACATTGTAGATGATGTATTTTCAGAGTCCGGTCTGTCCCCTGACTCTTTACCCCCTGCACCTGCTAAGCCAGACAGATACTACAGGGTCCCGGATTCTCATAAATTCCTATATAAAACCCTGCTGCTGACCCAGAAACTGTATCTCAGGGTCCCAGGGGGTTAAAGCTTCCACTGCAAAAAAAACCCTGTCCCCTCTGATAGGGATTCTAGGGCTCTAGACAGATGGGGAAAAAAGTTTACACTTCTGCCACCCTGGCTGTAAGGGCTTTAAATTGTCAATTTCATATGCTTAAATATCAACAATATTTAATGTCACTACTTAAACAGAAAATGTTGACAAATACTGAATGTTCAGAGAACAAGGAATTGCAGGATTTATTGCATGCAACTTGAACAAGTGGGAAAGCATACTTTGCAATGTGGTTATGATTTACTGGAGGCCTCTTGCAGGGCCGCTGTTACAGGTTCTGTTATTAGATGGCATGCTTGGTTAAAGGAACAGAATCTGCCTGATCATGTTAAAGCAAAATTGTTAGATGCACCATTACAGCATGATACTTTGTTTGGTACTAAAGCAGAAGAGGTGTTGAAAAAATGGAGGATAAAGCAAAGTCCATGCAGACAGTCAAGGATTTCTTACAGGTACAGCCACCCAGGTTTAGAAGGAACTGGCCTTCTAAAAATTGGTCCTTTCCAGTCTCAGACAGACCACAAAGAGGCAGATACAGGTCCCCCAGAGGCAGATCTCAGCCCCAAGGCTCATACAGGCCTAAACAATGGGGGGCTCCTACCTCCAAAAGTGGAGAAGACAAATCACAACCTTACAGGAAACAGTCCCAATGACTTTCCTCTACCAGTTCCAAACAGTTTTCTTTTGATAGCCCCCTTAGAGGGAAAACTAGCACTTTTTTCATCAAATTGGCAAATGGTTACCCAAGACAAATGGATCCGGAACATAGTGTCCCAAGGCTACAGGTTCCATCTTCAAACTCTACCTAGGTCAAAGGGCATACCAGACCTGCCACACAACCAATGGACAGAGGCACAAGAACAAATTACAGCCCTCATGGACATGAGGGCCATTCAGCAAGTACCACAACAAGAGCAGGGGCAAGGATTTTACTCCAGACTTTTCCTAGTACCCAGGAAGGACAAAACCTGGAGACCAATTCTGGACCTATCTATACTAAATACGTTTCTGGAAGTTCCAAAATTCAAGATGTTGACTCTACAGCAGCTACTGCCCATGCTGGGCAAGAGGGCTTGGCTCGTAACTTTGGACCTAAAAGAGGCATACCTGCATGCCCCAATCAGACAATCTTGCAAAAGATACCTGAGATTCATAGCTGGCTCAACGCATTACCAATTCTCTGCACTGCCCTTTCGCTTATCTACTGCGCCCAGGGTCTTCACAAAATGCCTGGCACCAGTAATCGCATTTTGCAGACAAAAAGAAATTAAAATATATCCCTACTTGGACGACTGCATCTGGCGTTTGTAAAAAGATTACTAATTGGCCTAGGGTACACAGTAAATGAAAAGAAATCAAAACTAGTGCCCTCTCTAATATTCCTGGATGCAAGCTTAAATACGACTGCCCAGATGGCTTATCTCACGCCAGTCAAGCAAAAACAACTGAATACTTACTTCAAGAAATTGGCAACAAAAACCCACTTATCTGCAAGGAAAATCCTGCAGGCCTTGGGTTTCATGGCATCCTGCATTCTACTAATTCCATATGCCAGACTGCATATGAGGAAACTACAATGGTATTTGAAAAGTGTTTGGACTCAGCATTGCCACAGCCTGGAGACAGTGATTGCACTCATTCCCTGCCTACAATAGGAGTTTCGATGGTGGGCAGAAGCCTGTCACCTCAACAAGGGTCTGCCATTCAGTTTACCCACAGCCAGACAGACACTGACAACAGATGCATCAGATTATGCTTGGGGGGCCCATATGGCAGGAAAATGTATTCAGGGCACATGGCCTGCAAACCAGATGCATCTTCACATCAATCAAAAAGAGATGCTAGCTGTTCAACATGCCCTGACAGCTTTCAATGACCTGCTTCAAACAGGACAATTACTGATAAAGACAGACAACCCTATGGTCATGTGGTACATAAACAAGCAGGGAGGTACAAATTCCTACCCCCTCTGCAAACAAGCAATGACCTTATGGGACACAACATTGGCTTTTCAAGTTCACCTGCAAGCACAATTCCTGCCAGGAAAAACAAATACTCTGGCAGACGAACTAAGCAGAAACCTCATGGATCCCCACGAATGGAAACTGGATCCACAAGTATTCAGCATGATAATAAGGAAATGGGGATGCCCAGACATAGATCTATTTGCCTCCCCTCACAATTGTCAATTGCAGATATTTTGCACAAGGATTTATCAAAGGCAAGCATGGAAAGTGGACGCCCTATCATTTAGCTGGAAAAATCTAACAGTATATGCTTTTCCCCCACTGCCTCTCCTTCCCAGAGTACTCCTAAAGGTCAGACGAGAAGCCAAAAATGATTCTGATTGCACCAGACTGGCCACGCCAGCACTGGTACCCAATCCTAAAGAGCTTGTCTCAAGGTCCAGCATGGATATTGCCTCAAACTTCTCACTTGCTGACCCAACAAAACAATCTGATCCTGCACAGCCAACTCAGGACCTTAAATCTGGCAGCATGGCGGATAATGTAGCCATTCAGAACACTCCTCTTTCAAAAGCTGTTATGGATGTTATCTTGGAGGCCAGGAGGCCCAGTACCAGAAAATCTTATGCAGAAAAATGGAAGAGATTCTGTGCTTGGAACCAGGAACAAGGCATTGACACGTCTGTACCAAATATTCCTCAGATTTTACAATACCTAACTGAGATGCCGAACAAAGGCCTTTCTTTCTCATCAATTAAGATTTATGCCTTTGCCATTTCAGCACATTACAATACGGAACCACCTATCTTTTCTCATCCTTTAATAAGGCAGTACCTGAGAGGGGCCAAAAACTTTAGGCCTCCAAGGAGAGCACCAATTCCGGCCTGGGACCTCAATTATGTTTTGGAAAAACTCACACTGCCTCCTTTTGAGCCAGCATCAATAGCAGATATAAAATTCTTATCCTGGAAAACAGCTCTGCTCCTAGCCATAACCTCTGCAAGGCAAGTCTCGGAATTACAAGCACTCATGGCTGTGGAACCTTTCATAATTTTTCATCCAATCAGGGTTTCTCTGAGGACAAACCCTACATTTATGCCTGAGGTGGTGTCCAGTGTGGCCCTCAACCAAACCATTCACTTGCCTACCTTTTACCCAAATCAACAGGACAAGGATGAGAAAATTCTGCATTCTTTGGACATACACAGGCAGTTGCACTTCTACTTGGACAGAACTAAAGCTTTCAGAAAGACTGAGCAACTTTTAGTGTCATATGCTGCATGATCACAAGGAAAGGCTATCTCAAAACAGACTATTTCTAAATGGATAGACCATTGCATCAGATTCTGCTATTTTCAACATGGCAAATCAGTGCCTAAGGGCATTAGGCCTCATTCCACCAGAGCAGCAGCCACTTCAGCAGCCTTCCTCAGAGGAGTACCAACCAAAGAAATCTTAGAGGCTGCAACTTGGAGTTCAGTGCACACCTTTACAAAGCACTACCACTTGCCTCTCTACTCTAAGTCCAGAGCAGGCTTCGCCACTGCAGTTCTGCAAGGCCTCATAGTCTCTCCTAATCCTATTTAGCCCAGCCACCCATCCTCAGCTTTGGGATTCTACCCAAGAGTAATGACTGCAACAGTGAAACACAATGAACATAGTACAGTTGTGTACCTACCATAAATGTAGATGTTCAAGTGTATTCACTGTTGCAGTCCAAGTTACCCACCCACCATCCCCCTTCTCTTTGCTGGGACTTATCTGCACTTCTGTATCCTATACAACCATTTTGGTGTATTTGCTTGTAGATGAAGGAAATGTTATTTTTGTGCATGCATTTCTTATTGGTATATTTTTCAGCCTACCTATTTGGAGCACCTGACATCTGGGGCAAGAAAAACTGAAGAAAATGGTGTTGGCTGCATCTTTTATACCCCTGGAGCACTGACGTCAGGGAAGAGGCAACAGCAACCAACGCCGGACCTAGACTTTGGAATTCTGGCCGACTGAGGGTAGCCTGCCAGCAGGATAACCCAAGAGTAATGACTGCAACAGTGAATACACTCGAACATCTACATTTATGGTAGGTACACAACTGTACTTTATACGTGCATAAGTATTTGAACTCTCACGATTCACCCATAAAACCAAACATAGTCAGGTGCATTTTAATTCCACAATTATTTTATTTGTTTTTACATTTGTTAACCGGGTTAGTCTGACTTGGACCAGAGACCCCTTTTTGAGTGGAGACTCAAGGAGAAAAGCTCCAGGAAAGTAATTAGTAAAATAAAAAGCACAAAATTACACACACATACACCCCTGTTGAATATTATTCCTTCACTCTTTAATGGCAGCTGAGTGCATTATGCAAAGCACAGCGCATTATGCAAAGCACAGCACAATGTCCGAGGCAACAGATGGGTACTAGTACCTTATTTGTATGGGCAGCATAGGGATAGCATCTTGTAATACCCATATCCATGACCACCTGCATACCAAGTTGGGAGATGATAGTGAGTAGTGACAGGGAATGTACAAATGTCAGAAGACAAGGCTTTTTGTTCACATATCACATATGCCTAAAATCAAATCTGGAACACTAGGCAAGTGTAAATTAGAAAAGCCAAGAAGGTAATAATATGGACTCACAGCATTGCCAGTGAGTAGGTGGGTGGGCTAGACTTGAAGGAGGAGAGGAATAGCTGAAAGTTGGATGACGTAAAACTGACAAAAGAAAATGCTGTTTCATATATAGGTCAGTCCCAGGAACAATTTACTGATGAAAGCAATGTTATGCAAATCAATGAGAGATGCACAGGACAAAGTCAAGAGAGTCAGGAAGGAGAAATGGACAGAACATTTACTGAAGAACTAAATGCAATAATTGTGAGGACAGAGTAAACCCTATGTCTTCTCCTATTACTATCTTTGTATATTAGTATGTTATCATTGTACTAAAGGCCATTTATAGTTTTAAGGTGGGAAAACGTTTCTGCCAGTATATGGCTCTTAACAGCTTCTCAAAATGCTCTGTAGCTGTAGTAGATGTAGCAGTGCTACTTGGGATATGAATGACTTATTTCAATCTGTCTGGTTATTATTAACAGGCATGTCCCTGACAGTCTGATGTGCTGTCTGTCCCTTTGTCTTAGTGTGTGTGTGTGTGTGTGTGTGTGTGTGTGTGTGTGTGTGTGTGTGTGTGTGTGTGTGTGTGTTGGGGGGGGGGTCTCAATCGAAGTGCTTACATGTACATGTATATTTGTATAGTAAGAACAAATGAATTTATAAAAAAGCTAATGGAAGAACCAGAGATCTGTTGAGTCTGCTTGAGTGTTGCAACTAACCTCTATTCATCTGCCCTCATGTCCTTATTCTCTTCATTCCGTCTGTATCACAAAGCATTTAGAAACCTTTGAAATGGGAATAATAATAGACAAATGATCATGGGGACCAAAGAAACTTTAAAGTAATTGCCACTCTTGTAAAGTACTTAATGTTGCTTATCCCACCCCCCAGAAAATTGGCAAGACCTCCATGTGAGAATGGAGAATAGGTGTGGGAGGGAGCAGCTAGAAAGGTGAGGAAATGGACACTGAGGGGTTAAAAAGCAACTCTGGTGAATAGGAAAGGCCAAGGACTGGGGAAACAGCCAGGGTGGATTTGGCAAAATGGTTAAGGTGTTTGCCTTACAAACGCAATATGTGTGGTTTGAGTCTCAGATGGGATAATTGGCTAGCCTTGAAATATTCCACAAGAGTAGTAATCTATGAATCCTTACCAGACTTGTTTGGTGCTGATATTATCATAGCCCTATACAGGAAGCATGTAACTGTGATGCTGCTGTACAGGTGAGAATCCAAAACATCACTGGGAACTGTAGGCTAATGAGATGTTTCTTGGAAGAAAAACATTTTCAAAATTGGTTTCGCCATGGGCTCATGGAAACAAAATTTAGTCTATGACTGGTTGACAAAAGACATGAATGGTGAGACATCGCTGAATAATATATGTTTCTTTATTTTTAAATATTTTGGAACCCTGTAGAGCAGATCTTTGGCTGCTAGTGCCTCTCCTCAAACATAGATGTCAAGAGTTGTTCCTGATTCCCACTCCCCTGGATCTAATCTAAATCCTCATTTTGTTTGAGAGTTGACTTGGGCACCTCAATTTCGTATCCTATTTGTGGTCACAAGGATTTTTTTTTTAATGTGGCATATCTACTTCTCTACCCCAATGCCTGAAATGTAATTACATAAGGCCATGGCATCCAAGAACATCTGTTGCTGCCCCTTGTATTTGCAAGCTTGGGGTGCATACCCTGGTATCATCATAAGGGCTTCCATCCCTGAATCCCTCCCCCTGGGAGAGGTAAATTTGTACAATACTGCTAGCTTTCTTATCTTCCCCAATTATCTCCAAGTGCTGAGCTCAAGTGAATAATACTCAATTGGATTTCAGCAAGGTTTTCATTCTGCTTACTCGGGAGGTTAACAGACAGACTGAAAGGTGTGAGGTATGGCCAACAGAATGATTACGTGGTGATAAAATGAGTACAAGGTAGGACAGAGATAATGGTTATTAGTGGGAGTGTTTTGAGAAAAGATCTGTAAATAATGAAGTCCTGAAGGTGGTCAGTCCTAGTTGCAAGTGTTTTTCATAGTATTTATAACAGCCATGAGTCCAAGAATAAAAAAAAGGGAACAAAGAAAGGGATGAATCTCTATGTAGAAAAAAAATAAAATAGGGGCAACAGCTGAATATGGGGAGGACATTAAGAAGGGTAGTTGATGAGGCTAGCAGCTTGACATGGAAAGTAGCATCTAAGATTAAGTGCAGACACATGTAAGATAATTGCTTGGGAAGCAACAGCTCAAGGATAGTATGTGATAAAGTGGGGGGTGGGGGTAAGACTTGTATCGTTGGGATGCAATGATGGGTGAGTACACATCAGGAGAACAATATAATGGTGCTACTCCATAGAACTGTATCATGGCTTTAGGCAGGATTACTTTGTCCCATTCTGGAAGATGCACAGGAAGAAAGAATCTAACAGGATAATCAACAGGACTAGGGAGAAGGTGTACAAGCTGAGAATATACACATTTGGACTATTCTTCCAAAAAGAAGGAAGAAAAAGGTGCCATGATAAGGGTTCCCAAACTAATAAGAGGGACTGGCAGTGAAACTGAAATGACAAGAAAGGATTTTCAGGGAGGGGCACACAACTTCCAAAAAGAGTATTCAAACTTGATTTTCAACAGACATAAGTAATAATTCACTGAGGATTACAGATAAGTGGAGTGAGCTTCCAGAATGGGCCGTATATGGGAGATACAAGAAAGAAAACTGTAGTGAGCAGCAGCTGCAGGCTGCCAGCTGTTGGTAATATGCAGTGAGCATACTGGCATCAGTGCAGTGCAAGCTGCTGATAATATGCAGTGAGAGTGCTGGCACTAGTGCAGTGCCAGACATTGGTAAAATGCAGTGAGCATGTTGGCATCAGTGTGGTGCCATCTGTTGGTAATATGCAGTGAGATTGCTGCCATTAGTGCAGTGCCAGCTATTAGTAATATGCATTGAGTGTGCTGGCATTGGTGGAGTGCCAGCTCTTGAAATGCAGTGAACATGTTAGCATTAGTGCAGTGCCAGCTGTTGGTAATATGCAATAAGAGTACTTGCATTGGTGCAGTGCCACCTTTTGGTAATATGCATTGAGCATGCTAGCATTGGTGCGGTGCCAGCCATCAGTAATATGCAGTGAATGTGTTGATATTGGTGCAGTGCCAGCTGCTGGTAATATGCAGTGAGCATGTTGGCTTCAGTGCAGTTTCAACTGTTGATAATATGCAGTGATTATGCTGGCAATGGTGCAGTGCCAGCAGTTGGTAATATGCAGTGAGAATGCTGGCATCGGTGCAGTGCCAGCTGTTGGTAATATGCAGTTAGCATGGTGGCATTGGTGCAGTGCCAGATGTTGATAATATGCAGTCAACATGTTGGCATCTGTGTGGCATTCATAAGGATTCCTCAGGTTAACATGGTAGTGCACTTTTTTCACACCAGAATCCTACTGTAGTATGTACAGGTGTCCTGATTGCTAAATATTAATAATGTTATACTCATCTGGAAGTTACATTGATCACTGACTGCCTAGTGATGTGTCTCCCTTCTGTCCTGGTTCTAGATATTCAAAATTTACCCTGATAGTGCAGCAGTTATTCTCTAACTACCTGATTCCCCAGTCTTGGACGTCTAAGTAAGCATGCAGACAAATCTCCCTAAGCATACAGGCACAGAGGCAGGCGACTATCAGCAGAAGCATTCTTTTAACTTAGAACAGTCATTATGTAAATGTCAGGAACCAGGAAAAGTTATATTTATTGTTTATTTATTTTGTTTATTTTACATTTGTTGACTGGGATAGTCCGACTGGATATATGTCCATTTTCAGCGGAGGCCCGGGAGAAAAGCTCCAGATAACACAGATAGAATATAACGGATATGAGTCAAACATATTACAAAGCCTTCTAGTAGGTACTCACGATATAGTGTGTAATAGTATATAAAAACAACAGTTTGCAGCAAGCTGTTATGAGCAAGAGATGCATGCAATATTAATTTAAATAAGACATACATTAGAAACAAGTTGTTTGGCAGTGTTACTGAGTATATTAAGCATGACTTTATAATGGGATTCACTGTGCGTCTGTGCATGTCTGTGAGTGTGGATGTATGATGACAGCAGTTGTTTCACTGACATGGTAACTTTTTTTATCAAATTATAATAGCTTTCAGGTTCAAAGCACCATGGTGAAGCTGGAAGAATTATTTGAATCAGCATTTGAGACTGAATAACGCAGACTGCAGTAACACCATTAAGCACACTTTAAACTGAGTGCCCCTGTGTATGCCGATATAGTCCTATTGGGGTGGGAGTCCTGATGTGTACTGGACAGCCCTTATCAAAGTAAAATAAAATTATATTCTGCACTCTTGGACGATATCTTTGGAAGGGCATGTGAAGAAATTGAAGAATTTGTGCAATACTTAGGAAATACAACTGGATTTTTGGAATTTGCTCATCAGTTTGATGGGAAGGGTATACATTATCTAGACATTTACATATCCCACTATAATAAAGGTTTTAAATCCAGAGTTTATAGGAAAACTACATTTTGCAACTCTTATTTACATTTTAATAGCAGTCACCCCATTACACAAAAAAAAAGTATAGTGCGGGGACAAGCTATTAGTTGCAAGGATGACATCTCATAGGGGTGATGTTTGGACAGAATTGGAAAAGGTGAAGGAAATGTTCTTAGGGAGAGGATACCCCGAAAATCTTTTATTAGGAATACTAAGTGAAGTATATGAAAAATTGGGGAATGTATTTAAACCTTAGTTAGGTACTGGTTTAAAAGAAATAATTGGCAACCAAGATCCTGTAGGTGAAGAGCAGTACAAAAAAGCATATATATTAGAGTTTAACAACTTAACTACCAGCATCAAGAAAATACTCCAACAAAATTGGAATGTGTTTAAGGTGAACAGTGAAGTGTTAGAAAAAATTGGAGATGGTCCAAGGTTTGTCTATAAGACAGGATTTAATTTTAAGAGATTGTTTGAACAGAAGAAACAACTTAAAATATATTCCAAGGGTGGGACTAGACCATGTGGTGTTTGCCATCAGTGCTCATACATAAATCAAGTGACTAGTGTAATATTAAATAACAGATTTGCAAGTGAGATAAAGTTTCTAATGGGTAGTTGTACTACAAGTAGGGTGATATACCTGGCAATCTGTTCCACATGCAATTCGTTTTATATAGTCAAAATGAAGCAAGCATTAAAAAAAACATAACAAGGTATAAAGAATAAAAAATCATATAATGCCTTGTTTAAACATTCTTTACAATGTTCAAATTTTAAAACGTTTATGTTTGGCATTATAGAGTAAGTTAAAATAGAAGCCCGGGGTGGTGACTAGAAAAACTAGTTGAAGAAAAAAGAGACTAAGTGGCAGATTAAATTAGCTGCTATGTTTCCACCTGGGTTAAATGATGCAATATCTATTATGCCTATGTTGTATGAAAGGGCAAATACTTTGTAATATCTACTTGAAGTAAGATGGATTTGCAATGTATAACTAGTGCATCATTTATATATAAGGTGAAGGTATTCTATATTCTTAAAATTGTTTGTATATAAATAGAATAACATGGATGGAAGGAAATGACATCAGTATGGAAATGGATGGTGTTGGTTAATTCCGCTGCCAATCATGATACATGTATAATAAAAATGATGTGTTTGTGCTTGTGAAGTCATTCTGATGAAGTCTGTCTTGGCAACAGATGAAAACACTCAATTTTATTGGATTTTATTATTTTGTTAAAGAAGTGTAAACCTTGGTGGAGTTTGGAGCGTTTCTATACATTTGTAAGATGCCACTCATTTGACATAGGAAAAATAGTGTTATAACTTTGTAGGATTCATTACTTATTGTTCTAATTGTTAGTTATAACTAGTAAACACAATTGCAAAGATGTGAGGCAGCTAATATTGGAGGCTAGAGCTGCAGCATCCCCTTCCACCCATCAAATGTACAAGTTCACCTAGCTTATCTTTTTTTGTGTAAAGTCCAAGCCATGAATACCAAACTGATAAAAATCACAAGTTATTTTTCAAAACCTGAATGATGCTGCAGAAAGGAAACTGTTAATTCATCCTTCTCAAACTTTACTAGCATCATGTAATACCCCTTCAGCAGCAATGTACTAACATTCCTCTCTATTGCAGTCTTTAAACCCTGCCAAATAAATACTTGTGTTGTATAAACTGAATATTTTAAGGTCAATTATGACAGAAGCTGTTCATTTACAACATAGACTTTAAACATTTGTGAAACTGTTGTGGTCATGTCTCTCTTAAATATATGTAAGAGTAGAGGTGCACAAATAAAGAGTTTGTCATTGCTACCCCACCCCCTTAATACCGCATATCTTTTTTCACTCCTGTTATTATTTGAAAGGACTGAAGAAAGTGACACATTGAGGGAGTTAGATATAACATGACAGGGAGACGTGCAAAGAAGGAAAATAGTGAGGGAGGAAAGAAAGAAACAAGGAGCAGATGAAGAATGAGAAAAAAGTATGATGAGATGGGGGGGGGTGATGATGATGGAGAGAGAAACAGAGAGAGAGAGACAGATGAAGAGCCAGTGAATGCTGATTTGTGCAGTACAGCCTGAGGCCACCAGTGAATCAGTTAACTCTGTCCTGAGGGCCCAGGTGGTGTCTACCCCTTTTAACACTAAGCAAAATAAACAAAAAGGCTGAAAGTGAACAGAACAGAGGCTGAGAACGAACGTGACTAAAGGTTGAGAACATAGTATGGCCATAGGACGTAAGCAGTTGTAATCTAGTCAAGGTACTAGATGAATGAAAATGAGGACATTAGACAGATAGCAACTTTCAGGGAAAGCTTCATGATTTACAGGGTGTTGGGATAGATATGTATTTTTTTATGTCCAGTAGCAGGTCCTTGACAAATGGCTTCCCTACCTGTGTCTTCTAAGCTTTTGTTCTGCTATTGACAACAGCCAGACACTTCTGAACTGCACAAGAGCCCCTAGCTCATTTGTTCCTATTTGGGCTCTGATCTGGAGATGAGAGTCTGGCATTAAGGAGTAAGCAATTGTACTGGTCTCACGGAGGTTCCTCCCCCATCCCTTTTAATCCTTCCCCATAGGTGGATAGCTGACATACAATAGCTGCATGGGGGGAGTGATGTGCACACTGTCCCCCACAATACCCCACACATAGAGGAGCATGTACCATTTAATGTGCAAGCTTGATTTGGCTTTAAGGCCATCCGTTTGTCTCCAGTATGTGTCCACCAATGTGGTGGGCCATGCCACCTGCCTCCAACCAGAATTGGTGAACTGGCATCAGCTGTTCAAGTTCTTCCTCCTCTGTGCATCTCCTCCAGCACCCATTCCAGTAATCCAACACAGGACACCTGGGCTGTAGTCAGGGCTTCATCATTCTGTGTCACAGGGCCAAGGTAGTTGGAGCAGTTAGTCTAATCTTCAGGATCTTCAAGGCTAAAGATGAGGTAGGTATTGGGAGAAGACAACAGACAGTAATGGGAGAAAACTTATTTCATTAAAATCAAGTTGTTGCAAATCATATCTTTCAACTGTCCAGAGTTTCAAACAATGTCCAGGTTTTTTTACTTGTATTTTTGTTCTGTTTCTCATAAAACTTGTCTTTTTCTGGCAAATCATTGAGGACTGAAGTCACTAAATTATGACAAACATTTGAATTTCAGATGTCATAGCCTTTAGAAAATGCATGCTAATTCAAATATTTTATTCTATGAACTTTCAAAGTCATTGCCATTGCCCACCCCCCCTTTATTTTGACTTTGTCCAGATTTGTTGCTCTAAGAGGTTGAGAGGTATGTTGGACACTACCCTCATATTTACCACACAAAATGAATTATGTAGAAGAAACTGATTGTAAATCCTTTATTAAGAGAGGGGGCATGGTATGCCATAAATAAGTAAGTAAATAAAGAAATAAAAATAAAAAATAAGGGTCACTTTCAGTAACTGACTAATTCTAAATGGGTGTGTGTGCGTGCGCGTGTGTGTGTGTGCGTGTGTGTGTGTGTGTGTGTGTGTGTGTGTGTGTGTGTGTGTGTGTGTGTGTGTGTGTGTGTATGCGTGTGTGTGTGCGCATGTGTATGCGTGTGTGTGTCTTTGTGAGGGGGAAAGAGAGAGAGAGAGAGAGAGAGAGCATACACAAGACAAAATTACAGAGAAGTAAAAGATCAAGCAGGTGAAGTGTGAACAAGACTAATATTGTTATATGTTCTTCTGCACAATATCTTAAAACAGTAGTTTGTTTTATAAAAATTACCCAGTTTATTGAGATTTTCATCAGTGGTTGCTGTGTTTGTATTAAATGTCTGTATATGTAAATATTTTGTTTATATATTGTGTTTAAATCTGTTTTTCATTGTTATAAACAAATAAATGCTTACATACATATACACATGTGCATACATACATGCATACATAAGTACATACATAAAGAACATACCTCTCTACCTCTTCTCTTAAGAAATCTAGACACAGCCTAAAATAATGGGGAGTCAAAGGCCCAGAAATAGGGACAGATTTTAAATATTACTCCTACAAAAGTATAAAGTTGCTAGAATAACAGGATTTAGGTTAGCATGCATTTAACTCAAATGTATGTCATTGTTTAGTGACTCAGTGATTTGCCATAAAAACACATTTTATGAGGAACAGACCAAAAATATGAGGCAAAAATCTGGACAGTTGAGAGGGATGGGGAAATACATTTTCATCAGTTTGTCTCCTGTTTGCATAACTTGATGCTAGTAAAACTTTCACACATCACAGTCCACTTTTTAGTCCTGAATTGGTGAATCAATTCAGCACATATTTTAAATGTTATTTTATAATGTCATTTGCAAATTAGCTTAGTTGGCCTAATGAGCAAAGCTATTAACAGTCAGATATTTAGCTAGTACTTGTAGTGTAAGTAATATGCAGTGTCACTGACTCAGCAGGCCTTGCATCCACCTTTGATGTGGGAATATTGAAAGGCTGTATTTTATTTAATCTTCTTAGAAGATTGTTCATATTTTCACTGTTTTGTCTTTTTATACACTCGCATCCTTCTCGGAGACCCCTGTATCTTACAAAGATACTTCTCCATGTCCAACTGTACTGAAATTGCCATTCACTTAAACATTTAATGATGGAGTGCAGCTGCATGAAACTTGCTGGAATGAGTGTTGCCTGTATTTTAGAACTGAAAAACGAGTGCTTTAACTTGGCTTTGACCGAGGTCATTAAGTATCCTTGCTCCCTGGATAAAAAGTAGAATAATGATGTGGTTCAGGAACAGTACTCTCTTCCCATGGTTTCAAGTACTATACTGTTTCTCCCATGACTTCAGGAACAGTACTAATTCTCTCATGGTTTCAAGTACTATAGTAATTCTTGCATGTCTTGAGGAACAGTACTATTCCTCTTTTGGTTTCATGGACTATATTAATCCTCCCATGGTATCAGGAACAGCACTCACTCTTCCTCCTTTGGTTTCAAGTACTATATTAATCCTCCCATGGCTTTAGGAACAATACTTATTATCCTGTGTTTTTAAGTACTACAGTAATTATCCCATGGCTTGAAGAACAATACTCTTCCTCCTTTGTTTTCAAGTACTACACTAATCCTGACATGGCTTCAGAAACAGTACTCATCCTCCCATAGTTTTAAGTACCACAGTAATTCTGCCATGGCTTCAGGAACAGTACTCATCCTCCCATGGTTTTAAGTACTATGCTAATCTTCCCATAGCTTCAAGAATGGTACTCTTCCTCTTTTGGTTTCAGTTACTGTATTAATCCTCCCATGGCTTCAGGAATAGTACTCTTCCTCCAATGGTTTCAGGAATGATACTTGTCCTTCCATGATTTTAGGTCTGGTAGTCTTCCTTTCATGGTTTCAGGAAGAGTACTAATCCTTCCTCAGTTTCAGCAATAGAATGTTACTTATCTTCCCATGATTTCAAGTGCAACATCACTCCTGTCAGCATTTCAGGAATGGTACTTCTCCTTCCATGGTTTCAGGAACGATGCTTATCCTTCTGTGGTTTCAGGAATGGTACTTAGCATTCCGTGGTTTCAAGTACAGTACTAATACTTCCATGGTTTCATGAATAGTACCCATCCTTCTGGGATATTATGAAGGCTTCTCATTCCTCCAATAATTCTAAAAACGTTAACAGCCTTACACCACTGGCTGATTTAAAAAGAGACCGTGCCAACAGGTCAGTAATCCTAGCCAGCATGGGGACTCTTCTTGTCTCTTCCAAAGAAAAGGTCCAGGTGAGTGTCACCTATGGAGTCTGATAAAATAAATAACTAAGCAGATCACTCATGTAAGATGTCCAAACAGAATTCAAACACATGGACAGCATTTGGAAAATTAATAAGAGCATTGTACCAGCAGCATTGTATAACGGGCAGTTTTTTTTTAAAACATAAACAATCACTCAAGCCAGGACAGAGTCAGAGCACAGGAAACTACTAGGTAAGTCACATGGATGTCCAATTACTACTGCACATCAAAAAGGCAACTGCCAAGCATTACTAGGCATTCTTTGAAAAATGCCAGAAAATACTTATAGAAAACATAGTAACCTCAAACCAATGGGTGAAAGCTTACAATTAAGCTTATATGTAATTCATCTCACTCAAGTACAGTTCCTGGTCTCTATTTTTGGATTTTCAATTTAGGCAGTGGCCATCTCTTGCTTTATCTTTCCACTGTTCAGAAGCATCTGATGATGCTGAACTTGAGAAGACTGCCCCCAGAACTGTAGTGAATTCTCCCAAGCACACTAACCAAAGAACAGACCTGGGCTTGACAAAAGACTGCCAGATCCCTTTCTTTTTGCATTAAAAATATAGTAACAGAATAGGACATTAGAGCTTTTCTAGGGAATTTAACATTCCAGATGTGACGCATCTAGGGTTACATTTATATAGCACTACAGTATGAAGATGAAAAATAAAATTACTGAAAAAGCATTATATTAAAATATGGTTACACAAATTAACAAATGAACAAAAAGGAACAGAAGTAATGTTTTTGGTAAATGAAAGTTTGGGACATGGCTCAAATCAGAAACCTTTCATTAATGGTATTTTGCAATATCTAGATGGAATGTCTGATATTCAATTTTTTTTTTTTGCTCAAACTTTTAATTTTCCAATAACAATGGAGAAAAAATATAATTTTACAATTTAAATAACAAATTATGATAAACTATGTACAAAATTTACAAAGGCCTCAAGAACAAAAGAGAAGGGGATAGCAAAATAATATAAACATATAAAGAAGGGTATACAATATCCAATAATTCTTGCTTCCAGTTTGATTAAGTAGATGGAAGTATATCTGGATTCATTGTCTTAATAAGAGAGAGAATTTTGATGTCTGATATTCTTCATACACGAAGGGCAGACTAACTGAATGCTGTTTGATACGTTTTCCTTACTGTAGGATGCAGTTTGCTTATCTCTGTTCAGAACATCTTCAGTCATATGCAAATAGTTTTCATGCTGTTGTTAATGTGCATTGCTTCCATTCTCTGTCTCATTAACATTCATCACCATTACATGCATCATTTATTACAGCAAGCTTGTTTTTTTATGAAAACATTATCAACTGTATTAGAATGTATAGAAAGATTAATCAACATTAGCCAACCCCATCTGCTTTATTGGTTTGGTGTATCTTACTCATGAAAAGATGATAATGAATCTCTAAACACTGACTACATCACAAATAAATTGATACACAAATTCAGAACACAGCCTCTGCCAGAAATAAATATAACTTGTACCCTAAATGTGTGTAAAGTTGTGAACTGTGTTTTAAGAAATTAAGCAAGTAATCACTACTAAAACACAATTGAGTAGAGTTTCCATGACAGTCAATTGCTTTTGTCTTATAAACATGCGAGAAAACTTGTATTCATGGTTTTGATTGAAACAATTTTTATTTTGTCAGTGGAAAGAATAAATTTTCCTGTTTTCTGTTTATATAGTGCATTTCCTAGGCTGTCTTAAAAGACTTTGTTACTAATTCTGCACACCATTTGTAATCAGCAGTATGCATTTGGCAGTAAAACCAGATTATGAATTTATACTCCTACACAATCATTTCATAATTAACATTTAATGCTTTCAGTGCAGAGTAAACAAGATAAAAATTAATTTGGAATTTAGGCAGTATTGTTTCTTAATCAAATGACATACGGTTTTGAAATGCTATTAATTAGGCAGGCCAAAATGTCACATTCATTTCATATACTTGTAAAATTATGTCTAGTTTTTTGGATTGTCTTTTTTATTACAGCTAAAACTATGTTTGCTTTTCATAGGTTGTTAGAGCACATTGCACAGCAGCACAAATTAGCATAGGGTGACAGGACAGCCATGTTCAGGGTGCGAGCAATTCTAAGGCACAGATAGAGAAGCTGTGCAGCAGTCAAAAGTAGCATTGCATGCAGTGCACACTGAGTGCATAGTGGCATGTGAATGAGGAACCATGTGCAAATGACAACATGAACAATGCTGCTGAAGGACGGCAAAATGAGGAGTGATTCAGTCACATATAAAACAGAGGCGCTAAGCAGCAGCACTGTACAGTTTTTGAAGATCATTATGTGTGTACAACTTTAAGAAGCTTTCTACAGGCTTGCACAAGTGTGTAAATGCTGAGCATGTGCAAGCCGCAAGCCTGACTGCCATTTTTATTGTAAGCTGTTGAGATGTAAGCATGTATGTCTGTGTAGACTCTCAGTTAATCAGCTTTTTTAAATTTTGTACTGCTGTTCTCCATCCTGATGTGTTTCTTTGTAATAAAGCATATAAACAAACCACCCCACCTGTTTGTCATCTATACTAGAGAGGGACGAGTGACATGGTACCAGAAAGGGATCCAGATTCCTCTGTTTCGAGACTGAGAGGCACTCAGTTAAGACTGGAGGAATATAGAGGAGTGAATCATCCCTACTGCACATATAACTCGCAAAACAGATCAGAAACAAATTTCAGGTATTAAAACTTGCTCAAGCTATTTCTTATTCACAAAATATGAAATGAGACATTCAGAATGCTCTAAACAAATAAGTGACAGAAATATTTAAAATTACAATATATTTACAGAAATATTCAAAATAACTACAGAAAATGTTTAAAATTAACTCTGCAGCACATAAAATGAATAAGGGAAATGACCACATGCACTACCTTTTCACATTAATCAAAGTTATTTGAGCTGTTTGAAGTGTATGAAGTGTTCAGCCATTTCAAAGCGTATTTCGCAAAGTACAGTATTTCAAAGAGTTTATTGTGCATTTGAATGTTATTGCAGACACATATAGCAGCTTGTTAATGTATAATTGCAACAGCCAATTTTTTACTGTGTTTGGACATAATTTGTTGGCATGGCTGAATGATTTTTTTAGACCAGCTCCACTTGTGTTTAATAATATTGCAGATAACTAAGAGTGTTTGAGCAAGAGTATGACATTTTCATACAGTCTGATTTTTTGATAAAGATGACTATACAAAGGCATTTATTCTGCTTAATTTAGCTGGTTCAAAAGCCATAGAAAGGGAGCATTCATTTGTATATGACCTGCTGTCTTTGCAGGAGAGGGGGAAAACTATCATAATGTTAAAACTGGCTGAGTCAAGGGAAGACTGAGTGCTTGAAACATAAATTTAAAGAAATTTATAACCCCAAATGAATGTTACAGTGGAAATGCACTTATTTTACACGAGATCAAGAGCTTGGGGAAACGTTTGCAGCATGTATAACTGATTTGAGAAATGAGGCTAAAACGTGCAGATTTTGTGACTTAAGGTATGGGTTGATAAAAGATAGACTTGTGTGTGGTTTTAAAGATGATGCTGTGAGAAAGATTTTGATTTCTGACGGTGATTTAACTTTGAATAAGGCTATTGAGATTAGTCAGATGTATGAGCTCACAGAAAAGCACACAGATATGCTTACAAATGAGAAGTGCATGCTTACAGATGAGGTTGGCCTTGGAAGGTATTGCAGTAAAGCCAGTGTTGATAGTATGCAGCCCATGGTTAAAAGAAACAGGCCCAAGCATATGGCAGCAACTGTAAGCCTTGCAATGCTCACAGGGAAACCCCATAGCTTACTAGCAAGTTACAGAGTACACACAGTCTCGGTGAAGCATAAGAGTGAGTCCGCAAACTCAAAGAATGGGCCCATACCCAGTTTCATAGTCAACTGTTATAATTGTGGTACAAATTATGAGCCTAAAAGGGAAAAATGTTTAGCTTTTGGTCAGCAATATCACAAATGCAATAAGTGGAATCATTTCAAAAGGTTTTGTAAATCAAAATGGAGACATTCTTTTCAAAGATGACAAAGGTTCAAAGTGCAATGTTATGTCTGCACAAACATTTGCTAGAGTATGTGCTGGTGAAAAGCTTGATTTGGCAAAGTGTGCAAAGCTTGTTGCTTATGGTGGTGAAGAGATTCAAACTGATCGCTGAGTGGTGCTTTCATGTTACTCTGCTGGGAGAAGTTGCGACTTGTTATTTTATGTGGTCAAAAGGCACGTACGGTCATTATTAGGGCTCAGCGACCGTTTGAAAATGGGGGTGCTTTTACTTAATAAAGAAGTCTATCATGTTAGTTTGAAAGACTACTACTCTAACTTCACCAGTATATTTTTTCTACCTATGCTGATCTTTTTGAAGACAAACTAGGCAAGCTTCCAGTTGTGTACTCCATGATGTTAGACTCAGATGTCAGCAAAGTTATCAGCCCAGCCTGGAAAGTTCTAATAGCTATGCAGAACAGAGTCAAAGCTGAGTTAGATAAAATGGTGCAACAAGGTGTGATTTGTCCAGTAGAAGAACCAAATTAGTGGGTATCCTCATTGCTGGTAGCTCATAAGAAAAGCTCAGATGATAGTATGTGTTGATCCATGAGATTTGAACAAAGCACTGAAAATACCTCCTCATCCAGTCCACACAGTCAAAGAAGTTGCAGCTATGATGCCAAATGCCATTGTTTTTTTCTGTCTTGGATACAAAGAGTTAATTCTGGCAAATTTTGCTTGACAAGAAATCCTTGTTGCTACGTTCAGTACTCCTTTTGGCAGGTGCAGATTCTTGAGAGTGCTAGATGGGCTAAATTCTGCCAGTGAAGTCTTTCAACATGCAATGGAGCAATTTTTTTCTGGATATCCTTGTGCTATTGTAGTAGATGATATTCTAGTAGGATGTAATGGCGAAGCTGAGCATGACAGAAACCCCAAGAAATTATTGGAAAGAGCATGTCAAGTAAATCTTAAGCCGAATCCTCAGAAATGCGAGTTCAGGCGATGAGAAGCCACTTATGCAGAACTTGTCTGATTGAAGACTGCTGGAACAGGGCTCAGTTTTGAGCTTTTTTCTGTTTAATTGGTAGTTTTTTTTCTATTGTTTTTATATATATATATATATATATATATATATATATATATATATATAAAATGCACTTTATTCATCTGCTTTTACTGTATTTCTGTTTCTTCCTACTTTATTACTAGGGGCATTGACTACAACTCTGATCTGAGATATATAAAAATAAGTATCCTTTTTCTGTGCATTTAAAGTGGTTTTTTTATTGTATCTGCTTTATTTTCTGAAAAAAATATATACTTGTTCCCACCTTTCTAAGCTAGTATAGTCCAGTTTTTAGGTTAGTGCTGAATTCAGGGCTGTGTTACAAATCTCTGTGTTTGCCCATACCTTACTTGGATAGAAGGAAGTTTCTCTGTTCACCTGTGAGAGATGGGAGCTTTGAGCAGTCTATCTGTCCCTGGAGGAGTGGTTTCAGCCCAGAAATTAGTAGTTTATTGGCCATTTCGGGCTAATTTCTATCTCTTTCATTTTCCTGCTATAAAAACCCCATTAGCCCGGTTTTGCTCGCCGGGCAGTGCCGTTTAGCTAGGGTATAACTATTCCCGGCTCCACAGTCTCCTTTTCAATCTTTCCCTTGGAACTAGACAAACTTTCAACTTTAGCACTCAAGCCATTCATTTCTCAGCCCGGCTCTTGCTTAAAACTCATAGCAAGCACTTATAAACCCTAGCACTAGACCCCCCTATACTGTACAGAAGGACAAGGCTCTCTATTCGACCTTACCAGCCATTCAGTAAAACAGTTCACTGTACCTATCCAGGCATGTCCAAAGGGCAGTTTCAGGTGTACTCTCCAGTCCAACTTGTGAATCTGGGCATTTTGAGGCAATGTTACAACTGCCTCATGTGCACAGACAACCCTCTCCTCCTACCACCAAACAGTAATACATGTGAGAGATGCAATTTTACAGCCAAACTGGAAGCTAAGCTCTCTCAACCCAAGACTGGATCAGACAGTCAAGAGGAGAAGGGAAATACTTGCATCACACCACCAGTCTCACATAGACCCATCAAACCAGCACCAGCAAAAAACACACATAAATACACGAAAACATACTCGGAGGCTCTAAATAAAAATCTGCAAAAGCAACAGAGACCTACAAAGCAGACATCCAAGCAACCTCCAACCCCAAACACAAACCATGAAGCAAATACTTCACAAAACCAGTATGCCATGCAACCACAGCCTTTAAGGCAAAATAACGTACCCAACATACTAATAATAGGTGACTATATAATCAGGCACACTGAAGTCCCACTCACTAGGCTGAATAAGGATAAGGTTACAGTTAGCTGCCTATTGGGTGCCAGGATCTGCCACATAGCACAAGCACTCAGGTCACTCCAGAACAAGTACAAATACGACTCTGTCATTATCCGTGTTGGTGTGAATAACTTGAGCCGTACCTCCCTGGACAACATGAAAAGAGACATGGAAGAGCTCTCTGATCATGTAGCTCAGGCCAGTATGACCCTGACCCTGAGTAGCATCCTGCTCTCACCAAGAATGATACCATTGTATAAAGACAAAGTTATCAATTTCAACAATTGGCTAAGTTTCTGATGTCATTCAAAGGGGATCCAGTGTCTGTCTGCCTGGGATGACATGCTCGACAAGCCACGCTGCTTCGCTAGAGACGGCTTGCACCTGTCACCCTTAAGCTTTTGAATACTGGCCAAAGCTCTTGCTACTCCCATAGAGCCTTTTTAGGCAAGGCTCAAAAGACACACCCACTGCCGTAAATAGCACAAGTAACAAAAAGCTGCGGGTAATGCTACTCAGTACCAGAAGCCTAAACCTCAAAATGCACACACTCGAGGCACTCCTCAGTATGGAGAAAATCGGTATATGTGTAGTAACAGAAACCTGGTTTAAGGCTCTAGAGAGCACCCCAGCACTACAACTCATACCATACATTTCGGCCACAGAACCCGGACCAAAATACAAAAGGCTGGGGAGTATCCATATGCCGCCTTCTCAGAGGCGATCTCTGTCTAACATACAGAGCCATGTCCAACCCAGAACTGTTGAACATGCTCCAGCTTAGCAAAACAAAATCTACTCGAGCTACACGCTCTAGGGATATAAACCACAGCACAACAATGAATAGAACATGCTGGAGGGATAGATTCCCATTGCAAAGACTTCCCTTGCTATGGAACAAGGTCCTGATCTACATAAGACAGAGCCCGTCACTATCACTCTTCAAGAGGAACCTTGATGAGTGGATGGGTAACAGAAAGTTCACACCAGGGATCATACCAACAGCTCTACTAGATGGGGGCCAAGGGTAATAGCTGGTAGATCTAGGGCTTAGGGAACTAACCAAAGGGGCAGTGAATACTGCACAACGTGGCTGGGCTAATATATGCCTTTGGGCCGATAGCCCAGTACCTCCCTATGAACCTATCATGGATACCCACACCTCCAGGTTAGTGGCACAGCATGATGCTTCAGAGATCATCCACGTGCAACTAACAATGGGCAAAACTGCAATTCAAATTGTAGCTTGCTACAGATCACCCACCATGTCCCAGTTCCCCCATTCCGCGTTTCTGGAAACACTGGAAAACATAAAGGTCCTCCCAAACACCCTGATATTTGGTGATTTCAATTACCCAAACATTAACTGGGAGAACTACTGAAGTACTAACTCCCTTGCCCAACATTTCCTAGAATTTATAAACTCAAACACCCTGGATCAACTGGTCAACACTCCCACCAGAGGTGACAACATATTGGACCTGGTCATCACCAACATGGGTGACCGGTGTTCCACAATGGAGGTCAACCCCTCGCTGGTTAGATCTGACAATAAACAAATCACTTTGGATTGCCACATTCCGCTCCCACCCCTGTACAAAGAAACCACTGTGAAAAACTTTTCAAAAGCAAACTTCACGTTACTTAAGACTGAGGCGGAAAGCTTCAAAGCCCCCATGCTAAAGGATAACACTGTCCAAGCTGCAAACTCCTTTACTAATGCATTCTACGGGCACCTGCAAGAATGCATGGATCGTGCTATCCCAAGCAAAACCAAGACTCACTTCTCCAAGAAAAGGAATCCAGTCTGGTGCACCCCTGCCATAAACAAACTATACAATAGAAGGAGGAAACTAGTACAGAAAAGAGTAAATCCCAAGAAGGGAAGACATCCCTGATCAGTATCAGCAAGAAATTATGATCCCTCATAAAATCATCCAAGGTGAGCTTCGAAAGAAAAATTTCCAAGGACTCTAAAGACAAGGTATTCTTTAGCTATGTCAAGAATCTAAGTGGCAATGCTCAGATCTGCTCGGAGTTAGTGCAGAATGGCACAAAATACACTGAGCCGACCGATATCACCAACATCCTGTCAGCCAGGTTCAGTGCAAACTTCACCCCACTCCCACCCCCAAAAGGGCCCATAACCATGCCAGAAGAATGTAGAGCCCCTGAAATCACTGACACTCAGGTTAAAACAGCCCTCTCCAAAGCCAAAAACACAGCATCAATGGGACCAGACTGTGTCCCAGGCTGCGTCCTACACATGCTCAAAGACTAACTAACCCCTCACCTAAACACACTGTTCAAACTCAGCCTGTCCGTAGGCTACATACCCACAGAGTGGTGCACAGCAATGATTATTCTGCTCCACAAAGGTAGAGCCACAACAGACCCCAGGAACTATCACCCTATAGGCCTGACTAGCTTGGTCTGCAAGGCTATGGAGTGCATCATCATGGAACTCAGTAACGGAAACATTGGGAATCACCAAACAATGGACCTTACCCAGTTTGGCTTTAAGGGCAGATCATGCCTCCTAAACCTGGCAGACTTCTTTGAAGCAGTTACCAAGGCTATAGATGAGGGAAAGATCATACACACAGCCTACCTAGACCTCACAAAGGCCTTCAACACCATTCCCCATTCTGGTATTATAGACAAGCTCACCAGCATGAAGATAAACCCCTATGTCACAAGATGGGTTGCCAACTGGCTCATGGACAGAACCCACATGGTGAGAGTTGTGGGAGCTAGGTCCGACTCTAAACCGCTTACAAGTGGTGTTCCCCAGGGGTCAGTCCTAGGACCCCTCCTGTTCGGCATATACTTCTCAGAGGTACAGGCAAGCATAGGAGGACTATAGCTGACCAAGTTCGCAGACGACTGCAAACTAGGGGCTATAATTGACTCTCTGGCTGACACAGACATCCTCTAAAAGGGTCTCACTGAGACGGATACCTGGTGTCAAAATCATGGCCTCAAGCTAAATGCCAAAAAGCGCATAGTCATCCCCTTTGGAAAAAAAACAAAGTACCCACAAACTACCACATAGGTGGAAGTCCCCTAAATACGGAAGACATAATAAGGGATTTGGGGACCCAAGTAGATACTAATCTCTCCTTTGATCATCACATTGCCAAAGTGGTTACTAAATCCTTCTATGTGGCCTACCTAATCACAAAAGGGTTCGCATCCAGATTAAAAGAGGTCATTGTGCCCCTGTACTCATCATTCAAACCCATCATAGAGTACAATGCCCCATTTGGGATGTACCTTACAAGACACCTGCAACAGCTGGAAAACCCACAGAAGTACCTCACCAAGATGATCACTGGCTTCAAACAGATGCCATATGCAGCTTGACTGAAGAAAACTCCAGCTGTATTCGGTTGCATACCGCCTACTCAGAGGTGATCTCTGCCTGACATACAAGGCCATGTCCAACCCAGAATTGATGGACATGCTCCACCTAAAGAAAACCATATCCCCTCAAGCCACACACTCTAGGGATCTAAACCTCACCACAACAATAAATAGAATGTGCTGGAGGGATAGATTCCTGTCCCAGAGACTTCCCATGCTTTGGAACAAGATTCCAATCTACATTAGGCAGAGCTCCTCGCTAACACTCTTCAAGAGAAACCTTGATGAGTGGATGGGAAACAAAGTTTACCCCGGGGATCACTTCAGTGGCTCTGCTGGACAGAGGCATAGGGAAATAATCTAAGGGGGTGGCGAAAGCCAACACATTCTGGCTAGGCTTATAAATGCCTTTGGGCAGATAGCCTAGTACCTACCTATGAACCTAATTGTTTACCATTTCAGCCTTACAACCAGACCCTTTCAAGCAAACAGCAATTCTCGAGATGCCAGCTCCAGACAATGTTAAAGCCCTTCAATGTTTTGTTAATTACCTAGGTAAGTTCATTCCAGACTTGAGCCAGCTAGCAGCACTGCTCAGCGAGCTGACATGTAAAGATGTATCTTGGTCATGTTTGGAACAACACCAGAGAGCATTTGATGTCTGAAACAGAATTGCCAGTCCACCAACTCTCAGATACTATGATGTCCACAAACCAGTTACTGTTTTCTGTGATGCTTTGTAATTTGGTCTTGGTGCAGTCATTCTTCAAGAGGGTCAACCTGTTGCCTATGCATACAGAACTCTAACCCAAACTGAAACACACTATGCTCAGATAGAGAAAAATCTTTTGGCAATTGTGTTTGCATGTTCGAAGTTCCATGATTATATTTCTGGTAGGCCTCTCCAGATTAAAACAGATCACCAACCTCTAGTCACTATTCAGTTCCAGTTAAATTGCAATGTATGATGTTGAGATTGCTTATATACACAAAAGGCAAACTTCTTTATCTTTTGATACTTTATCCATATCACCCAGAAATACCACTGAACAGCATGAAAATGAGCAACTTGATTTTGAAGTCATGGAAGTGAGAATTTTTTCTTCCACATGTCTTGATGAGCTTAGAAATCACTCAGCCTCAGATCCTGTTTTACATAAACTCAACTATTTTATCAGTCAAGGATGGCCATCAAAACAATTTAGTTTACTCAAGAAGTGCAACCTTGTTTTCCTTACAGAGATGAGGATTTTGTCTGACAATGGTATCAATTGTTTCAAAGTTGTTGCAACCAGAGTATATTACTATCTTGTTCATGGCCACCCAGGAACTGATTCTACTAAAAAGAGGGTGAGAGGACTAGTATTTTGGCCTTCTAGGTCACAAGACATTGAGAGAGTACTTTCATCTTGTTCTGCATGTAATAGTACAAACCCACATCAACAGAAAGAACCAATTCAGCTAAACCAGCTTTCTGGACTACCGTGGTCAAGTCAACACAAAGTTATTTCTGACAATGGCACACAGTTTACTAGCCAGCAATTCAAAAGATTTGCTGAAGAGTGGGACTTTATCCATGTTGCAAGTAGTCCTGAGTATCTGCAGTCAAATAGTTTGGCAGAAAGTGCAGTTCAAATTGCAAAACAGTTATTTGAGAAATCAAAATGAGACAATAGTGATGTTTTCCTAAATCTCTTGAATCTCAGAAATATTCCTCATGATAAACATCCTGGTTCATCTGCCCAGAGACTTCTGTCGAGACAAACCAGATCTACATTACCAGTCAGCAGTAGTTTATTGGCTCCAAGTGCTAAGAATAACAGATCAGTGAAAGGCCATCTATTAAAGAAATGGTGGTCCTGGAAGTCTTATTATGAAAAATTCAGCAAACCACTCAATCCATTACATGAAGTAGAGACAGTGAGAATGCAAACGTGTGAAGGTTATGATCAAATTGGAGTCATCAATAGTATTTGTTCACAGCTGATATCGTACATTGTGGAATCACAAGGAGTAGAGTTTAAGGAGAGTTGGAAACATTTGATGCCAGTGTCAAAACCTGTACCACAGCAACTAGCCTGCGAGAGACTCTTACCTCAGAGTGAGGTAATATTTTTCTTTTGGCCGAAAACAGACAATACCTCTTATGTCAACCAAAAAAGAGTTTTCCAACGAGAAGCTCTAGATACACTGGATAATTTCCATGAGATAACACCAGCTATGAAAGCTCCGTTAAAACTGGTTACTGAAGTGGCGCCCCCACTGCCAGTGGGGAATGAATCCGTCCAGATGACATCATCTCCTCTCGCAAAGTGCGCCAGCATGCCGTCTGAAGCAAAACAGAAACAAGATGGCAATGATAACGCCTCAAACAATACTGGTAAGAAGTCTCAACAACTTACCATTAACTTTGCGCATAAGCGCTTTCATTTAGACCAACCTGAGTCCATCATAGAGAGGTCCCCAAAATCGAGAGGGCTGCCTATAGGGCAGGTAGCAAATTCAAGTAAAAGAAAGAGTGAGAGCCCTTTAGGGCTGAACAAAGTAAGCCGCAAATAATAAACGATACGTTGAATTTATCTAAGTTTGACTTACAGGAAGCTCATTATTCTTTCCTGTGTAAAGGACTTAATTTTATTCCAACTAGTAGTGATGGTGTGGTGTCTGCACTCACAGATTTGAAACAGTTTGCTAGAAATGTCATTTTGAGACTTTTATTTGGTAACTCTGCTATCGTCGGAGAACAGTGTAAACGACGTAGTACCTTTACACCTGTTAGTCTACCTATTGTGAAGGCATTTCATGACATATGTGAATCTCAAATTAGAATTCTATATTCCAATACTATGAAGAAAACAACTTTTAATTTGACTTTCCATGAGTTTAAAGCGTTAAAGAGTCTGCAACTATGTAATGATATTATTATCAAACAAGCAGACAAAGGTGGTGTGGTTGTTTTAATGGACCGAGACAAGTATTTGTCAGCAGTATCTGTATTGCTTGAAGATAGTGCTGCATTTAAGACCATTACAAATCTAGATGTTAAAAAATGTATCACTTATGTGAATATGGTTATTTATGAATTACAGTTGAATGGTGATATCAGTTTAGATTTGTTCCATTATTTTACTGTTTCATGCCCTGTCATTCCACACTTGTATGGTATCCCTAAAATTCACAAATCCATGGTGAATCCACCGATGAGACCTATTGTGTCAGGTGGTGGTTGGGTAACTGAACCAATTTCGTTATATCTACAAAGGCAGTTGCAACCATATTTATCTCATTGTGTTACTATTTTACGGGATACCTCTGATTTATTGTGCAAGTTACGTTTATGGCATAATAGCATGAAAGATGCACTAGAAAAGTGTAAGCATTATTTTGTAACATTAGATATTGTCTCCCTTTTTACTGTTATTCCTAATGATATTGGCCTTGAATTATTGAGAGAATTTTTAGTTTCACAACCTAATCCAAACATTAGACATATTGAAAACATCTGCTGTCGTATGGATGTAGTATTGAAAAATAATGTATTTTTATTTAATGACTCTTTGTTCCTTCAGCTTACTGGGGTAGCCATGGGTACCTCGATAGCTAATACTTATGCTAACTTGGTTCTCTATCAATGGGAGAAGAATTACATCTATAATGATAGAAATCATCTTGTTAACAAAATATGCTTTTACCAACGTTTTGTGGATGATTGTTTTATGATATGGGGTGGCACACTGGATGAATTAAATGACTTCTTGAATTATTTGAATTCAACTACAAATTTTTTAAAATTTAAAATGGAAACATCTGATAACACTATAGTCTTTTTAGATGTTAGATTGCAGATGAATGAAGGCTTTATACATACTAGTATGCATAGGAAAGACGTTTACTCTGGTAGATATACCCATTATGGTAGTATGCATGCACCGCACACATTTAAAGGCATAGTTAAGTCTCAATTTAGTAGAATAAGCAGATTAAATACTGATGACACTGTATTCTCCTTGCAATTGGATGAGTTGACAGATGACTTTATATCTAGTGGATATGATGCGCATTTATTATCTAGTTTAAAACATAATGTAGTGGTAGATAGAAAGACCTCTTTGAAACCAACTTTTTTAGAAGGTATGGTTAATTTGAGCAATACTGATAATATAAGGAATAACCAAAAAGTAGCTATTAGGTATGTTACTTCTTTTAATGTAAGGACAAGCTCTATTAAACAGATTATATCTAAGAATTGGGCCATTCTTATGGCCTCGGATGATCTGAAAGCCATCTTAGGTGATAAACCATGCTTCACATATAGAAACATGAAGACCCTAAAGAGCTTGTTATGCTATAAGGATTTTTGTAGATCCATGCACGTACCCATCTCAGTGAATTATGGTACTTACAAGTGTTTTAATTGTGTATGTTGTGTGGATATTTATCATAACGATAGTGACATTTTTGTACATCCTACCAATGGTAGAACCTTTAGGTTTAAAGTATCTGCTACCTGTAATACATCTTTTGTTGTTTATTTGGCTACATGTGTCTCATGTCCTTCATTTTATGTAGGTAAAACTACCCGTAAACTAAAGGAATGCATCACTGAACATAAATCGGAGATCAGGAGATGTTATGATAAGAATGCTTTGTTTAAGCATTCATCTAGTTTTGGTAAAGAGCATAAATTTAGGTTTAGGGTGATTGACATTGTATATCCTACATTAAGAGGTGGTGATATTAATAACCACCTAGAGACTAAGGAGTATGACTGGATTTTGAAATTTGCTGCAGATTCACCCCCAGGTTTGAATAGCATGGTTAGCCTTAAACCGATATTAGCTAAATTACATAACACTAGACTGTGATGAAAATGTATATGAATATTGAATGAACTTCTTATATTCCTTATATTTTTATGTTTTTAGAATATGTTTCATAATATGTTTTATAACATGAATTACATTGTATTCCTTGTAATTTACTTTGTATTTGTGTTGTCACATGATTTCATTGGGCTGCTGGTCATGTGACTGTTGACCTGTATTTAAACTGTGAATTTTTGATGTGTATGTATTAGTATTGAAGAAGGGTTCTACCCGAAAGCTTTGCTTTGTTTTATAAAGTGGTTTTCTCTACCAAGTGTCTTTGTTATATCAGTATTTTGCAGCTAGTGTTTTCTACTTTATTCATGTTGCAAGTAGTCCTGAGTATCTGCAGTCAAATAGTTTGGCAGAAAGTGAGACAATAGTGATGTTTTCCTAAATCTCTTGAATCTCAGAAATATTCCTCATGATAAACATCTTGGTTCATCTGTCCAGAGACTTCTGTCGAGACAAACCAGATCTACATTACCAGTCAGCAGTAGTTTATTGGCTCCAAGTGCTAAGAATAACAGATCAGAGAAAGGCCATCTATTAAAGAAATGGTGGTCCTGGAAGTCTTATTATGAAAAATTCAGCAAACCACTCAATCCATTACATGAAGTAGAGACAGTGAGAATGCAAACGTGTGAAGGTTATGATCAAATTGGAGTCATCAAAAGTATTTGTTCACAGCTGATATCGTACATTGTGGAATCACAAGGAGTAGAGTTTGAGAGTTGGAAACATTTGATGCCAGTGTCAAAACCTGTACCACAGCAACTAGCCTGTGAGAGACTCTTACCTCAGAGTGAGTCCCTATTTTTAAACCTAGTTCTGATTACTGTATACTATATCACTAGATCAGGTCGCATTTCCAGACCATGTGACAGAAGCACATCATTAACATTGTGGTTGTTTCTGATGTCTATATTATTGCATGTCTTATTTCAATGTAATTTCATTGAAGGCAATATATTTTAAGAGGGAGGATGTAAATCAATAAAAGCATCCTAGGAGCTTGCACAAGTGTGTAAATACTGAGCACGTGTGAGTCTGACTGCCATTTTGTAGTAAGCTGTTGAGATGTAAGCATGTATGTCTGAGTAGTCCGTCAGTTAATCAGTTTGTTTATATTTTGTAATGCTGCTATCCATCCTGATGTGAGATCTGACCACAAACTAATCTCGCTGGAGGTCCTCATCCCGCCCCCACCCGAAATGAAAAAGACCACAGTAAAGAACTTCTCGAAAGCCGACTTCACACTTCTAAAGACTAGTGTGGTCTCCTTTAAGGCCCCTGAGCCGGCGGTTAACATTATTCAAACCGCTGAATCACTTACAAATGCCTTCTACCAGCACCTGCAGGGCTGCATGGATCAGGCAATCCCAAGCAAAACAAAGACTCTTTGTACCAAAGGCAAGCATCCAGTCTGGTGGACCCCAGCCATAAACAAACTCTACAACAAAAGGAGAAAGCTACTACAAGATAGAGCAAAATCCTTAAAAGGTAAGACACGCTGATCACTATAAGTAAAAGCTAAGAGCTCTCATAAAATCATCCAAAGCTAATTTTGAGAAAAAATAGCTAAGGACTCTAAAGACAACCATAAGGCATTCTTTAGCTATGTCAGAAACCTAGGAGGAAACTCCCAGATATGCTCAGAATTAGTTCAAAATGATGTGAAGATTACTGATCCTACAGACATTGCCAACATACTGGCTGAAAGGTTCAGTGCAAACTCCCTCCCCAAAGGAGAGATATCTATACCAAATGATTGTAGCCCCCAAACATCTCTAATGCCCAGGTGAGAATTGCTCTCTGCAAGGCAAAGAACACAGCATCCATGGGACCTGATGGTGTCCCCGGCTGTGTGCTCCATGAACTCAACGAGTAATTAAACCCACAGTTAGGACAGCTGTTTAATCTTAGTCTCACCTCCGGATACGTACCCAGGAGTGGCGCAGCGACTGTGGTCCCACTACACAAAGGCGGTGCCTCCACCGACCCTGGAAATTACCATCCCATTAGCTTGACAAGCCTTATCTGCAAAGCCATGGAGAGGATCATAATGGATCTCATAAATAAAGACATAGGGAACTTGCAGACTTTGGATCCAACCCAGTTTGGCTTTGTCAAAGGCAGATCATGCCTTCTAAACTTGGTTGATTTTTTCGAAACAGTCACCAAGGCCATTGACGAGGAAAGGCAGTCCATACAGCCTACCTAGACCTGGCGAAGGCTTTTGATACAATACCTCACTCGGGTATCATTGAAAAACTCATCAACTTAAATGTAAACCCATACATTACAAGATGGGTTGCAAACTGGCTGAGTGACAGAACCCACAGGGTCAGAGTTGCTGGTGCCATGTCAGACTCAAAGCCTGTCACAAGTGGTGTCCCACAGGGCTCAGTCCTGGGCCCACTCTTGTTTGGCATCTACTTTTCTGAAGTACAAGCAAACACAGGAGGGTTATGGCTGACAAAGTTTGCAGATGACTGCAAACTGGCCGCCGTTTGAAAACACATCCGACACAGATATCCTTCAGAAGGGTCTCACAGAAACGGATAACTGGTGCCAGAGCCATGGCCTAAAGTTAAATGCCAAGGAATGCATAGTCATACCCTTCGGGAAAAATAAGGTTACTCCTAGCTACCATATAGGTGACAATCCCCTGAACACAGAAGAAGTTATTAGGGACCTGGGAACCCAGGTTGACAGTAGCCTTTCATTCGACACTCATATTGCTAAAGTAGTTAGGAAGACCTTCTACATTGCCCACCTTATCATGAAGGGATTCACATCTAGATCAAGGGAAGTCATAGTCTCCCTATACTCATCACTCATCAGACCAATGATAAAGTACAATGCCCCATTCGGAATGTATCTGACCCGACACTTGCAGCAGCTGGAGAGGCCACAAAAGTTCCTCACCAAAAGGATAAAGGGTCTCAAAAATCTGTCTTATGCTGCCCGACTGAAAGAACTCCAGTTATATTCAGTTGCTTACCGCTTGCTCAGAGGTGACCTATGCCTGACATACAAGGCCATGTCAAACCCAGATTTGATGAACATGCTTCATCTCAAAAATCTAGATCCCTCAGAGCCACAAGGGCGGAGACTTAAACCTCGACACGGTTATTAATAGGACGTGCTGGAGGGATAGATTCATCACCCAAAGACTCCCTATGCTGTGGAACAAAATCCCGGTTTATGTGAGGCAGAGCACCTCGCTGGCCTTGTTCAAGAGGAATCTTGACCAATGGATGGGAGATCGCAGATACACCCCAGGGGTTACCTCAGTGTCACTGCTCGACAGAGGCACAGCAAAATAATGGGCATAGTTTCTCCAAACTAAAGAGGTGGCGTAAGCCACAAAACTATGGGCTAGGCTTATAAATGCCCTCGGGCAGATAGCCTAGTATGAACCTATGAACCTATGAACTTGTCTAGGCCCAGACCACGACATCCCACATTGTTGGTTTTGTGCTTTGTTTAACACCAGAATTATTCTTCATCAGGCCCTTATTGTAGCCAGATATTTCTATTTATAGTCCTCAAATTCCGATATGACTTCCGTAAGCCATCTGACAGCAGACCTTCTGAAAAACATAAAGATAAAGACAGGGACAGACCGCACAGGACTAAACATTCCAACTATGTTACCGCCAAGCTGGTTGTCAGTCATCTAAAATTCAATGAGGTGCTTTTGCAGCCCCTGATGCCCGCTTCATTTAATTCGCAGGCCTCTACTGAGACCCTTTTGGAGTCCAGTATGCCCAGAACTCTTCTTCATCTAAGGATCCTGCGGTCGCTCTACCTTGGATGGGTCCAGAGGTGCTGTGCAGGCACCAGCTTCTGAGGAAGTCCTTTGCAACACCAAATCCAGACATAAACCGATGCCTTCTTTCACGGCTTCTGTTCCTTCTAAACCAACTGAGTTCCTTAGGCCCAGGGGTCCAACCACCCCCAAGAAACTGTCTCTTTGGCGCCTACTCCTTTGCTTCAGTCGCAAATGCTTAGAATGGCAGAGGACCTTATCATGCTGATTAGAGGATGCCAAGCCACTCCCTCAAAAAGAAAAAAAGAGATCTGTCTCCAGAAGTTTTGTCTGAACAAGAGTCAGATGAATCTGTTGCATCTGACTATGAAGACATGCAACCCCTCTTTACATATGAGGATTCTGATGTGGAGGGATCTGTTCATTCAGCCTCTCCCCCTGAGGATTTTTCCTTTGGGGAAACCCTGCATACTTTAAGGGAGCATTTCAAATGGGAGAGTCAAGACTACCCACAGTCTAAAAAGAGACTCAGATAGTTCCTGGGCCTTCCACAGCACAGGCCCTTAGCCATCCCCCCAGTCCTAGAGATGGTAGATGATGTCCTTGAATCCAGCTTGACTCCAGATGCCCCCCCTTCTGTCCCAGAAAGCCAGAGATGTACTACAGAGTCCCTGACTCTCACAAATATCTCATTTAAAAACCCAACGGCAGACCCTGAGGTCATTACTCAAGGCATAAAAGGGGTTAAAGCTACTTCAGCTAAGAATCCCACTTCCTCAGATAGGGATTCCACAGCACTGGACAGATGGAGTAAAAAAGTATACACCTCAGCTACTCTTTCTATCAGAGCACTCAATTGTCCATTCCATATGCTTAAATATCAGCATACCTTGGAACTTCTTAAACAAAAAATGCCCTCCTTTCCTGCATGGGAAGAATCTAAAGATTTACAGGAATTAATGCACTCTTCTGATCAAGTAACTAAGCACACTTTGCACTGTGGTTTTGACACCCTAGAAACTTCTTGCAGGGCAGCAGTCACTGGAACGGTCATTAGAAGACATGCATGGCTTAAGGAACAACCCTTGCCAGACCATGTCAAATCAAAATTGTTGAATGCACCCTTGCACAAAGATAACTTTTATTTGGTACTAAAGCAGAAGAGGTGTTAAAAAAGATGGAAGTGAAAGCAAAATCTATAAAGACTGTTAAAGATTTCTTACAGGTACAGCCCCCTAGGTTCAGCAGGCATTTTCCTTCCAAACACTGGTCCTTTCCTGCACCTAGTAAACAGGGCCAGCCTAGGCCCCATGGAAACAGACCTCCAAGACAGCAGTCCCATGGGTTGCAGAGATCTAAGCAGTGGACTGCTTCCACTTCAAAAAGTACAGTTGTGTACACTTACCATAAATGTAGATGTTCGAGTGTATTCACTGTTGCAGTCAATGCATTTGGGTTATCCCTGCCTGGGTAGCCCTCGACCGGCCAGAATACCAGAGGCTTAGTATTTCTGCATCGGTTGCTGTCACTTGAGGACTGACGCCAGTTCATCAGTAGTATAAAGTAAGGCATCTGACGCCATTACATAATTTTTTCTTGCCCTAACCTGTCAGGAGCCCCAAAGTAGGAGGCCAGGTTCTAGTGGAAGAACCCCACCAGTGGAAAGTAAATACCAACATATCCCTTGTAAGGAAAGAAAGAAAATAAAGGGGGATGGAGGGATGGAAATCAGGACTGCAACAGTGAATACACTTGAACATTTACATTTATGGTAAATGTACACAACTGTACTATGTTGTTTGTGTTTCACGGTTGCAGTCATCACATTTGGGTAGATTCCCAAAGCTGAGGAGATGGGTCAAGACAGTCAAGGAAACTAGGGGCTAGCTAGGATGCCCTGCAAGACTGCAGAGGCAAACCCTGCCCTGGATTTGGAGAAGAGAGGCAGGTGGTAATGCTTGGTAAAAGTTTGAACAGCCTCAAGGATGTCCCTGGTGGGGACTCCCCTTAGGAAAGCTGCAGAGGTGGAAGCTGCTCTGGTGGAGTGTGTCCTGACCCCCTTGGGGGGAGGCTTTCCATGCTGTTTTTAGCAGAAATGGATGCAGTGTGCTCTCCATTTGGAAATTGGTTGCTTGGAGATGGCTTTGCCTTCTGCCCCTGTAGCAAAGCTAACCAGCAAATGCTCAGAATTTCTGAAGGATTTAGTCCTGTCCAGATAGAGTCTGAGCTGTCTGTGCACATCTAGAGAGTGAATAATCCTTTCCACTTGTTCTGGGGATTAGGAAAGAAGGTAGGCAGATGAATGGATTGGTTAAGAGCCACACTGGAAACCACCTTGGGCATGAAGGATGGGTCAGTTCTGAGGGATACACTGTCTGCATGAAAGATGATGAAGGGTTCCACAGCCATGAATGCTTGCAGCTCAGAGACTCTTCTGGCTGAAGTGAAGGCCTGAAGGAAAGCTGTTTTCCATGAGAGAAATTTTAACTGTGCAGAAGAAGCTGGTTCTAAAGGGGACAGGGTGAGCATTTCCAAGACAAAGTTAAGGTCTCAAGCTGGTGTTGGTGCCCTTCTGGGGGGCCTCAAGTTGCTAGCCCCTCTAAGGAACTGTTTGATCAAAGGGTGTGCGAAAAGGGGCTGCTCAGTGGGAAAATGAGCAGAAATAGCAGAGGCATGATTTTTTATAGAGGAGAATGTGAGACCACTGTGAAGTAGGTCAGCTAAGTAATCCAGGATGAGAGGGATGGAGGGCTCTGCCGTATTGGCTACCTTAGCATGGATCCATGTGCAGAACCTTTTCCATTTATCTGCATAAGACTTTCTGGTGCTAGGACATCTGGCCTCACGGATAACATCCAGAACCTGTTTACTTAGAAAGGCAGATTGGTTCGGGGTTAGGGAATAAGCCAAGCTGCCAAATTGAGTGGCTGCAATTTGGGATGCATGAATTCTCCTTCCCTCTGGGTGAGGAGGTTTGTAATCTGAGGAAGATGCCATGGAGGCAGCAGGGACAGGCTGCACAGCAAGGGGTACCAGTGTTCTTGTGGCTAGTCTGGAACTATAAGAATAGTCCTTGGTTTTTCCTCCCTTATTTTGAGCAGTACCCTTTGGATGAGAATTATGGGAGGATAGGCATAGATTGATAAATTGACCCAGAGGAAGGACAGGGCATCCACTTTCCAAGCCATGCAGTGATGCTCCCTGGTGCAGAATTTTCTGAGCTGATGGTTGGTGTGTGAGGCAAAGAGGTTGACCTTCGTGGTTCCCCATTTCTGAGTTATTAGGGTGAAGGTACTTCTTTTGAGTTGCCACTCACGTGGGTCCAGAAGGTTTCTGCTTAGTTGATCTGCTAGAGAGTTGAGAGAGTCTGGTAGGAATTGTGCTAATAGGTGTAGTTGCATGGAAGAGGCTGTGAGCCAAAGGATCATGGCTAGCCTGCATTGAGGGTAGGAGTGAGTCCCTCCCTGCTTGTTGATGTAACACATCACAGTGGTGTTGTCTGTTTTGATCAGGAGAACCCCTGGGGAGAGAAGGGGTTTGAAAGCTATCAAGGCATGCTGCACAGCCATCATCTCTTTTTGATTGATGTGCAGAGGGATTTCCTGAGGGCTCCATTGGCCCTGTATGCACCTGCTGTCCAGGTGTGCACCCCAAGCACAGTTTGATGCATCTGTGGTGAGGGTCTGGGTGGTGGGGGTGGAGAGAAGGGCAGTCCCTTGTTGTGGGAGCATGCTGTTGCCCACCAAGGAAATTTCTTTCTGAGGCAAGGAATTATAGGCAGAAGAGTTTCCTGGTCTTGAAAGTGTTGACACCAAAGGCTCTTTAGGTACCACTGAAGTTTCCTCATGCGCAGTCTGGCACATGGAATGAGTAGTATGCAAGATGTCATGAATCCCAGAGCTTGCAGGATCTTCCTTGCTGATAGCTGGGGCCTGGTGGCTAATTGAGAGAAGTAAGTTGTCAGGAAAATTTGTTTCTCTGATGTAAGGAATGCCATCTGGGATGCTGTGTCCAGACTTGCTCCCAGGAAGATTATCCTTTCGGTGGGCACTGTTTGAATTTCTTTTCATTGATTGTGAATCCTAGGGAGGTTAGTAGTGTCTTTACAAAGGCCTGGTACTTGAGCAGCTTTTCCTGACTGTCTGCCTGAATAAGGCAGTCATTTAAGTATGGGTAAATTTGAATATTTCTTTGTCTGCAAATTGCAATGGCCAGAGCCAGACATTTTGTGAAAACTCTGGGAGCAGTAGATAAGCCAAAGAGAAGTGCAGAGAACTGAAAGTGTTAAGATCCTTCCCTGAAGCAGAGATATTTCCTGCATGATTCCCTGATAGGAATGTGGAGGTAGGCCTCTGTTAGATCTAGGATGGCTAGCCAAGCGTCCTTGGAGAGCATGGGTAGCAGCTGCTGGAGGGTGAGCATTTTGAATTTTGAGATCACCAGGAAGGTGTTTGGAATTGATAGGTAGAGGATGGGCTACCAAGTGCCCTCTTTTCTGGGCACAAGAAAAAGTCTGGAGTAGAAGCCTTGGCCCATCTGTTCTGCAGGAATGTGCTGTACTGCTCTCATAGAGAGAAGGCAAAGGATTTGCTTTTGAGCCTCTGCCCACTGATTTGGTGGTAGATCTGGGAACCTTTTTTGGGGTTGGAAGGGTATGGAAGGAGAATTTGTATCCCTGAGACATAATGTTCAGAACCTATTGGTCCTTGGTTATGGTGACCCAGGTGCTTCAGTGAAATGAGAGTTTTCCTCCTAGGGGAAAGTGAAGGTGGGTGAGGTGGGGGGAGGTGAGTCATTGTAAGTTCTTACCATAAGGGGGAGGCTTAAAACTCCCTAGTTTTGAAGTGGAGATAGTCCACTGCTTAGATCTTTGCATTCCCTGGGGCTGCTGTCTGGGTAGTCTGTTTCCATGGGGCCTAGGCTGGGCTGGTTTACTCTGAGCAGGAAAGGAGCAGTGCTTGGAGTTACAATGCCTACTGAACCTAGGAGGCGGGACTTGTCAGAAATTCTTAACTGTTTGCATATATTTTGTTTTTTCTTCCATCTTTTTTAATACCTCATCTGCCTTAGTACCAAATAAGTTATCTTTGTGCAAGGGGGCATCCAACAATTTAGATTTGACCTGGTCTGGCAGGGGTTGTTCCTTAAGCCATGCATGTCTTCTAATGACAGATCCAGTAACTGCTGCCCTTCAAGACGCTTTTGTCAAAATCACAGTGCAAACTGTGTTTAGTTACTTGGCTTGCACAATGCATTAATTCTTATAAATCTTTAGATTCTGCACCAGCAGGAAGGGAAGTCATTTTTTGTTTAAGGAGTTCCAGGGTATGTTGCTGAAATTTCAGCATATGGAACTGACAATTTAGTGCCCTGATAGCAAGAGTAGCTGAGGTGTATACTTTTTTTACCCCATCTGTCCAATGCTCAGGAATTCCTGTCTGAAGGTGTGGGATTTTTAGCAGAGGTTGCTCTAATTCCTTTTGGACCTTGAGAAATGACCTCAGGGTCAGCTGTGGGATTTTTAAAAAGATATTTGTGTGAGTCATGGACTTTATAGTACCTGTCAGATTTTCTGGTAGCAAGAGGTAGGGCATCAGGACTCAAGCTAGATTCAAGGAAAACATCATCCACAGCATCCAGGACTGGGGAAATGGCCAAGGGTCTGTGTTGCAGAAGATCTAAGAATTCCCTGAGTCTCTTTTTAGACTGAGGGTAGTCCTGACTTTTCCATTGGAAATGCTCCCTTAAAGTATGCAGGGCTTGAAGGCTTCCCCAAAGGAAAAATCCTCTGGGGGAGAAGCTGAAGGAATGGAGTCCTCTGCATCAGAATCCTCATAAGTGGAGGGGGATTGCATGTCTTCATAGTCAGATGCATCAGATTCATCTGACTTTTGTTCAGACAAAACTACAGGAGACAGATTTTGTTTCCTTTCTGAGGGGGTAGCTTGGCCTCCCTTGATCAGCATGATAAGGTCTTCCGCCATTTTAAGCATTTGAGACTGGGGCAAGGTAGCAGGTGCCTGAGAGTGGGTCATCGGTTTCTTGGGTGTGATTCGAACCCTGGGCCCAAGAAACTCTGTTGTTTTTGAAAGAACGGTAGTCGCAAAAGAAGACGTCTGTTTGTGTTGAGATTCGGTAGTGCGAAGGGCTTTCTCGGAAGCCAGTGCCTGCTCAGCGACTCTGAACCCATCCAAGGTAGAGACAACTGAGGATCCTTAGTCGAAGAAGAGTTTTGTGGCATACCGGACTCCGAAAGGGTCTCAGTAGTGGCCTGCGAATCAACAGAAGTGGGCATCAGGGGTTGCGAAAGCACCTCACTGAGTACCAGAGGACTGACGACTTGCTTAACAGAAGCATCATCGGTAGGTTTGGATCTGTCCAGTCTGTCTCTGTCTTTATCTTTACATTTTTTCAGAAGATCTGCTGTCGGGTGGCTTACCAAAGCCATATCGGAATTCGAAGACTGTAAACGAAAGTATCTGGCTACAATAACGGTCCGATGATGGATAGTTCTGGCATTGAACAAAGCACAGAAGCAACAACGGGGGACATTGTGGTCTGGACCTAAACAAGTGATGCAGTAAGAGTGGAAGTTGTGGTGTGGTATTTGCTTTCCACAGGTGAGACATTTGTTAACTATGTCTGACATCGGTTAGTGCAAGAAAAAAGGATCTCCAGTGGGGTACTTAGCTTTAGAAGATTTCAACTTCAATTCAGAGACAAAAACTCGGGTAGCGGCCGACTGACACTCGTGTGAACTACTTCTGCTTTGGGCTCCATGGCAAGAAAAACTGATGTAATGGTGTCAGCTACCTTACTTTATACTACTGATGACCTGACATCAGTCCTCAAGCGACATCAATAGACACAGAAATACTAAGCCTCTGGTATTTGGGCCAGCAGAGGGCTACCCTGGCAGGGATAACCTAAATGTGATGACTGCAACAGTGAAACACGAAGAACATCCAGGGAATTCTAAGACACCACCGTATGGCAAAATCTCACAATGACTCACCCCCTTCCTACCTTGCCTCTCCCCACCATCACATACCCCTAGGCGGAAAACTCTCTTTTCACTCAAGCACCTGGGCCACCATTACCAAGGATCAATTGGTTCTGAACATTGTGTCTCAGGGGTACAAATTCTCCTTCCACACCCTTCCAATCTCCAAAGGGTTCCCAGATCTACCACCAAATCAGTGGGCAGAGGCTCAATAGCAAATCCATACCCTGCTCTCCTTAGGAGCAGTAGAATGTGTTCCTGCAGAACAGATAAGCCAAGGCTTCTACTCCAGACTTTTTCTGGTACCCAGAAAAGAGGGCACCTGGTCCCCCATCCTCAATCTGTCCATTCTAAACACCTTCCTGGTAATCCCAAAATTCAAAATGCTCACCCTCCAGCAGCTGCTACCCATGCTGTCCAAGGACGCTTGGCTAGTCACCCTGGACCTAAAAGAGGCCTACCTCCACATTCCCATCATGGAGTCCTGCAGACAATATCTTTGCTTCAGGGCAGGATCTCAGCACTTTCAGTTGTCTGCACTTCCTTTTGGCTTATCTACTGCTCCCAGAGTTTTCACATAATGCCTGGCTCCAGCCATTGCTTTTTGCAGACAAAGAAATATTCAAATTTATCCCTACTTAGACGGCTGCCTTATTCAAGAAGACAGCCAGGAAAAGCTGCTCAAAGACCTGGCACACAATCAACAAAATGAAATCCAAACAGGTACCCACCCAAAGGATAATCCTCCTGGAAGCAAGTCTGGACACAGCATCCCAGATGGCATGCTAATACCAGAGAAACAAAGTTTTCTATCAGCTTACTTCTCTCAACTGGCCACCAGGCCACAGCTTTCTGCAATGGAAATCCTTCAAGCCCTGGGATTCATGGCATGCTGTGTACTCCTTATTCCATATGCCAGACTGCATATGAGGAAACTTCAGTGGTACCTAAATAGCCTTTGGTGTCAACACTCTCAAGATCTGGAAACTCTTTTACCTATTATTCCTTGCCTGAGGGAGGAATTTCTTTGTTGGGCAACAGCCTGCTCCCACAACAAGGGACTGCCCTGCTCCCCACAACCCGCCGCCCAGACCCTCACCACAGACCGCATCAGACTACGCTTGGGGTGCACACCCGGATGGCAGGTGCATACAAGGCCAATGGAAACCCCAGCAACTCCCCCTACACATCAGTCTAAAAGAGATGATGGCTGTGCAGCAGGCCTTGATAGCTTTCAAACCCTTCCTCTCCCCAGGGGTTCTCCTGATCCAAACAGACAATACCACAGTGATGTGGTACATCAACAAGCAGGGAGAGACTCACTCCTACCCACTGTGCACGCTGGCTATAACCCTTTGGTTCACAGCCTCTTCCATGCATCTACACCTGTTAGCACAATACCTGCCAGGCTCTCTCAACTCACTGGCAGACCATTTAAGCAGAAAACTGTTGGACCCCCATGAGTGGCAGCTCAACAGAAACACTTTCTTACTAATAACTCAAAAATAGGGAACCCCAGAGGTTGACCTCTTTGCCTCCCACACCAACCAATCAGCTCGACAAATTCTGCACCAGGGAGCATCAATGTATGACATGAAAAGTAGATACCCTGTCCTTCTCCTGGGTAAATCTCTCGGTCTATGCCTTTCCTCCCCTACCTCTCATTCCCAAGGTACGGATCAAAATAAGGGTAGAAAAATCAAGGACCATTCTCATAGCTCCAGACTGGCCCAGACAGCACTGGTACCTCTTGCTGTGCAGCCTGTCCCCACTGCCCCCATGGAATCTTCCTCAAGGTTCCCAACCTCCTAACCCAGAGGGCAGGGGAATTCATGCACCCCCATTTGCAGACACTCATTTTGGCAGCTTGGCTTATAATCTGACCCCTGACCAATCTGCCCTCCTCAGTACACAGGTACTGGATGTTGTCCGAGAGCCTAGACGCCCTAGCACCAGAAAGTCTTATGCAGATAAATGGAAAAGGTTCTGCACCTGGATCCAAGCTAAGGGGGCCAATACAGCACAGCCCTCCATCCCTCTCATCCTGGAATACTTAGCTGACCTACTACATAGTGGTCTGTCTTTCTCCTCTATAAAGATCCACTCCTCTGCTATTTCTGCTCATTGTCCCACTGAGCAACCTCTTTTTTCTCACCCTCTGATCAAACAGTTCCTTAGTGGGGCTAACAGCTTGAGGCCCCTCACAAGGGTACCAACACTGGCTTGGGACCTTAATTTTGTCTTGGAAAAGCTCACCCTGCCTCCTTTTGAACCAGCTTCTTCTGCAGAGCTAAAATTTCTCTTCTGGAAGACAGCCTTCCACCTGGCTATCACTTCAGCCAGAAGAGTCTCTGAGCTGCAAGCACTTGTGGCAGCGGAACCCTTCATCTTCTATGCAGATAGAGTATCCCACATAACTAATCCATCCTTCATGCTCAAGTTAGTGTCAAGTGTGGCTCTCAACCAGTCCATCCATTTGCCCACCTTCTTCCCTAACCCTTTAAAATAAGGGGGAGAGGATTTTGCACTTTCTAGATGTACACAGACAGCTCAGATACTATCTGGACAGGAGTAAACCCATCAGAAAATCTGATCAACTGCTGGTAAGCTTTGCTTCAGGGGCAGAGGGCAAAGCCATTTCCAAGCAAACTATTTCCAAATGGATAGCACACTGCATCCATTTCTGCTACTAGCAGCATGGCAAGCCTCCCTCCAAGTGGGTTAGGACCCACTCCACCAGAGCAGCCTCCACCTCTGCAGCTTTCCACAGTGGGGTCCCCACCAGGGACATTCTGGAGGCTGCTTGGACATCTGTTCACACCTTTACCAAACATTACCACCTGCCTCTCTTTTCTAAATCCAGGGCAGGCTTTGTCTCTGCAGTCTTGCAGGACATGCTAGCCAGCACCTAGCTTCCTTGGCTGCCTCCACCCATTTCCTCAGATTTGGGAATCTACCCAAATGTGAAGACCGCAACAGTGAAACACGAAGAACATATTACAGTTGTGTACACTTACCATAAATGTAGATGTTCAAGTGTCTTCACTGTTGCAGTCATAGTTTCCCTCCCTCCTTCCCCTTTTTTTCTTTTTGTTACCTTTCTCTCATGGTGTTGTCCTTTCCTTAGAAGGAACATATTGGTATTTTTTCTTCACTGGTAGGGTCCTGCTACCAGAGCCAGGCCTCCTATTTTGGGGGCTGCTGACCAGTTAGGGCAAGAAAAACTGATGTAATGGAGTCGGCTGCCTTCCTTTATACCCCTGACGACATTATGTCAGTCTTTAAGTGACAGCAACAGACACAGAAATACTAATTCTCTGGTATTCAGGCTGGCCGAGGGCTACCTCAGCAGGGATAACCCAAATGTGATGACTACAACAGTGAAGACACTCGGACATCTACATTTATGGTAAGTGTACACAACTGTACTTTCCTGTGAGAACACTTTCCATGAGTCCTCTGGTTGACAGATGCACTTACTTGGCAGATAGTCCTGTACAGACAAATGCCATGCATGCAGGGAGCAGGCAGTGTATAATATGCTGCTTGTTCTGTACTGCAAGTGATGCCAGATATGCCCTAGAGCTTCAGCAGATGACCCTGATTAACATTCCTCAGACCATGATGGAATGGGAAATAACACAGCCCATGAAGAAATGCAAAACATAGTGGAGAAAGCATTTTGACTACATGATTTTCATGTCTTGAAACCCCAGGAGAGGCACTTCAGTATAGTTCAGACAATGCAGCAAGACGTGTAGTGTATTCCATGCCTGCAGTATGCTATTGTGCAAACAAATGTTACTGCAGGAGAACATTATGGCAGGGTTTACATACCAGTTATAACAGCAGAAGGGCAAAGTGGAGAGTCAAAGGAGGAACATGAAACAGCAGCAGCAGTACCACAGGCATTGCAGATATGGGTGCAATACACTGAAATACTATAAAAGAGGCGGCACTTGGTCCACATCTGTGGGCCATGGCATAGACAACACTGAGTAAAATGATACATGTAGTGCAAACCCAGGCTGTGCAAGAGAGTATGTGAACTAACAACATTATGCAGCAGATTTCACCATACCCAGACTGATTGCAGTGGGCAGGGCATAGCCATTATCATCATTTTCACTGGTGGGAAGGATTCAGTGGAGGGAAACTGCAGCACTGTAATATGATGTAAGGTCATGGGAGGTGAATACCACAGCCATGTACTCTGGGAAGTTGTGTGGACTCAGGGATCATGTTCTGCACTGATAGTGCTTTGCTGCTACAGTGTGACTTTTGTTGGTGTCCATTGTGTTAGCTTCTGGTGTCAGGGCTGGAGCTAGTCCTTGGCAGGGAAGATGTAAAACTATGTGACTGTGCAGATGCACTTTGGTGAGGCATCGCTTGGATTCAGCCTGAGGAGCAGTGCTGGTAATCACCCGGAGGATACCCATAATGAGGGAGTGGCAGGTTATGTTCTCACAGATGATATGAAAGGGGTAGAGCTATGAAATCATGTATGTGCACCCTAATGAGGAATCCCAGATGTTGATCTGTTGGAGTAGCAGCATTCACAGCCTGAGTAATCCCAATGACAGGGGGTGGCAGGCCACATTTCCTGAGAGATCACTGATGTTTTCTCTTCAATTGTCTATGCTGACTGGGGATGGATTGTGCCTGACTACCTCATATCCAGGCCCTTTCATGACCATGGACTGCATGATATTCAGATATAAACTGGATGTTGGCTGCAATGTACTTTATGGATGCACAGGCAACATTCACTACTGATGACTTCAGCAACACTGTGGGATCCACATCACTATTCTGCAGACCACTGAGTTGTTGGTACACATCCTTTGATAAGCCACGAAATACACTCACCATCTCCACAGTGCTGTAGGTAATTACTATCTGTGCCAGGATCATTGACCTGCACATCTGTTGTTAACTCTAGTAGCCATATGAAGGACAGTCCTGGTTACATGGTGGCACAGCACTTCTCCATGTTTCTTCACAATGGTGGGTATGCACACCTCAGAGCTCGTCTGCATATCATATGTTGCATAAGCTGAGGTTATAAATGGAGTCCACATGGGGGTATTGGGTATAAGATATCTATCTTGCACTGTTGAGGCTGTGTGTTCAGCCCATACCTTTACAAAGGCCTCATTAGTGGTAGATGGGGCAGTACCCCTTCCACCTGTAGAGTTGCAGACAATGGTAGTATGTCATCATACTGTAGCATTTGTACGTCACCATGATCATAAGCTTCAGATGCCCTGCTGATATGAGCCCTATGTTATCCTGTTGTGCTGTACCATCTGTCAGAGGAATCTGTGAAAGCATGAACACACATTATACTTCCATGAACTCCTGTTGAATGCCTACTGCTGGAGGGGAAAATACTACCATGCAAAAAGGTGACAGATTCTTTGTCATGTGAGTTGTTACATTTTCAGACCAGGGGTGCCTGGAGGAACAGATGTATGGGTGGATTTTTGTCAATTCCTATTGTTGATCATGCATCTCTGTGTGATATAGTGCAATGTAATGGACATTACTAACCTGCTGATTCCCCTACTGACATGTGTGAAACTATGGCAGCCCAGATCTCACATTCAAGCCACCCCTACATATGAGGAGCTGCTCTCCCTGGCTGATGAGTGACACCAGAAACTCTCTTCATAGATTCATAGGTGTATACTAGGCTAACAACCTTGAAGGGCCATTTTAAGCCTAGCCAATAACCCGAGGTCAAACCCTGTACCTTGTGTCTATAAGGTGAAAACCTTGACAATTACACCAATCCCATGAAGTTGATTTTATATTGGTGGTTCACCTCCTGTGCTGGACCTGTCTGTCAAATGTCCTATGCTTTCTCCTTTGCATGTCAGTAATTCTTTATCAAGTCTGGTATATGAACCTGCTATGACCACCCACAGTATTCAAATCCTGCCCTAATCCCTTCCAAATCAGGTCCTGACAATGCTTTTCTGCAGCATTTTTTGCCCAGGAGGAATGTGTCTTATGTATGGAGGGTCTGCTGTACCATTACATTTTCCTGCCTGGTGAATGTTTCAAGGCATTCCCTTCCTCAGGTGTCCATTCTTGTACCTTTAAATCTTAAAGGAAAAACAAATCAGTCAGTGGGTGTGTATATTACACTATTGGATGCACATGGGTATGACCATGGCCTCTCTCCATTAATTTACGTAGTTAACAGCTGCAGTTAGTGTTGTACATTGCCTCATGAACTCCAACCCATAGGTGTTGTACCCTTGCCAGTACATGTAGCCCTGGGATCCAACATCATTTGCAACATGTAGTTCCCAGAAGTTTCCCTTGAACTCTGTCCCCATGCAAATGGTACTGTGACATGTCTGCATTATGGGGACCAATTACACATGCGCCACAAGATATGCCTTACTCTCCTTCATAACCATCAGTGAGTTTGTGTTTTTTGCTAATTTACTTAATCAGGTAAAAGTCCTTCTTTAACACTCTGAAGCTTCACATCAACCAAGGTTTTACTCACATTCTGTAATGATTGTACAGTTGTAATCCATGCTGCACAAAATGTCACTGACACCTTATACCATGCTGACAAGGGGTGGTTAGCAAGGTGGTGATGCTAATGTAGCCATACAGTGCCACTGTCTGTGCTTTGTTTTCTATGCAGTGTGCTACTCATGCATGCCAACATGAAAGATGCATGTTATGGTGAGTGCAGCGCACGTGCCCTGCAAGCTTAAGAATGTGGCACATGTAAGAGTGTGTTGCTACAATGCTTAATGACACATAATTCATGAACATGTGTCTGTGTGTATGGGTCTACCATATTGCATCTCAAATGAACTCTCCAAGTGGGTCTGGCTACCTCAGCAAAATGTGAAATTTTGGTTCCTGACAGGAAGATAGGATTGTCCTGTTCTTCCTGCATAGAGACTTCAAGAAGCACCTGCTGGGCCACTATGACTATTTTTGAAGTAGGTAGATGCCTGGTACAAGCTAAGTTAAGTGTTAATTCATGCATTGGCATCCCCTACACTGTGGAACCAATGCTGTCTTTGATGCAAAGACGCAAGGTAGCACCAACCTGATTTGCTCCATCACTGAGAAGCAGAGGTGTAGGCAAGTGAGTAGAGATGTACTGTGAAGATCTATGTTTGGGGTACCATACCATTACATCGTGCTGTGTGCAGTGATGTACATACATGTTTAACTACTATACCATTAACGTGTGCTCTGTGCAGTGATGTACATACATGTTTAACTACTATACCATTAACTTTTGCTCTGTACAGTGATGTATGTACATACTTAACAGTAAATCAGCTGAGCATGTTTGGGTACCACAGAAGGCACAAGTGTACCTTTCAGCAGTAGGGTGTGTATGACATCTGCACCAGTTCACTGTACAACTGTGATCATTCCTGTAATATATGTTTATGCTATTTTCCCATTGTGTCATTCTTCAGGTCCAGTTGTAGAAGAGGACTAAATGAGGCTGAAGTCACCTCAGTCTCTGCCAACTACTACCTCTGGTATTGCATCCCCAGCAGTTATCAGGTCTGTAGGAGTGAAGGTCCCTGTTCTGGAATAAGGAAGGGCAGGAGGAGTCACCAGTAGTTTCCCAGCATAAGTTGTAAAAGCTTGTTGGTGCCAAGGTGTTCTGGAAACTAGATTCCCACATTGACAGTGTGATGTGCCTTCTGGCCCAACTGGGGGAGTCACATGACTGGCAGGCTCTGCCCATAAAACTGTCTGCCTAGGTGAGGTATGGCTGCATTTTTGCTGTTTAGGCCAAGCTAGTATTTAGCTGGTTCATGAGCCCCTCCTTTCTCCTTCCTAGAGTGTTCCCCATTCCTTGATAATTGTCAAACCTTTCCCTTTGCTAGATACCCACCCACTGCATATGTCCATCCACTTTTCTACTCACCTGTTGTATGTGTATCACCCCACCTTTTCATGTTTCATGTTTCCCTACCCCTTCTAAATGCCCTTTTCCCCATCCCATGTACAGGAATTCCTCAGTTCCTACTATACTTGCCCTTCTCCTATGTCACTCACAAAAGAGGCTTTATGTCTTCAAAAAATTACACTTTCTTCCTCCCACTATTCATGTCGTATGGTTACTCTTCTATGTTTAGGTTTGTTCATCCATTTCCTACTTCCTGTCTGCTATATTTCTTCCTCATTTATACAATGAATAAGGTTGCCACTGCACTGTGCACACCCACATCGGACTTCCAGTTGCCTGTTTTGCTGTGCTGCTTTTCTTGTGGTGGCTGGCCACTAGCTGCAGCTATAACTCACTACATTGAGCACATAAGTGTCCATTGACTAGATCACACTAGTCTGCTTTAATTGTGATGCCTGTCATATATTTTGCTGTAGAGCTGCTCCTACCACATAATGGCATACGGCTGTTCAACCCATTACAATGTGGCTCTATTTTCTTATGTGGTCTTTTGGTCAGTATGTAGGTAATATCCCCTTGCTACTGCTTCCCTGATTAGTTCTGTGGCAATTATTTTATGCTTGTATGTATTGCTGTTGCAGTATTGTGTGTACTTTTTATGCATATACTTAAAATCATCCTATGTCCCTGTAAACTACACACCAGGGGAGCATCACCACAAAATATGCAAAACCTCAAAAAGGTAATCATAAAGCAGCATAGTATCTAGTTGCATATTTTGTAACGTCCTCAAATCAAAAATGTTGCACTCCCCTGTGTTTTACAAACATCAATGGAAACAAACTGTTAGAAATATTTCAGAATGCTAATGCTTCTCTTATTTCATAGCTCAATACTTTAACCTGGGCTGCCTAATTACAAGGATAAGCAAAATCACAATTATCTATAATAACCACATCAGATAAATGAGAATGTGATTTTGTCATGTCACACAGTGCGTATTGTGGTTGGAATCCATTATATAAGCCTTTCCTGCTAGTAACAGGAATGTAAGCTGCTTAACAAGACACCTTTGACCTCTTTCAAGCAGGTAAAGATAATGGGTTTTCTCAAGTGCAAACATGAGACTGTATTAAGCGTCAGACATTTTGCAGTTTTGTTAAAAGGAAGCATAGTACAGCTGGATTTTCATTTATAGAAGGGCTTTTTTCAGCTAGTTCAGGGCAAAGTGCAAACCAGATGGAAGGCACAAGAGAGCAGTGCTATGAATAAGAGATGTAATTTAAACACCATGAAACCAATATTTATTTTATTACACTCTAAGCTGAGCTTTAAAAAAAATTCTGTCCCCTGACAATGAGACCTGAGATATTCTGTAGTTCTGATGGGTGATGTGTTTTTTATAATAATAGGACTGTTACTGAAAAGGTAATGTAATCCGTCTGATTTTAGCTGTACTCGGGTAAACATAAATGTTTTACCTCTACTGGACAGAGAGAATAACAAGAAGCTTAGAAAAAAGGTAAGTTAAATTTATACTAGTAATGTAATGCAGTGGTATACTATCCATATATCTATAAAGTGGTATGTACACCCTTTTATATATACAGACACATAGGTTTTGGCAGATGGTAAAGACTGCTTGGCCCACCTAATCTAAGATTCCTGTCCCTGTTTTCCTAGGATAATTGTATCCTATTCTACAACATCAAATGCTTAGTTTGATAACAAAATTAGTCTAACTCCATTGCAATTACTGTTTGCATAATAAATTCCATCAATATTTCCTGTTTCTGAAAAAAATGTCCTACTTTAGGCATCTGGAAAACTAGCATCCCTAACCTAGTGTACCATATTCCCTCCTATTAGAAACACTGCAGTGCTTATTAACTAAAAGCTACCCTCTACCCTGATTAGAACTTAGATGCACTGCAGTGCTTATTAACCAAAAGCTAGCCCTACCCTTGATTAGAACTTAAATACACTGCAGTGCTTATAACTAAAACCTACCTCCTACCCTTGATTAGAACTTACTTATATTTGTCCTATGCAAGCCTGAATTCTGACACTGTTTTTGTCCATATAGAGTCTTTAGAAGGGCTGCACCCTTCAAATACCATTCTTTATGTGAAAATAGAATGTATCTTGTTACGTTCCATGAGCTAGCTACCATGGGTTCATAGATCCATAGATCGTTACTAGGCTAACTACCTGAGAGGGCTGCCTTTTTAAGCCTAGCCAGGTTATCCCAAAAGAATAATGACATCCTGTATCCAAGTACGACACTGAGGTCCAGGAATTTATAAGCTACCTCTGTCCATAAGGAACATGGGTGCCAGACCCAGTGTAAATGTCCTATTCCCCACCCACTGGTCTAGGTTGCACTTAAATTTGTTAGAACCATGTCAGGTTCACGTGGATGGGAAGCCTGTTCCATAGGAAATTCATAAGTGTGGGGTTTATGGATGCCTTGTAAGCTAGGCATAAATCACCCCTCGGCAATCTATAGAATAGTGAGTAGTGGAAAAGGCCTTTAAGGTGCTCTGTGTAAGAGAGGTTTTTTTATGTCTTGAATTCTTTTTATAAGGAATTTCTGAGGTCACTTTAGTTGCTGCAAATGCCTGGTCAGGTGAATACTGAAAGGAGCATTGCACATTATGATTGGTCTGATAAGGGCGGAGTACAGTGGGTTAATGAACTCTCTGGACTGGCATTGCTGTAATCTGGACTGGCTGATACAGGGGTTCCTCCCAAAGCTTCTTTAAGCTTTTGGAATGCCTGCTCAAAATCTGGTCCGCACTACCTTATCAGGCTTGTATTTCCTTGTTAGATCAGTAAGGGGTGCAGTTATTGTACTATAGTTGGGCACAAATTTTCTATAGTACCCTGCTGTCCCTAGGAATTCTCTCACCTACTTTTTGGTAACAGGGACAGGCTATGCCTGAATAACCTCCACTTTGGCAGGTTCTGGCCTAATCTTACTACTCCCTACTCTATGTTCTAGATACGAGACCTCTGCCATACCCACCTGACAATTACTGGGCATAATGGTCAATCCTGCCCTTTTTAATCTACCTAAGACTTCCCTGACATGTTGAAAGTGCTCTTGCCAAGAATGACTGTAAACGTTCATATAATCCAAATAAGCAAGAGCATAGTCTCCTGCTCCTACTAAGATATGATCTACTAACCTCTGGAAGGTTGCTGGGTGCGGCATTCTTCATTCCAAAGGTCATCTTTGTAAACTCATATAATCCAAAAGGTGTTCCAAAAGCTAAACTCTCTGTAGCAATGGGAGCCAAGGGCAACTGCCAGTATCCCTTGGTCAGATCAATAGTGGTCAGATACTTAGCCCCACCCAGCTGTTCTAAAGCTTCATCTGTTCTGGGCATGGGGTACAAATCTGACTCTGTATAACTGTTTAACTTTTTGTAGTCCACGCAGAATCTTACACTACCTTCTTTCTTTGGTACCAACACTAATGGGGAAGCCCAAGGACTACTAGACTCCTGGATTACCCCCAGCTCCAACATCTTCTTTCTCTCCTCCTTCAAAGTCTGTTTGGCTCCCTCTGGCACCCAATAAGCAGCTTGCTTAATAGGCCTTTGGGGTCCTGTATCTACATGGTGATGCACTAGGTGAGTGCACCCAGGTTTCCCAATGAACATGCCCCCAGACTCCTGTAACACTGTTCATATTTCTTAAACCTGAGTAGGGTATAACCACTGAGTTATTGCTACCTCTCCCACAGAAGTGTCAGTCCAAACCTCACTGAGAAGATCAGTCACCAGATCCCCCTCAAACTCCTCCTGACATCCACTGCAAATACTCAACACCAGGGCCTCCCTATCATGATATGGTTTCATTATGTTAACATGGTACAACTTATGTCCCTGCCTCCTGCCTTCCTTTTGGCACTGCTCGTAGGTCCTGCAGTACCCTGTTATATCCCTTGCAATCACAGGCCAATAAAAGTTCTGCATAATGTGTCTCTTAGTACACTTTATGCCCATATGACCTGAAAAAGGAATGTCATGGGCTATGGCTAGAATGCCAGACAGTAGACTCTGAGTGCTACCAACTACTGTATTACCTCACCCTCTAGCCCTCCCTCAGGGGTCCACTGTTTGTACAGCACCCTTTGTTCCAGTATACACACTCCCTCTTTCCTTGAGCATCAGGTGCCTCTTTAGCTATCTCTCTCAAGCCTCGTACAATAGGATCCAAAAGCTGAGCCTGCCTCAACTATATCTTTGTAACCTCTCCCAGCTCCCCTTCCACAGGAAGCCTAGTACCTTCTGACAGCAGTGCCTCACTGTCAGGCTGGGTTCTACCAGTCACCTCTGTCCTTGCAGTCACCATGTCCATGGGAACACCAGTACCTACCAGCAGCTGTGTTTAACCTTCAGAGTCACTGCTACAAGGTAGCTCCCTCCCTGAAGTAACCACATCACCAGCCCCAACTTTAGACATAGGATCTTCTGGGTCTCCCTCAGGCTACCAGACTGACATGCCTATCTCCAAGCTTGACTGCATGCAACTGCATGCACACAAGGTACTACATAATCTGCAGGGATATCCTCAAACAAATCTACCTACTTGTTCCCTTTTCCACCCTCCTAGTCAAGGTGTACTCTAGCCAAGGGTATTTAAAATGGGGTCTTTCCTAGAGCTCTAACTGGTGTAGACTGCCCAAGCAAGTACTGCTCCTCCTTAACCACTGCAGGCCTCAGAATGCTTATATCCAAAGCTGTGTCTCTCTTAGTAGTGGCTTGTCTTCCATCCACTAAGATAGGATACAAATTCTGATGATAGTTTGGCACCTCTGTTTCCAGACAACTTACCACTGGCATTCTGTCATTCCCACTTGCTGGCTCCCTCACATTTTGTTTCTCAACTTGCTTCAATGGACAGTTGTATACTATATATTCCCTTAGATTACATTTGAAACATCTAATCCCTAATCCTGACCATATGCTTAAACTAGCAGATTCCCATGTTTCTGGTGAACTCTGTTGGAGTGGTTTAGGCTGCCCACCCATGGGTTCTCTTATGTCCTTTTGCAGCACTGGGTATGACTTTCTTATGTAGTGGTGCCCTGCCTGGTGAGTAGAGATCCCCTTTTCTCCCCAACTCATTTGCAGAGTCACACTGTTGTTCTGCCAACCAGATCCTCATGTCCTTAGGCAAAGTGCTGAGAGCTTGTTCCCTCACCAAAGGGTCTTCCAGTCCTTCAAAAATGGTGACCTGACACCCACTCATCCACCTGTCAAAGTAAGTAGTTAAATCAGCAATGTAATCATATACACTTTTATCTGCCTTGTGTCTATGTTCATGAAACTTTTTTTCTATACATTTTGGGGGATAATTCAAAACAATCAATAAAACATTGTTTTACTCTTCCATAATTCAAACAATCAATATCAGACAGTTTGGCAATTGCATTAACAGCTCTACCATAGAGTAAGGGGGTCAGAGACTGTACCCAGAGCCCTCAATCAACATTATACTGTTTGCATACCCTCTGAAATATATAAATAAAACTGTCAAAGTGATCTTCCTCCCTGTACTGATGAAAAAGTTTACTGACCTTTTATGGCTTCTGGAGCTCAGTCATTCCCTATCCTGTTATCTCCATGACCCTGTTGAAGGATTAGAAGCTCTGTTTTGTGCTGTCTCAACTTCTCATTTTCTATGTTGCATTCTCTCCTCTAATTCTATGTCCAAACATTGCAGTTCATGCTGATGCTGCTTCTCCCTTTCTTCAGTCTCCAGTTCAAGTTTCCTTAACTTCAAATGGATTTTTAACCCCTGTGAGGAAAAGGTGAACTGTCTTGTCTTGGAAGGCTGCTTATTCCCAGCACCAAACTGGATATCCTCCAAACTGCTTGTCTGCTATGCAGCTGTGAGTAAGGCTGAGATCATTGCTTCCTTAGTCAGGTTGGCATGCACCAGTCCTTTGGCGTCGCACACCTTGGCCAAATGGTTCCTTGTCAGCTTGCTATAATCCTCTACTGACAGGTTTGCCTGCTGTCCCTGCTGGTTCCTTGTCAGCTTGCTGTAATCCTCTACTGGTATCTTTGCCTGCTATCCCTGAGTAAAGTGACTAAAAAATGAATAAAACTGTTGTGATGATGAAACTCTGTATGTTTATCTTGTGGCTGTTGAGAGTGAACACCTCAGTGACAACTACCCACAGGCTACTAAAGCTCAATTAAAATCCCACACCACTTCCACTAATGTGTAATGAGACCTCTTTACCCTGCGGTAGTAACTAAGGCATCTCATTCTTCACCACTGTCTCTGGTAAGGGAGTGTCACTAAACGCAGGGATAGAAATATACAATTTTCCCTAAGAGTATACTGGGAACAGATTCCAAAACCTGGGACTGAGCTATATGCTTTGCTCCAGGTCCCAAAATGAGTCTCCATACTAACCACTGCAGAACACTGTGTCCCAGTTCTAGGCATCTGACACACTGACTCTTAACTGTCTGATATTCACACATACACACACACTTTTAGGAAAGACTGGCACATATTTACCTGCTGTGCTTCTTTACCCAAATTACAAGGCAACAGCTGCCACCAGTCACATACCACAATGCCTCTCAAATGGGGTGTTCAATTATATTTCATAAAAAGATATTGAAACAAATGGTAGCATGTTTACCAAGCAGTAATTTTTTTTTAAGCAGACCTGGTGTTGTCACAATAAGCATAAATACTCTCAAGTTATTAAAAATATTAACTAAATAACCAGACACAGTGAAAGGTAGTAAAACATTTAATAATAAATAAAAAGTTTTAAAACATGTAAATACTGAATAATGAATTCCAATAAACATCAGAGTTTCATACACAGGAAATATGAAAGTAATACTGTAGGAGAGACCTCACAGTGATTTTAGAAAACCTCTATCTAGCTGTAGTTTCCTGACTATCTGAAGATTAATTGTCCCTATCTAATCTAAATACTTTAGCAAGGCAAGATTATACTCATACTTCTGCAAGGTACAATGAGGGATTATGTCCAAACACCAGGCTGTTGTCTGTCCTCAGTGACTGAGCAGCTACTATCCTGGAAACAACTCTCCTGGAAACAACTGAACTACTACCACTGCTAAACAGCTCTGGAAAACAACTAAATGATAAAAACTGAACTGACTCAGAATCTGCTTTTTATAGCAGATTTTTTTTCAAAAGTAACAGAAAACTGCCATGAGAATTCTACTCTCATATCAGACTGTGAAAAATAAATAAACAGCTGCAGGGAGGATTCTTTTCTTCCAGCTCTGGCACACAATGACATCACATCTAGGTCATCTAAATCTGGCATAACATGCATTCAGAATTCTCTTTAAAGGACAACTACATGAAAAAGTACATTATTTCTTCTCCAGCATGCATTTTACTCCCCTACCTAATGATCCCACTACTCAAAAATGACATTAATGTAGAAGGAAGCTTTTATTTTCTCCATTTTTGTGATTATGAGTGATTATCTATCGGTACTGCTAACCATGTTTAAAAAAAACTTGCTGTCGTACTTGTATGATCTTGCGACAAGTCGCCCATCAGTCTGACTACAGATTTCAGTAGAATTTAGTGGAATCTGCCCTCCTCTTCTGTTTTCACCCAGGACATGCCCATTCCATAATTATGCATGCCCATTCCATAATTATACACTCCCCTTTTTAGTATTTCTATTCAATTGCATCCTTCACCCCGCTTTTCTATTTGCATAAAAAACACCCTTGACCTGAAGCAGGAACTTCTTTTGGAGTTATCTGTTGCTGCACGTCTTTGTTTCACTAAAGGATTGTAATATTTCTACGGACTTTGCACAGACTGAACTACTGATATTGTAAGAGTGGCTTATTGTGAGAAATAACTTTACTAAAATATCAGAAGTTCTGCAACAGTTTTTGGATCGTATTATACTTTAGTACAGTTTTGCAGCTAGAGTCAGATATTTAAGTAATGATTTTATTCCACTGAAGTTGTTAGGTTTGTGTACTGTAAATTGATTTAGTTGCTACTTTTTTGATGCAGTGGTGGCTTAATAAACTGAAGACTCCCAGTACTTGTATTGTTTAAAAAATGTTTTTTGGACTAATGAGGAAATTGTTTCACCTTTCTGCATGGCTCACATCCAGTTAAGGCTAAAAGTTGCTAGCACCTTCTAATCAACCAATCTCCTAGTAATTGATTTATTTCTTAAATTATTTTTTTTCATTGGAAAATAGTTTAATTCTGAAAGATTAGCAGGACTGTGACAATTTGCAAACAGCAATCAGAAGGTTGATGCTGGCCAATTATTGTTTATGTATATGAGCTTTGGGTATGAGTAGATTTTATCATTTATTATTAGGTATGGGAATTTTGTGAGGTTAGAATTATAGTACTACAGGTTGCCAGAAAGTTCATTTTTGCTATTTCTGAGTAAATATATATATTTGTGTATATATCTATCTATATATATATATATATATATATATATATATATATATATATATATACATACATATACATTTGTGAGTGTTGGTGTGTATGTGTATGTGTGTAGATGAATACCTACATCTAAATCTATGTATATGTACGTATATATATATATATATATATATATATATATATATGTATATGTGTGTGTGTGTGAGCCTACACACACACAGACACACACACACACACACACATATAGGTATATGCATGTGTATAATACTCACAATTCCTATTGCTAGTTTTATATATGTATGTATAGATATAATGTACCTATATGGTGATATGGCATTTGGCGTTAAGCGAGAGCTGTGCATACCTTTCAACTGTCCCTAGAATTGCATTTCATGGGTGTGTTATCAATGTAACAGTTACACGGGATGTCATGCTTGCCAAATGATGCTATTATAAACTGTTTGTGTTTTTTTTTTTTTCTGTGATTTTGACAACAGCAATTTTCATTGAAAAGAGCCTTTAAGAATCTTGGTGTCCGCTGGAGAGCCAATAATTTCTGTTAGTTTAGAGTCATCAACAAACTTTGTGAATCATAACCTTTAGCAATGTATTTGACCCTGAGAAATAAATGACAAAGAGAAGTACCCCAAGTATTGCATCCTGAGGTACACACTGGTGGCAGGTCTTTCGAAGAGATGCAGCCACTCACCCTAATTTCCTAGTTTCTAAATTATGATGCAATTTTCAATCCATCAGGTGACACAGGGGAGGTTATTTAGTTAAGAGAGTTTATTAACAATACCACAGCGTTCTATGTGGCCAGCCTGTGCTATTGGACTGCTGGACTGCAGCCCCCTCAACTTGAAAGTAAAAAAATAAAAAGAAATAAATAGAAAATAAAAAAATTAAAAATTCACGGACTTCGCGCATGCACACTAGTCCGGACTGCTGCTGAGACAGTCTGGAGCATGCACAGATTGTCTCAGCAGCAGTCCTGATTGGGAAACATGGACAACAGAGCTGCCAGAAGTCTGTGCAGTTTTAAACTGCATAGACTGTCCTGGGAACTCGCTGGGGAAACGCGTTGGGGTCGGACTGCAACGTCAGCAGTCAGGGATTTAGGATCTCGCGACGGGCAGGGTCTGCATTGGAGTCTCATCGGGAGAAGATCTCACAAGGGGCAGGGTCGGATTTGCGTGGGTTTTTGGATAGGGGATAGGGATCGGATGTTGGACAGGATTTACGGTGATGTACTTTGGAGTTATGGACGGGATTTACTTCAGGTAAGTGTGTAGACAGGGATTTTGGTGTGTGTGTGTGTGTGTGTGTGTGTGTGTGTGTGTGTGTGTGTGTGTGTGTGTGTGTGTGTGTGTGTGTGTGTGTGTGTGTTAGACTCATGGCGGTGTGGTAGGGAATACCTCAGGCTTGAACCCTGTACCTTGTATGCAGGTGTTAAAGACCTGAATTCCCTACCCACCACCATTTGTAAAAAAATTGCAGATTTTTGCCTCATATTTGATCTGATCTATTCCTCATAATATCTGTGGTTTTTAAATATTGTAATGCTTGAAATTTGATGGTGCAGTGGTAGCATTGTTGCCTCACAGCTGCAGGTTCTTGGGTTTGATTCTTGGCTGGGGTGCCTTATTTGTGGGGGGGGGTCTGTATCTTCTCCCTGTGTTTGTGTGGGTTTGCTTTTGTGTCCTCCCATGTTACAAAGACATGTCTGCGTTATTTCTTCCTGGGCCTCTGCTGAGAATTGTTTTTTTTTTGTTCCAAGTCAGACTGTCCTGATTAACAAATTGACAGGCATTTGAATTTAAGACTTCAGGTTTCTGAATGTTTACTTCCTTACATATTTGATGGTGCAGTGGCAGTATTGTTGCCTCACAGCTATAGGTTTTTCTGGTTTGATTCTTGGCTGGGGTGCCTTCTGTGTGGAGTCTGCATCTTATACCTGTGTTTGTGTGGATTTGCTCTGGTGTCCTTACATATTTGATGGTGCAGTGGCAGTATTGTTGCCTCACAGCTATAGGTTTTCTGGTTTGATTCTTGGCTGTGGTGCCTTCTTTGTGGAGTCTGCATCTTATCCCTGTGTTTGTGTGGATTTGCTCTGGTGTCCTGCCATTTTACAAAGACATGTGTCTACAGTATTTCTCCCTGGGCCTTTGCTGAAAATTGTTTTTGTTCCGTCAGAAGTAAAATTGACAGGCATTTGAATTTCAGACTTCATATTCTTCAGAAAATACATAGTAAAACAACTTTTTATTCTAGCAATAAATATATAGTAACACAACCTTTTATTATAGCAATTTCTTAAGTTTATAAGATGACTATTTGAAATTTGTCCTTATTTTTGGGACTGTAATACCCTGCTATTGGCTTTGTCCAGATTTTTTGTGCTAAGGTTGACAGCTATGGCAAGAACTGAATTCACTGAATATGTTTGAGGGGCTGTATTCCCTCATTACTGGGTTTGTCCAGGTGTTTTGTGCTAAGAGGTTGTCAGCTATGGTGAGAACTGAATTCATTAAATGATAGCCATTTAAGTTTCAGTCTTCCTCTCTTTCAAAAAGCAGCTGATTTGGCGTAGTGGTATGTTGCTCTTGACTGTTTTGCACAGGGACTTTGGCAGTAAAATGTACGGTAGTAACACAGCATTTTTCTTTCACAAAGCAGGTGATTTGGCATAGTGGTATGTTGTTCTGACTCTTTTGCACAGGGACCTTGGCAGTAAAATGCATGGTGGAAACACAGCATTTTATTCTAGCAGCTTTCCAAGATTATACAAGCAATGTTTAATGTGTCCCTGGTTTTTGCCCTTTTGACCCACCCCAATAAATTTGGCTTTTTCCAGACTTCTTGTGCTGCGAAGTTGAGATGCAGTTGAGTATTGCGTAGATTTTACAAGGAGCTGAGAGCTGCAGGGGAAGAGAAGTTTAATGCTGATTATGCTAAATTGGCTCACATTGCTAATAGCACAACAGGTTGTATACTTGCTTTTGATGCAGAAGGTTGTTGGTTCTACTCCCATAAGGGTTGAATGCTGCCGTACTGGAAGTTAAGATACTAACTATGAGCCTGTTATCAGTTTGCCATCCATTTCCTATTGCAATATTACTAGCTTATTTTTAATGTAATTTAGGCAATTTATTCCTCAGGGGCATCAGACACTTTTATTTTTCGATGAAACCATGAAATATAAAGGTGATTGCTAGCAGGAACCTCTTCATTACAGATTTATTTAACGTGGAATTATTTAGATGACTTTTTTGCTACTTCAGAGATTGTGCATATTTGCTGATAATGGTGGACTGTAGAATTGTGCATATTTACTGATAATAGTGGACTGTAGCAGTTTGAGTAGACTTTTATGATGGAAATGTTCTGAATTGGGCAGTTTTGTTTCATTGTTTACTGGAAAAATGTTCAAAGCAATAGGAAGGTGTATCAAAGAGCAAATGTATGTTTCATATGCAAGGGGCCTATGATTTGAAAACAGCCCAGAATTAATTTTTATCTGCCACGGGTAAAATGTATTTTCTTTGAATGTGGGTTTTAATGTTGTTTCAATGAATGTGAGTTTCAAGGGCAGAGAAGTTTTAATGCCAAGTTTGTTTAGCAGATGTCTTAGTGTTTGTGCTGTAAAATGCAAAATAAAACTTTCAAATGAAGTTCAAATCATCATAGAAGTAAATCAGTATGCACATTAGTGTTTATGGTAAATGGAGTGAAATAGCAAAGTAATGAATCATTGGAATGGCTGCAGGGGGAGGCTCCATTCGATCATGGTTTTGTGAGGGGGAAGGGCGGCAAACTTAGACAGCCCCAGCTGAACTATACCTCCCAACTGTCCAGATTTTCAAAGAATGAATAGATTTTTTGCTTCTGAACTATACCTCCCAACTGTCCAGATTTTCAAAGAATTAATAGATTTTTTGCTTCTTATTTTTGGTTTGTTCCTCATAAAATTTGTGGTTTTCTGGCAAATCATTTAGGAATTAAGTCACTAAATAATGACACACTAGTTTCAGACTTTATAACCTTCAGAAAAATGCATGCTAATGTAAGACCTGTTCTATCAACTGTCCCAGTTTATACAAGAGCAATTTTTAGTACTGTTTATATGTTCCCCCAATATATTTGGCCTTGTCCAGATTTATTGCATTAACAGGTTGAGAGGTATATGCAAATAAATTGCTTTATAGAATTAGGCATAGCCAAACCTCTCAACTGTCCCTGATTTTGGCTCAAAATGTTGCTCTTCCCCTAATGATCCCTCCGCAAAACAGCAATTTTGGAAGAAAACATGGAGGGTTTATAATTAAGAAATAACTGTAATAATCAGATTACTTTTATTTCAGAAATGCATGTAGATTATTTTATTTTGTCAGCTGATCAAGTTAGCAGTACTAATATTAAAGTGTCCCTTCTTTGACAGGTTCCCAGCTGTATTGTGTTGTTATTTTATATTTTTACTTCACATTTTTGGTCCATTTTTCATAAAATTGTGTTTTTTGGCAAATTAGTGACAAATAATTAAAGACTGAAGTTAGAAAATCATGACAGACATTTGAGTTTCAGATTTCATACCATTCAGAAAATTCATACTAATGCAAGACCTCTATTAGCTTTCTAAGTTTATAAGAGCAATATTTTAAACATTGTCCTTATTTCTGGGCCTCTGTCCCATTTCTTTGTATGGCTTTGTCCAGATTTCTTGCTCTGAAATTGAGAGGTATGACAAATGTGTCAGGGCCATCACAAGTCAGCCAGAGACATTTCAAACTGTGACATACTTGTTGCACCCCACTCCCCCATGTAGTGACTCTGGATGTGTCGAAGCAAGGCAAGGAGTAGTTATGCAGTGTAAATGTGCAGAGAATCCCACCCATCCAAGGTAGACACAAGTACTAGAGTGGCTTTTCATCTGTCCTTGATTTTTACAGAATGGTCTGGTTTCTGTCATATTTTTTGTACTGTTGATTTATGCTTATTACTCAAAGTGCCTGTTGCTCTGTGTTTAAGTAGCAATACTTTAATGACCATCAGGTAAGCTTGGCTGAGATTGCAAGATGCAAGTAAACTTTAATAAGTATACTGTTAAATAATTGCCAACATTGAAAGCCTTTCTGTAGCCATGTAGAGAATACTTAACTACATAATGTATAAGCCTTGGGTATTGAAATGCATATGCCAGTATTTGTAATAAAGGACAGAATTACATTAAGAGTCTCATTACACTTAGAGACTTCCAGTCATCTCTGCAGGCTTTACCCATAAACCGAATGCCAATCGTGTGGTCCCCTGTACAGTAATCCTTTTAAGCAATGTATCTTGAGCTTATTTCTTGTTTGCTTTTCATTTTTTACTTTGATCATGTTTTCCCCATGAAACAAGTAGATGTCAGGCAGCAGGTCTTTATTGGATAAGGAACATTTTTACAAGTGGGGGCATCAGAGATTTCTACTTTCAGCATGTTACTTGTTACTTTAATAAAGCTGAATATATATTATAATTGGAACTGCGGTGCAAGAAGTGGTTTGAGTTGAGTGTTGCTTGTTTTTCTTGTACTTGATTTTGACTGGCATTCCATTAATGTATTTAAAAGAAAAAGTAATTTATTTTTTCATGCTTCACAACCTTTTTTGTTTCCATCTAGATATTAAGCTGTCATGCAGTCAATGCATTGAAATATTTTTATTCTTCTACACTTCATTTTGTCTTGATTGGACTCTCATAATGACGGTTTGGCACCCAGTGCAGTATATTTAGTTTTTGTGGTTTGCTAGTACAGGTGTGTGTGTGTGTGTGTGTGTGTGTGTGTGTGTGTGTGTGTGTGTGTGTGTGTGTGGTAGGGAATACATCAGGCTTGAACCTTGTACCTTGTATGCAGGTGTTAAAGACCTAAATTCCCTACCCACCACATTTGTAAAAAAAAATAATTGCAGATTTTTGCCTCATATTTGATCTGATCTGTTCCTCATAATATCTGTGGTTTGTAAATGCTGCAATGCTTGATATTTGATGGTGCAGTGGTAGCATTGTTGCCTCACAGCTGCAGGTTCTCAGGTTTGATTCTTGGCTGGGGTGCCTTCTTTGTGGGGTCTGTATCTTCTCCCTGTGTTTGTGTGGGTTTGCTTTTGTGTCCTCCCATGTTACAAAGACATGTCTGCATTATTTCTTCCTGGGCCTCTGCTGAAATTTTTTTTTTGTTCCAAGTCAGACTGTCCTGATTAACAAATGTTAAATAAAATTGACAGGCATTTGAATTTCAGACTTCAGGTTTCTGAATGTTTAAATCCTTGCATGTTTGATGGTGCAGTGGTAGTATCGTTGCCTCACAGCTATAGGTTTTCTGGTTTGATTCTTGGCTGGGGTGCCTTCTGTGTGGAGTCTGCATCTCCTCCCTGTGTTTGTGTGGATTTGCTCTGGTGCCCTGTCATTTTACAAAGACGTGTCTGCAGTATTAATCCCTGGGTCTCTGCTGAAAATTGTTTTTGTTCTGTCAGCAGTAAAATTGACAGGCATTTGAATTTCAGACTTCATGTTCTTCAGAAAATACATAGTAACACAACCGTAACACAACCTTTTATTCTAGCAATTTTCTAAGTTTATAAGATGAATATTTGAAATTTGTCCCTATTTTTGGGACTGTATTCCCCCATTATTGGCTTCATCCAGGTTTTTTATGCTAAGGTTGACAGCTATGGCAAGAACTGAATTCACTGAATATGTTTGAGGGCTGTATTCCCTCATTACTGGGTTTGTCTAGGTGTTTTGTACTAAGAGATTGACAGCTATGGTGAGAACTGAATTCACTAAATGATAGCCATTTAAGTTTCAGTCTTCCTCTCTTTTACAAAGCAGCTGATTTGGCGTAGTGGTATGTTGCTATGACTGTTTTGCTCAGGGACCTTGGCAGTAAAATGTATGGTGGTAACACAGCATTTTATTCTCGCAACTTTCCAAGATTATACAAGCAATGTTTAATGTGTCCCTGGTTTTTGGGCTTTTGACCCCCCCCCCCCAATACATTTTGGCTTTTTCCAGTTTTCTTGTGCTGCGAAGTTGAGATGCAGTTGAGTATTGAGTAGATTTTACAAGGAGCTGAGAGCTGCAGGGTAACAGAAGTTTAGTGTTGCTTAAGTGAACTTGGTTTGCCTTGTTAATAGCACAACAGGTTGTGTACTTGCTTTGATGCAGAAGGCTGTGGGTTCTACTCCCACAAGGGGTGGATGCTGCCGTACAGAGAATGTTCTCCTTGATGACGATACTAACTATGAGTCTGTTATCAGTTTGCCATCCATTTCCTCTTGCAATATTACTAGCTTATCATTTTTTAATGTAATATAGACAATTTATTCCTGAGGGGCAACAGACACTTTATTTTTCGATGAAACCATGAAATATAAAGGTGTTTGCTAGCAGCAACCTCTTCATTAGTTACAGATTTCTTTAATGTGGAATTATTTAGATGACTTTTACTTCTTCAGAGATTGTGCATATTTACTGATAATGGACTGTTGAATTGTGCATATTTACTGATAATGGACTGTAGAATTGTGCATATTTACTGATAATGGTGGCCTGTAGAATTGTGCATATTTACTAATAATGGTGGCCTGTAGAATTGTGCATATTTACTAATAATGGTGGACTGTGGAAGTCTGTAGACTTTTATGATAAATGTTCTGAACTGGGCAGTTTTGCCATTATGGGTGCATGCGTTTTGTTTCATTGCTCAATGGAAAAATGTTCAAAGCAAATTTAAAACGCCCTGTAACAACTGTACTGTATTGTACAAGGAATATAATTTAGTACAATGAGGAAGGTGTATCAAAGAGCACATGTATGTTTCATATGCAAGGGGCCTATGATTTGAAAACAGCACAAAATTAATCTTTATCTGTCACTGGCAAAATGTATTTTCTTTGAATGTGGGTTTCAATGCTATTTCAATGAATGTGAGTTTCAAGGGCAGAGAAGTTTTAATGCTAAGTTTTCATTGTGAGACTGCATTGCTTTGTTTAGCAGATGACTTAGTGTTTGTGCTGTAAAATACAAAATGAAGTCCAACTCATCATAGAAGTAAAGCAGTATGCACATTAGTGTTTATGGTAAATGGAGTATAATAGCCAAGTGATGGTTCATTGGAATGGCTGCAGAGGCTCCATTCAACCATGATTTTGTAAGGGGGGAAGGGCAGCAAACTCAGACAGGCCCAGCTGAACTATAACTCCCAACTGTCCAGATTTTCAAAGAATGAATAGATTTTTGCTTCTTATTTTTGGTTTGTTCTTCATAAAATTTGTAGTTTTCTGGCAAATCATTTAGGAATTAATTCACTAAATAATGATACACTGAGTTTCAGACTTCATAACCTTCAGAAAAATGCATGTAGAGCTGTTCTATCAACTGTCTCAATTTATACAAGAGCAATTTTTAGTACTGTTTATATGTTCCCCCAATATATTTGGCCTTGTTCAGATTTACTGCATTAACAGGTTGAGAGGTACATGCAAATAAATTGCTTTATAGAATTAGGCATAGCCAACCTCTCAACTGTCCCCGATTTTGTCTCAAAATGTTGCTCTTCCCCCTAATAATCCCTCCACAAAATAGCAATTTTGGAAGAAAACATGGAAGGTTTACAATTAAGAAATAATTGTAATAATCAAAGTTATAGATTACTTGAAATGCATGTAGATTCTTTTATTTTGTCAGCTGCTCAAGTTAGCAGTACTAATATTAAAGTGTCCCTTCTTTGACAGGTTCCCATCTGTATTGTGTGGCTATTTTATATTTTTGCATTGCATGTTTGGTCCATTTTTCATAAAATTGTGTTTTTTGGCAAATTAGTGACAAATCACTAAAGACTGAAGTTAGAAAATGACAGACATTTGAGTTTCAGATTTTATACCCTTCAGAAAATTCATACTAATGCAAGACCTATTCTATTATCTTTCTAAGTTTATTAGAGCAATATTTAAAAATTGTCCTTATTTTTGGGCCTTTGTCCCACTTCTGTGTATGGCTTTGTCCAGATTTCTTGCTCTGAGGTTGAGAGGTATGACAAATGTGTCAGGGCCATCACAGTCAGCCAGAGACATTTCAAATTGTGACATACTTGTTTCACCCCACTCCCCCATGTAGTGACTCTGGATGTGTCCAAGCAAGGCAAGGAGTAGTTATGCAGTGTAAATGTGCAGTGTGTCCCCCCATCCAAGGTAGACACAAGTACTACAGTGGCTTTTCATCTGTCCTTGATTTTGCAGAACGGTCTGGTTTCTGTCATATTTTTGTACTGTTGATTTATGCTTATTACTCAAAGTGCCTGTTGCTCTGTGTTTAAGTAGCAATGCTTTAATGACCATAAGGTAAGCTTGTCTGAGATCGTAAGATGCAAGTAAGCTTTAATAAGCATACTGTTAAATTGAAAGCCTTTCTGTTGTTGCCATGCAGAGAATACTTGACTAGATAATGTATAAGCCTTGGGTATTAAAGGACAGGATTCCATTATTTTAAAAAGCTCATTACACTTGTTGGAGACTTCCAGTCATCTCTATAGACTTTACCCATAAACTAAACAGAATGCCAATCATGTGTGGTCCATAACCTGTACACTAATCCTTTAAGCAATGTATCTTGAGCTTGTTTCTTGTTTGCTTTTCATTTTTTACTTTGATCATGTTTTCCCCATGAAACAAGTAGATAGTTGTCAGGCAGCAGGTCTTTTTTGGATAAGAAACATTTTTACAAGTGGGGGCATCACAGAGATTTCTACTTTCAGCATGTTACTTGGTACTTTAATAAAGCTGAATATAAATTATAATTAGAACTGCAGTGCAAGGAGAAGTGGTTTGAGTTGAGTGCTTCAGTTTTTTCTTATACTTGATTTTGACTGGCATTCCAGTAATGTATTTAAAAAGTAATTTATTTTTTCATGTCTCACAGCCTTTTGTTTCCATCTAGATAATAAGTAAGCTGTCATGCAGCCAATGCATTGAAATATTTTTATTCTTCTACACTTATTGTTGTCTTGATTGGACTCTCATAATGATGGTTTGCCACCCAGGGCAGCGTATTTAATTAAGGTTAGTTTTTGTGGTTTTGAACATAGCTCCTCACCTTTCTAGTTGGTCACACCCCTTCCCCTTGACCCCACCCATTCAGCTGTCTCCTGCAGCCCCCTTTGATTTGAAGTCACCAGCCGCCACTGGTTATTGCACGCCTTACTAAGATTTAGATATCTTGGGTGTAATGATTTTCAGTCATCAGTCAGTAGCCTTCTGGAAGAAGTCAAGCATTTTATGATGGCAGGAGTTGCACTTGACTAAACAGATCTGGCTTTAGTTAAGGATTCATATGTTGACTATGTCCTTGTTTATTAATTCCATAATGATTGTTTATATAACCTTAGAGATAAGGCTGTTCAAATTGCTGGCTCACTGTTGTGCAAGGTGATGACTGGTTAGATCCTCTATTCATCTGGCACATAACCTTTTTTGAGGCTGATGTTGAGGAGCCTCTGTACGATGGTTGACAGGTCGCAACCTGGTATGTTGTATGGCCCAAAAAAAAGAAGTGATTCTGGCCTTGTACAGTGACTATGGACTTGTTCTTGGGAGGCTTTGTGGCAGTACACATAAAAGTAAGCTGGATCTGGGAATGCTGGGGTAGAGGCGTATTAAAGACATTTATCCACTAGTAGACTGGCTATGAGCTCTGGGTCTGAGTAGGTGTTATTATTTTGTGAGGTAAGAATTATAACACTACAGGTTGTCAGAAAGTTAATTTTGTTATTTGAAGGCAGAATATATATTTCTGTGTATATGTGTATATACACATACACGTGTGTGTGTGTGTGTGTGTGTGTGTGTGTGTGTGTGTGTGTGTGTAATGGGTCCTAGGTCCCTATCACTTGGTCGAAGTTTCAAAACTTTGAAATTCATATGGTTGAGACCACATGATCAAAATGTTGACACTTTGAATGTTTTGTGTGGAGATTGCAGCACAGTGCGGATCAGAAAATTTACCATTTTCCTTACTGTAATGTGATCTCAGAGTTGGTTTTTGTAGTTTGCAAAAATGTAAAAATTAGAAAAAATTTCTGTTAATTGTTTTTTTTTTCGAAGTTTCAAAATTTTTATTATATGGTCTCGACCATATGGATTTCGAAGTTTTGAAACTTGGATTAAGTAATAAGGATCCGTATATGCTCACAAGTGTGTGTGTGTGTGTGTGTGTGTGTGTGTGTGTGTGTGTGTGTCTACTTATATAGATATATATGTGTGTGTGTGTGTGTGTGTGTGTGTGTGTATATATACATAAATAAATAAATAAATAAATATATATATATATATATATATATACATGTACACACATATAGTACACACAATGTAGACTCATTTAAGGACCTGGGTATATGGGTAGATTCAGCTATGAGTTTTTCTAATCATATTACCCAATTGGCTAATGATAGTTATAGAACTATAGGTTGTATAAAGGAAATCAAACATAATTAAGTCATTGTTTGTTAATTACATTAGACCCAAACTTGGGTATGGAATAACGATATGGAAACCCTATAAAAAAACAAGCATGAATAAACTGGAAAGAGTACAATGGAAATATACTAAGGGCATCCATGGATGTGAAAATCTAAGTTATTATGAAAGACTAAAATATCTGAACTTGTACAGTGTCTCTTACAGATATTTAAGAGGAGATCGTATTCAGGTATATAGGGCATTTAAGGACAACTACCTCTAGGAATGTTTGGGGTTATCAAAAAGTGCTAGAGAATCTTTGGATAACCAATGCAGAAGATTCTATAGGAATGAGAAGTGTACTAATTGGTTCTCTGACAGAGTATCTGATGCTTGGAACAGACTACCAAATTACATTAAAGCAAGTAATAGTTTAGATATTTTTAAGAGCAGCCTGGACGTTTATTATGGGAACAAGTGTTTTGGCATATTGGCAAGCTAGAAGGGCTTTAGTGCCCGTGCTTGAAACATTTGTATGTATGTATGTACAATGCCTATAGCTAGTTTTATCTCTTTCATTTCCCTGCTATAAATACCGCATTTGCCCGGTTTTGCGTGCCAGGCAGTGCCAGTTAGCAAGGGTATAACTATTCCCAGCTCCACAAAGTCTCCTGTTCAATTTTTCCCTTGCAACTAGACAAACTTTCAACTTAAGCACTCAAGCCATTTATTTCTCAACCCGGCTCTTGCTCAAAACTCATAGCAAGCACTTATAAACCCTAGCACTAGACCCTCCTGTACTGTAGAGAAGGACAAGGCTCTCTATTCTACCTTACCAGCCATCCAGTAAAACAGTTCACTGTACCTATCCAGGCATGTCCAAAGGATAGTTTCAGGTGTACTCTCCAGTCTAACTGGTGAATCTGGGCATTTTGAGGCAATGTTACAACTGCCTTATGTACACAGACAACTCTCTCCTCCTACCACCAAACACTAATACATGCGAGAGATGCAATTATACAGCCAAACTGGAGACTAAGCTCTCTCAACCCAAGACTGGATCAGACAGTCAAGAGGAGAAGGGAAATACTGGTATCACACCACCAATCTCACATAGACCCATTAAACCAGCACCAGCAAAAAAACACACAAATACATGAAAACATACTCAGAGGCTCTAAATAAAAATCTGCAAAAGCAACAGAGACCTCCAAAGCAAACATCTAAGCAACCTCCACCCCCCCAAAACAAACCATGAAACACATACATCACAAAACCAGTGTGCCATGCAATCACATCCCTTAAGGAAAAATAACATACACAACATATTAGTAATAGGTGACTCTATAGTCAGGCACACTGATGTCCCACTCACTAGGCTGAATAAGGAGAAGGGTACTGTTAACTGCCTGTTGGGTGCCGGGATCCACCACATAACACAAGCACTCGGGTCACTCCAGACAAGTACAAATATGACTCTGTCATTGTCCATGTTGGCGTGAATGACCTGAGCCGTACCTCCCTGGACTACATGAAAAGAGACATGGAAGAGCTCCCTGATCACGTAGCCCAGGCCAGTATGACCCTGACCCTGAGTAGCATCCTGCCCTCACCAAGAATGATACCACGGTATAAAGAAAAAAATTCTTGATTTCAACAATTGGCTACATTTCTGGTGTCATTCAAAGGGGATCCAGTTTCTGTCCGCCTGGGATGAAATGCTCGACAAGCCATGCTGCTTCACTAGAGACGGCTTGCACCTGTCACCCTTAGGCTTTCGAATACTGGCCAAGGCTCTTACCACCCCCATAGTGCCTTTGTTAGGCAAGGCTCAAAAGACAAATTCACCGTGAAAAACTTTTCAAAAGCAAACTTCACTTTACTTAAGACCGAGGTGGAAAGTTTCAAAGCCCCCATGCTAAAGGATAACGCTGTCCAAGCTGCAAAATCCTTTACTAATGCATTCTACAGGCACCTACAAGAATGCATGGATTGTGTCATCCCAAGCAAAACCAAGACTCACTCCTCCAAGAAAAGGAAACCAATCTGGTGAACTCCTGTCATAAACAAGCTATACAACAGAAGGAGGAAACTAGTACAGAAAAGAGTAAAATCCCAAGAAGGGAAGACATCCCTGATCAGTATCAACAAGAAACTATGATCCCTCATAACATCATCCAAGGCGAGCTTCGAAAGAAAAATTGCTAAGGACTCCAAAGATAACCACAAGGCATTCTTTAGCTATGTCACGAATATAAGTGGCAATGCTCAGATCTGCTTGGAGTTAGTGCAGAATGGCACAAAATACACTGAACCGACCGATATCGCCAACATCCTGGCAGACGGGTTCAGTGCAAACTTCACTCCCCTCTCACCCTCAAAAGGGCCCATAACCATACCAGAAGAATGTAGAGTCCCTGAAATCACGGACACTCAGGTTAAAACAGCCCTCTCCAAAGCCAAAAACACAGCATTAAGGGACTGGATGGTGTCCCAGGCTGTGTCCTACACGAGCGTAAAGACGAACTAACCCCTCACCTAAACACACTGTTCAAACTCAGCCTCTCCAGAGGCTACACACCCATAGAGTGGCGCACAGCAATGGTTATTCCACTCCAGAAAGGTGGAGCCACAACAGACCCCAGGAATTATTGCCCTATAAGCCTGACTAGTTTGGTCTGCAAGGCTATGGAGCACATCATCAAGGAACTCATTAACAGAGACATTGGGAACCTCCAAACACTGGACCCTACCCAGTTCGGCTTGTTAAGGGCAGATCATGCCTCCTAAACCTGGTGGACTTCTTTGAGACAGTTACCAAGGCTATAGATGAAGGAAAGGTGGTACACACAGCCTACCTAGACCTCTCAAGACTGCAAACTAGGGGCTATAACTGACTCTCCGGCTAACACAGACATCCTCCAAAAGGGTCTCACTGAGACAGATACCTGGTGTCAAAATCATGGCCTCAAGCTAAATGCCAAAAAGTGCATAGTCATCCCCTTTGGAAAAAAACAAAGTACCCACAAGCTACCACATAGGTGGTAGTCCCCTAAATATGGAAGATGTAATAAGGGATCTGGGGACCCAAGTAGATAGTAATCTCATCTTTGATAATCACATTGCCAAAGTGGTTAGAAAATCCTTCTACGTGGCCCACCTAATCACAAAAGGGTTTGCATCCAGATCAAAAGAGTTCATTGTGCCCCTCTACTCATCACTCATCAGACCCACCATAGAGTACAACGCCCCATTTAGGATGTATCTTACAAGACACCTGCAACAGCTGGAAAGACCACAGAAGTACCTCACCAAGAGGATCACTGGCCTCAAACAGATGCCCTATGCAGCTCGAATGAAGAAACTCCAGCTGTACTCGGTTGCATAACCGCCTACTCAGAGGTGATCTCTGCCTGACATACAAGGCCATGTCCAACTCAGAATTGATGGACATGCTCCACCTAAAGAAAACCTTATCCCCTCGAGCCACACGCTCTAAGGATCTAAACCTCACCACAACAATAAATAGGACGTGCTGGTGGGATAGATGCCTGTCCCAGAGACTTCCCATGCTTTGGAACAAGATTCCAATCTGCATTAGGCAGAGCTCCTCGCTAACACTCTTCAAAAGAATCCTTGACGAGTGGATGGGAAACAGAAAGTTTACCCCCGGGATCACTTCAGTGGCTCTGCTGGACAGAGGCACAGGGAACTAATTAAAGGGGGTGGCGAAAGCCAACACATTCTGGCTAGGCTTGTAGATGCCTTTGGGCAGATAGCCTAGTACCTACCTATGAACCTATGTATGTACATAAATATAATGTACCTATATGGTGATATGGTGTTTGGCATTAAGTTAGAACTGTGCATGCCTTGCAAATGTCCCAGGATTTGCATTATGTGCATGATTTGCTCTCATATGTTTGCCATGTCCCTTATACTTTTTTTAAATACCTTTAAAGTAATCAAACTGTATTAACAGAGTAACATTAAACAAACATTATACTTTACATATATTGCCATATGTCATAGAACCTATGCCACATTGCATAAGTTATTCATTTCTGGCCTGTTTTTTTTAAACAAAAAACACATTTATTAAACTATCACTTACGACATAAGCAATACTACAGTTACAGTAATGACAACAAACCACACAGCCACAATCCTAGTTGCAAGTATTTTACATCACAAACCATACTGACATTTTTATACATTCTATATGAATAATTGAAGTTTATAATCCCATCAGTGATGCTGCACTTTAGACTTTAATACTTATTATTGCTAGGATTGACGTTGATATGACATGCATGTTAGCTTAACTTTAAGTGAATGAAAGTAATACAGGATAGCCCTTCTTGGCCATGATATGCCTGGCTAATTTCCTCTTTGGTGATTGAATTAAGCTATCCCATTTGGTGTTAGATTGTTATACATCACTCAGTGAGAAAAATGTGATCATAGCATATGTAATTTTAGGGGACCTATGCATGGGATAAAGCATTTAGGAGCAGCAACTGTCCATTACTAGTAGAGGGAGCTGACTGTTATAGGAATCATGTGCGTTGCAGGAAAGAGTCCAACAACTTTCTGTTACCCATCTATATATCCAAGTTCTGCTTGAATATGAACAGGGCTGAGCTTTGTTTTATGTGAATGGGGAGTCTGTTCCAAAGCAGTGTTTCTGCTGATTTTACAGAAGAGGTTTAGATCCTTGGATCAAGTATCTGTAATGCCATTTGACTTGTTGGTGTACAGTAGGTCCATCAGTACTGGAGGAGGCATTGCATGCCAGGCACAGGACATCTCATAGCAGCCTGCCAAAAGTGGTGTCTGTAAGACTGTCATAGTCTGTGTGTTTGTAAATTGCTAGAGGCATAACTGCTTGGAATACATTAAAAGAGACATGATGGATCTCTTGGGGTATGTGTCCCTGGCCAGTATGAGCCTAGCATTGAGCAGCATTCTACCTTCTGCATGGATGATGCCACAATATGAAAAAGAGATGATTGACTTCAGTATTTGGCTTAGTTGTTGGAACCTCTCCGGGGGGGGGGGGGGGGGGGTGAATACTTTCCCGCAAGGTAGGTTATGTTTTCTTATTTTTTGCTCTTTCACCATTGAATATTTTCTGGGTATATGTACAAGTAATCATTGCTGTTCAGAATCAGATGTTTCAGTGGCTAGAACTTAAAAAAAAATCTTAGTGTAAATCCCTTCTCCTGACCTGTCTTCCTGCATGCAGTCTCTCTCATCCTTTTTCCATCTATATTTTTTCTTCTACAGTTCCTGCTTCACTTGGTTTACTCTCTCACCTGTCTTCTTTTGTCATTCCTTGTGAATATTTTATTCTATTTTCCATTGTTTTTCATTTTTGCTGTTTACTCCATCCAGACGTGCCCCTTTTTAAAACAACATGCATTCAACCAATACCTTCTTTCTGTATGTCCTTCCTCCCCACTCTGTTTACACTGTATCTTGTACAATCATTAATTAAATTAGATGCTAGATGACTGCCTCCTGTGATCAGTTCTTGACCATGCAGAATAAACAGACCAGTTGATTGTTGGAGGGCTGACACTTTACAGGCAGCTAGTACCAAAAAGAATTGCAAAAAAATTAAAAAAAATGTCACTTATGCTATTTATAGCTCAGGGCACTGGAAACTCAAAAGTAATAAGATTACACTGACAGAAAGTCAGATAATAAAATTTACAGTAATGTAAATATGTACTGGGTAATAAGTGTAAACATATACTGGGTAATAAGTGTAAATATATACTGGGTAGTAAGTGTAAACATATACTGGGTAAAAAAATCGATTCCAAATACTAGACGTGCCTGGACTGATCCCTGTGGAACACCACTGGTTGCAGGCATGCTACTGGAGGTGGATTCCCCTGTTTTGACTATATGGGTTCTTTCAGTGAGCCAGATAGTGACCCATCAAACGATATAAGGGTTTATACCTAGCTGGGTGAGTTTGTCAGTGATGCCTGAGTTGGGGGTAGTGTCAAAAGCCTTGGCTAAGTCTAAGTAGGCTGTATGCATAGATTTACAGATTTTCCCTTGTTCAGGGCCTTGATGCCTGTCTCGAAGAAGTCCATGAGGTTTAACAGGCATGATCTCCCTTTGACAAATCCTAACTGAGTAGGGTCAAGTGTTTTGTTATTACCTATATCTGTGATAAGGTCCATGATGATTCGCTCCATGGCCTTGCAGAGAAGGCTAGTCAGGCTAATAGGTCTATAGTTCCCGGGGTCAGTGGAAACACCATATTTGTGCAATGCAGTAATGGTGGCCATTTTCCATTCAGCTGGGATGAAGCTTAGAGTATGAAATGCGTACTCAAAGGTGTTGCTTTTTCTTGTTGGAGCCCATTTAGGACGCAGCCTGGATGTTATAAAGTCTCATAGATGCTATGTTTTTGGCCTTAGAGAGGGCTTGTTTTGGTCCTATCAGGTACGGCCACAGTTATACAGGTGTTTGTTTAAAGCATTGGTGTAAAACTTAGTTGTCAGTTCCATTTCAGAGGCGAGGTGCAGTGAAGCTATTTATACCATCCTGTAAGAAGTTAAATTCTGAATCGGATTTGCTGTGGAGGGTCAGGAGACTGATTTGTGGTCAGATCTCAACAGGGAAGATGTCACAGTGGGGGTGTTGCTATGTTCCCCCATATTAGTAGGCACCAGAGACAGGATCTATAGAAGCCTAGACAAGAATTCCCATGAAGTGATTTTATCCCTTGTAATGTCCCCTTTCTTATAACTTATAGCAGGCAAAATATGTACATGTAAACCCCTTCCCAGGTGGGGCATAGTCGCTATTCCTTGGAATAATTTGCAGTTTCTGATCTACTCATCCTAATTTTAATTGAGTGGAGGAATCGTAGTTCTTTGTTTTATGTGGAGATGAATAAGATTCTTGCAAGCTGTAATGCTATGTGCTACAAATCTGTCTTTTAATCACATTTTTTTTATTTGTGAGCATATGTTTATGTGAACATTCAACTTGCAGATCTACATTAGGTCTGTGTAGATGGATACAGAAAGACACTCAACTCAAACAGAGGCAGAGGCTCCCACTCAGCAACTGGTATGAGAATAAAATCAGGACCAGCCTTTGAGGCAGTAAGTGTACTTTACATGGTTTACACCATTGCTTTCCTTGTTGAGAAAGAGTTGTGCACTTTCATTTTGTGCCAAGTGTTTTAACAGCATGCCAAGGGGCACTATACTCAAAGACTGGATTAAAAAGTGCCAGATACAGTGGATTGATCACATATTCACATCTGTATGCCATGCCCTTAATAATAAGCTATGCAATGGAAAAAATAAACTCTGTTACAGCAATGGATACATGCTCAATGCTTACATCGGTTCAGAGACATCTCTGGGTATGCTGTCAGTGTAATAGTTTCAGGGGTTGATGTACTTACTGAAGAATGATATTATACAGTAATTGTATTTTTTTCTGTAATTTCTTGATTTTGACAGCATCAATTTCCATTAAAAAAAAGCCACTTGGACAATATAGGTGTACACTGTATAGCCAGAAATTGAAATTAGCTTACTGTCATCAACAATCTTTGTGAGACGTAAAACTTTAGCACTATATCTGACCACTAAGAAATAAATCCTAGTGCAAAATTTTCCAAGTACTGCATCCAGTGAAGCACAGCTGATGACATGTTTTTTGGAGGAGATGGATCCATCCACTCTAAATTCTTGGTTTCTATAAAGTGTGGTCCATTTTTTAATCCATCAGTTGATGTAAGGCTTGACAGTTAGCTAGCAGAGTGTTGCATGTTACTGTATACCTTAGCAAGACTTGGATATATTGTTTTTTATGATTTTCGCTCATCCATCAGTAACTTTCCTGAAGAACTCAAGCATTTTATGAGTGCAGTGCTTGACCTTAATAGAATATCATTGTAGTTTGACAATGTCCTTGTCAACTAATTCCATAATGATCCTTTGCATAACCTTACAGAAAAGGCTGTTCAGATTTGTTAGTCTACATTTACGGGGTTCAGTTGATGGCTTGCCCTTATGCAGGGTGATGACAGTTTAGGTCCGTATTCATCTGGCACATATCCTGTTTTGAGTCTAAAATTTAATGGCCTTTGCAGGAGGGTTGACAGACACTGTTTCAGGTCCGGCATTACTCAGCAGGTTATGTTATCTGGCATAAGAAAGCAGTGTTCTCAACCTTGGATACTGCTTTATGGACATGTTCTTAGGACAGTATGAGGCAGCTTACACAGAAGTAAGTTGGTTCTGGGAATGTTGGCATATAGGGGTTTTGGGAACGTTGGGCTATAAGGGTGTCAAATTTGAGTTACATTTCTCTGCTATTAAAACGGCTAGAAGCTATAGATATGCATACCTTTGAACTGTTCCAGGATTTGTGTTATGTGCATGATTTGACATTGTAGTTTTGCCATGTCCTTGTACATATTCATAAATTCCAGATAAATAAATGATGCTCCAATCATTCAGTAATGCCACACATTAGACTTTCATACTTACTATTGGCAAGACTGATGTTGATTAAATGCACTTGTTAAATGTATATTTCATATTGGAACCACAGCAGAAAAGCTCCTCATTAGCACTCTTCAAGAAAAATCTTCATGATTGGATGGGAAATTCACCCCAGGGATCACTTCTGTGGATCTGCTCGACAGGGGCACAGGAAAATAATTTTCTTGGGTGGCGAAAGCCAGGCTACACTTTTTGGCTAGGCTTATATAGGCCCTAGGGCCAATAGCCTAGTACCTACCTATGAACCTATACACGTTTCACTTACACATGACCCATTCTCACCATGACCTATTTTTTCTTTGATGTAAGATGAATGATAAGGCATCAGAAAGCACAATTAGGATGCCCATGGGGGGTCATGGCTACCTGTGTCATAACTGCCAAACCATTACACTTTGACAAACCTGTTCTTCCACTGTCTGTTTCAAAAATCAAGCAAACTCATTTACATAGCAGTCCCTATGTCTGCAGTTTCCTTTCAATTGGAATAACTCACATTTCCTTGGATGTCTCTCCCTTTGTATCATAAGCAATGTGGTCACTGTTGTTTAGTATTTTGGACGTATGCCTTTTGTGTTGCCCTTTGAATTAATGACTTGTGTTTTGCTGTCATTTAATTTACATCAATTTCCTTTAGACATAATGTCTGGCATTCAGTCTTATGTTGATTTTTCCATTTTAATTTGAAAGTAGAGAGCACACCTGCTTTCATTAACTTTGTCACCTCCACAGTGTGTATCCCATTGTACTACACTGCCTTTAGATGTGCACATGCTCACTCCAAGCATCTTTGTCACTTGACTATTTAGTACTGCATTTTTGATAAATGAGTTCTGGACAGTATGCCGTATGTAGTCATATATCATTAGTCTGCCAAAATCATTAGTTTAGTTTTGTTACTTCTTTATTTATTTATAGTTTTTTTAAACATTCATCTGGACACAGTAGATAGAATACAGCATATAGAGAAACATTACAAATACAGATCAGCACACAGCTGGGTAAACAAAGTGAGGGCAACAATAAGAGAACTTTATATTTGTTTTGAAGAAAATGTAAAAGAAAATATATTACTGGGCATATTTTAAGAAATTGATATATTGGCCTAAACTGTGGATTAATATTTTTTTAACTTCTAATTCTTGAGAGAGTGCTAGTCAAAAGTCAGGAGTAAAGAAACATATGAAGGAAGAGTTTCAGTGGCACACCAGGCTGTGATTTCTTTGATGTCTATTGTCATGCAAAGTTGACTAAGTAGCTAAACCTAAGCAAGCTGGAAATGTGAGATTCTGGCTCATTGAAGGGGGGTGGGGGGTGGGGTGGGTGGGAAGAGTAACTTGGTCAGGAACTGCAACAAACAAAACCACTCTTTGTAAAAAGTATTTTTTATCTCAGTAATTTGTTGACACTTTTGTAAGCTTTTTTCAGAGAATGTGTAGTACATTGTTGAGAAGAACATATGTAAAATCCACTGCAGACTAGTCAATGACACTTGCTCTGCAGACTCTTAAACTTGGCATTTTTTTCAGGTTTCCCATTGTAAGTGAATGGAAGTCTAATCTGACAACAAATGGTAGGGCTACTTTTTCTCACAACCAGGGTTGTCATACTGCATTTTGGGACAGATTTAGCTGATCATGTGAAAAAACTCTCATCAGGATGTCTGCCTCCATGAGGGCAGACAGGGATAAAAAAAAAATAAAATTAGGAATGAACACTTATTTTGTGGCAAGCAGCTTTGAGAGGTACAGAAATTCATGACTAGAGAAAAAATATATGTGTTTTCGTTTGCCTGTAGTGGTCCTTTAAGTCAAAGTCAAAGTAAACTTTATTGTCATTCAGATCAACAAATGCAATGCATGACTGGATGAAATTTGAGCTTCAGGCTCGTGTACATTGAAAACAGTTTTCTGAAGGAAGCATATAACAGAAGAAATTCTAGACAGTACAGCTATAAATACACACATAGATAACCTACCCATCACCATTTTTAAGATAGGATAGCAGCATAGCATAATTCACAGTTCCTGTACATGTGCAAATAATAATTTAGTTCAGATTGCATAACTTAGATAACTAGAATAATTTAATTCTATGACAGTGAAGACAGTCATATTACACTTATGATGTTCTCACGAACTGAGGGAGTGTTGACATTGTTGAGGTTAGTTATTTAAAAGTCTGATCACTTGTGGAAAGAAACCATTCTTGAATCTTGATGTTCTACACCTGATGCTTCTGTATGATTTACAAAGAACATGCACATTTGGTCAGCCAGAACAACTTTGTTTGGCTTTCAAACATCTTGCATAAATCGGAGTGATAATCAAAAGACATAAACTAATTTGCATAATTATAGCTAGTCATGCTGGCATATGTAACAAAGGATAATTTACAATTATTTACAATTATTTATAAATCTTCAGCCAGTCACACTAGCACAGATAACAATATCTAATATCCTCACAATCCGGATTAGTGATTGGACCTCCTTTGTGTTGGGGAATGACTGTACCTATCTAAAATTCCTTGGGCACAGAGCCTAATTGTAGGCTCCAGTTGAAAACTGATTCAAGTGGACCAGATAGGTTATGTTTCATACTATTTAGTAAACATCTCAGGATGTTATCGGGACCCATTGATGCAGTGTTTTGGCCACAGAAAGTACATTGATTACATGTTCCCTAGTAGTGATTGGGAGGATTGTGGTATGCAGTATTTCCTTTGGACTAATGGAGGGGCGTGGGGGTTGAAATCTGAGCTAAACCTGTTAGCCAAAAGGTTGGCAATGGCCTCCAGTTCATTGTGGATGATGCCATTCACAATACGTTCCATGCGTTGTGTTTTTCCTTTGAGGTTGTGTACATAGCTGTAGAAAGCTTTGTGGTTGTCCTTAGCCTGAGAAGCTATTTTCCTTTAAATATATCTTTGAAGTATTAGTTAACCCTCTTAGCTGCTTGTTTAGATTGGTATGCGGGCTTTTAGTATGTTGGGCTTTGTTCCTCCTATGCTTGGCCAAGATTTTTTCTTTGGTTGTATAACCAATTAATATTGTGATTCTAGCAGGATAGCTTGACTTTTGAGTTTGTCTCTGTACAGTTAAAAATATGGCTGTAGAAGGATTATGTAAATAGTTCAGCATATGCTATGGTGTTTACTGGGTTTGGGGGTGTTTGAAATTTAGCCAGGCTGTCACTTAGTAGAAAGTGCTGGTGCTGTAGGATTCCCAATCTGTAGAAGGGTAGTTGAAATCCCCCATGAAGATCATATTGGGGTGAGCAGTGCATTGAAGTAACATTAAAATAAGTAGTATGGGTTTCCTGGGACATAGATGGGGACCTAAAGGTTGCAAGGGGTTTACTATCAAAATTTAGATCGGCACTTACGTGAAGCTTGGAAGGTAGAAAGGCTGTTTTCAAGTTCGCATAATGCCGATCCAGAAAATGTTTGACTTCACATTAGATCACACTACAGTGGCGATCAGGAAATGTATCCTTTTCTCATTGTAGTGCGATCTCGGACTTGGAATGTATAATATGCAGGGGGTGGGGGGGGGGTGCAGGGGTTCTTGCCTCCCAGCAAAAACATTACCGGTAACATGTACTTTTGACATTGGAACTTGTAGTGTTCAAATATTGATTCTGTATTACCATTTCTGAAATTTTGATAATTCATTATTACCAGTTTTGGCAAACCAGTCCGATCAAAAGGTGGAAAATGATTTTGATTTTCCACATTTTGATAGTAAACCTTGTTTATGGTGAGATGCACATGTATGAGTTCCAGTGGGTCATATACTTTAGTTTGGATGTGAGGTTATTTTTAATATAGACTGAGACTCCTCCACCTTTAGTTCCCTCCTGTGTAGAAGCTGGTCCAAAGGTGTGTGAAAGGCATTCTAACCTTGCACTGCTAGGGCACCCTCCATGACTTTAAACCATGTCTCCATTACTACACAGATGTCTACACTTTCCAGGGAGTGTAAGGGTGCAGGGAATGGAGTTTCTCTTTAAGATTTCTAGCACTGAGCAGTACCATCTTTAGATATTCCTTCATAGGTACAGTTAAGTTGGGAGGTTTCTCAGTTTTGCATTGCCTAAAAAAGGCACTAGGGGGCTGGAAAAAGTCTTTGCCAATGTCCGAAATCCTAGAGGGGATAAGTGCAGATCATTCTTGGAAAAGCAGTGTGGTCTGTCAACCATATCCTTCCAGGCTGTTGAATATTATACCCCTTATATTAACAGAAGAAGCTAAGCCAATTGTTAAAATTAATCATTTTCTGTTGGTAATGTGACATCATCCGTGGAGAAGGTACTGTGCTGCTCAGTGCTAGACCCATACCTGTCTGTGACACATAATCATTGAGCCCGATCATGTCTCACTTAATATAGCCGAGGGAGGTATGTCTCGAGTCATTAACACCTACATGGACTATGACAAATTCACACTGGTACCTGTACTTCAGCAACCTCAGTGACTGTGTGACTTGATGGATCCTAGCCCCTGGAAAGGCAGCTAACCGTGATTCTGTCCTTAATCAGTCTGGTGAGGGGGACATTAGTGTGCCTCACTATAGAATCCCCAATAACCAGAAAATTTGCACTGGTTTGGTTTAAGGGCTTAGTAGTAGAGGCACTGGATGCAGTGTTACTGTGTGTAGCTGTGCATGGTGTTTTAACAGAGTGTTTACATGATGGCTGAGGACCCTTTCTTTGATTGGACTGTGCAGGAGGTCTTAGTGTTTTAGGAAGGTTACCTGTAAGTGCCTCAGCATAAATAATTTTATGTGTAGGGCCTTTACCCTGTGCAGTCGGTGTGGTGCAAGTGTCACTGAAAAACTCAATATATTAGTTTTGGTTGTATGAGAGAGTTTTGCCTCCATCATTAAAGTGCATTTACACCTCTTGCATACTTTGTTTTATTAAGCACAAGTTTGTTGTCAGTTTACAGGAGACAATTGCTACAATGCCTCAGAATACCCATCTCAACCAGATTGGCTACATCTTCAGGTTATGTTTTTTTGTCCTGTATCTCATGCTTTGAAAAGTGGTTCTCGGTGGAATACCATCCCACACACATTTTAAAGATGCTGTATTTTAAGCTTTTTGACTGTCTCGCTTTATGTGACCTTAGGCAAGCAATGTGGGCAGTTTTTGTTGCTTCTGTATGCTGCCCATTTCCCATACCCTTTAGGAGTTTGTCTCCAGAATGGCACATGCTATTTATTAGTATTTCATCAGACATTTACAACCAGCAGTAAGAACGTCCTGCTATCTGCTGCTGATACCTCTTCCTGTGTTTGCCAGTATTCACAGCCTTCCTTGCGTGTTTTGCCAAATTGCATGTATACTATTAGGTCATCCTACATGACCATCTGAAATATTTTTAAAGTTGTACTGCTGCTATTGTTTCTAATCTAAATATGTACTGACTTTTGAGACAGTTGTATCCAAGATGCACCATTCTGAACAAATTTTTTTGCATGCAGCTGATTCACTTGTTCTTTTGTGAATGGTGTGTGTTTGTGTGTGTGTGTGTGTGTGTGTGTGTGTGTGTGTGGTGTGTATGTATGTGTGCATGCGCATGCATGTGCGTGTATGTGCATGTTTTGTGTGTTTGCTTTAATGTTCTGGCATCATGACCAGAACTAGCTAAGCTTACGCACATTGCTTTGTCTGGCCGTGAACTGGATAAAAATAGGTTTGAAAAATAGATGAAATGTACAGATAGGATGGCTGGATGAATGGACATTTGCACTATTCCTCTGTTCTTGCCTAGTCTGTTTTCATGCTTTCTACATATTTTTTTTTTAAGTGTCAGACTTATTGTATAACTTCATTTTATCTGCAAAAAAGGCATATCTTACCTTGCAGACAATCTGATATGACACCTACATAGACAGGGAGGAGAAGCAGACCCCTATTGATCTCTGTAATACCCCACTGGAAACTAACCTTTAATCTAACATGACTCATTTATTATTTTCTTCTGTAGCCGTTTGACACGTTAATGATTATCTGTCGCCATACTCTGACCTAGTCTAAGTGTTTATACTTTTTTAGGAACATTTTGGATGGTGTCATGCCAAATGCATTGCAAAAGTTTAAAGTAGGCCATGTTTGCTGCTCATTTCTGATGTAGTGCTCTGGTTATCTAGTAAAAGTAATTCAGTTTTCTGGCATGAATTTCCTGTTGTGACTTGGTCCTATCTTGAATATAGTTTCCCAACTTGTCCAGTCCTACAGCTTACAAATGTTCTAAAATTCTTTTCTTCAGTAATGATTCCACAATGTTCCCTTCAGCTGAGGTTTGTAGTGTTCATCCACATTCCTTCTCACACTTGTTAGGAATTAAACTCACAGTGGTGTGCGTCCCAACTTCAGAGACTTTAAACCCCTTCCAGGGTTTGTTACACTGTGAATTAACTGTATTACCTTCTTCCTCAGAAGTTGCATTAGAATTGTGTGGTGAACACCATCGTGCCCCACTACCTTGACTACAAGTTTTGGAGTTTTTCATGGCCTTTCTTTACTAGTTACAGAAGAGTGGGATCAGAGTTGTGTACTCAGTAGTTAAGAGTTTCGGTATAATTTTTTTCTCACCTCAACCATTTTGTTAAACTTCAGTATCCTTCATTTTGCTCCCTTATATATCTTTGAAAGTATTTATATCCCATCTCTCAGATTTGGCCTTCACTCTTCTAAATGGCTTTCTTGCTATTCCCTATCTTACTCTTTGAGTTTCTTTATAGTATTTACATACCATACCTTTTTTTTTTTACTTTGTTGTTTCATATAAAACATATGGCTTCTGCCGTGGTAGATTTAATTATCCCTGTTATGTTTCATACAATCTTCATTTGTTCTGAAAGAATTTCTTGAAGTGCCATAGCAGTTTTAATCAAATCAGACAACCTTTATTTACGTGCTTATGTTACCAGGGATGTCATAATCTTAAAACAGTAAATATGTAAACAAAAAGTTATGAAATACTACACTGCATTAGCAATAAAAACCGTGTCCCCTCATGAGGTCCCTCACATTTGAATGAATTGACTGTGTAGTTAAGTGGATTGTGAACCATTCTGTGTGATAATCACTTTAAGGGCTATATAGTCCTCACCTCATTCAAATCTAGAACACAAGTCTAAGGTGACTTTACCCTGAGAATCTGAGTCTGAATCCTCCACCATGAGTTATCGCATTCAAGCCTAAAATGCATTTTTTTGTATTGTTCCAGTTAACACCAATAGCCCCTTATGGTGTACAGGTATTTTTTGGGTCTGTCTTCCTAAACAGAGTGAGTCAGCACCGATTAATAACTGGCAGTACTAGAAAGAGCAGGGTGTAAATAACAAAATGAGACTAAGATTGTTAATCTCAGATATCTTGCCCTGGAGAAATTAACCACTGATTTCCTCGCATTATTTATATTAGCTTTCATATTTCCTAACCTGAGAAACCTACATGTTATTGAGGACATAGAATGGAATGCCCACGTGGAAGAAAGGAAAGCACATTCTCAAGGTGCAAATAAGTACGTTATACTGGAGATATTGATAGTTATTTCGCAATAATGAAAATATCAAATAGTTCCATATTTACCTAATAGTTCTAAAACTGGGTGGCTTACAAACTATTACATTACATCAGATGAAACCTTGGATGATGTTGAAGAAAACTATCACTAATATTTGCACTCTACACTGCACATCCTGAGAGATATTCATGGTTATTTGTATTGTTATTTATTCAAAAAAGTCGTAATTGTTCATATTTCTATAGATGTCTTTGTAATCAATCATAGAAAGGAACTTTTTGCTGTTATGTGAAAGCTTATGTCTGACTAACCAAACTAAGTTGACAAAATACATCTACATTGTACAGATGTTCATCGTGTTACACTGCTGCAGTCATTACACTTGGGTTATCCTGCCATCAGGCGGTTCCCAAGTCGACCTGAGTTCCAAAGTCTTGGTCCAGCATCGGTTGCTGTTGCCTCCTCCCTGACATCAGTGCGACAGGGGTATATAAGATGCAGCCAACACCATTTTCTTCAGTCTTTCTTGCTGCGCAGTGCCCGAAGCAAAAGCAGTTTGCAAGTGCCGGTCGGCTGACTCCTGAGATTTTCATTCCGAATCCAGAACCAAAGTCTTCTACAAAGCTAAGTACCCCGTTAGGGAAACTTTTTCTTGCCTCAGACCGATGTCAGTAAAAGTTAATAACTGTATTTCTTGCGGGAAGCAAATACCTCATAACGATTTCCATTCCTATTGTATCCCATGTCTAGGCCCAGACCACAATGTCACTGGTTGTCGGTTTTGTGCTAGGTTTAACAAGCGTACTATTAAACGTCGGTTTGATTTTCCCCGACATTATTTTGGCAGAAAATTCAGTTACACCATGCCGTCGGAACTTCTGACGACCGGAATACATAAAAAGCACAAAGACAAGGACAGGCATCCAAGGCCCAAAACTGACGACGAGGCCTCTTCTAGGCCGGTCGCCAGTTCTCTGGTTTTCAGTGAGGCACCTTCGCGGCCCCTGACGACCGCTTCTGCAGAACCCCAGGCCGCCTCCGACTCCCACGTGGAGCTGGCTGGGCCTTCAGACGCACAAATTTTTCAGCCTACCGAAACTAACCCTTCAGAGGGAACTGAAGTAGCTGAGCAATCCACAGCTTCAGAGGGTGTTTTCAGACCTACTCAGTTAAGTATTAAACCCTCTGCTAAGTCTAAGCCTCCCTTAAAAACAAAGAAACAAATACAGCATTCTCCAGGACAGGCCTCCATGCCTAAGAAACAAATGCTCAAAATGGCCGAAGACCTAATTACCCTGATCAGGGGGTCCCATCCCCCTCCTGATAAAAGGCCCAGACATGATGCAGACTACGACTCATCTGACCAGGTGTCCATTTCTTCAGATTCATCCTTAGACCTAGAATATTCTTTACCCCCTTATGAGGATTCTGATGCTGAGGAATCAATTCCATCAGCCTCTCCGCCTGAGGACTACTCCTTTGGGGAAACCTTACATACCATGAGGGAGCATTTCTACTGGGAAGGCCAGGATTACTCAGAATCCAAGAAAAGGCTCAGAGACTTCCTTTTATTACCTCAACACAGACCCCTTGCTATTCCGCCAGTGTTAGATATTGTGGATGATGTGTATACTGAATCCAGCTTAAATCCTGACTCCTTACCTCCAGCCCAAGTTAAACCTGACAGATATTACAGAGTCCCTGACTCACACACATTTCTGTATAAAAGCCCTGTTGCTGACCCTGAAACTATTTCTCAGGGACCCAAAGGAATTAAGGCCTCATCAGCAAAAAACCCAGTTCCCTCTGACAGAGATTCCAGAGCATTAGACAGATGGGAAAAGAAAGTATATACGTCTGCAACTTTAGCAATGAGAGCCTTAAATTGCCAGTTTCACATACTAAAATATCAGCAATTTTTGATGTCTCGGTTGAAACAAAAAATGCTTCCAGATTCAGATCCCCCTAATTTTAAAGAAATGCAGGATTTATTGCATGCAGCTGAACAAGTGGGAAAACATACTTTGCAATGTGGTTTTGATTCTTTAGAGGCCTCCTGTAGAGCAGCAGTTACAGGCTCTGTCATTAGAAGACATGCTTGGTTAAAAGAACATACGTTACCAAATCATGTTAAAGCAAATTATTGGATGCACCTTTGCAGCGGGATGTGTTATTTGGAGTTAAGGCAGAAGAGGTATTAAAGAAGATGGAGGATAAGGCAAAATCTATGCAAACGGTGAAGGATTTCTTACAGGTTCAGCCTCCTCGATTTAGCAGAAATTGGCCAACAAAGAATTGGTCCTTTCCAGTTACAGACAGACCTCAAAGGGGCAGATACAGACATCCAAGAGGTAGAGGTCAACCACAAGGTCCTTACAGGCCTCGACAATGGGGTACACCAGGCCAGAAAGAAGGGGAAGACAGGCCCCAACCATATAAAAAGCAGCCTCAATGACTTCCCACTACAGCTGCCAAACATCTCTCTCTTGGCAGCCCCCTTAGGAGGAAAACTGGCACTTTTCTATCACAATTGGCATTGGATCACCAAAGACAAATGGGTTCTCAACATTGTATCTCAAGGTTACAGGTTCCACTTTCACACTCTGCCAAGGTTAAAAGGAATGCCAAATCTGCCACCAAATCAATGGGCAGATGCTCAAAAACAAATTACAGCACTCATGTCCATGAGAGCTATTCAAAAGATACCACCACAGGAGCAAGGACAAGGATTTTACTCAAGACTCTTTCTGGTTCCCAGAAAGGACAAAGCCTGGAGGCCCATTCTGGATCTTTCTTCTCTAAACACTTACCTGGATGTTCCGAAATTCAAAATGTTGACACTACAGCAGCTTCTTCCCATGCTGGGCAAGAAAGCTTGGCTCATAACCTTGGACCTCAAGGAGGCATACCTGGATGTCCCTATCAGACAAAACTGCAGAAGATACCTCAGATTCATAGCTGGTTCAATGCACTATCAATTCTCTGAACTGCCCTTTGGCTTATCAACTGCACCCAGGGTCTTCACAAAGTGCCTGGCACCAGTAATTGCATTTTGCAGACAGAAAGGAATTCAAATTTATCCGTACCTGGACGACTGCCTGATTCAAGCAGAGAGCAAGGACATTCTTCTAAAGCATCTGACGTTCGTAAAAAGTTATTAAGTTGCCTGGGGTACACGGTAAATGAAAAGAAATCAAAACTAGTGCCCTCACAACAGATAATATTCCTGGGTGTCCGCTTGAACACAACGGCCCAGATGGCTTATCTCACGGCAGACAAGCAAGGACAACTGACTCAATACTTTCACTTGATGGCAACAAAGACCCAACTCCCTGCAAGAAAAATTCTGCAGACCTGGGTTACATGGCATTTTGCATACTACTAATTCCATATGCCAGAGTGCATATGAGGAAACTACAATGGTACCTAAAGAGTGTATGGTCTCAACACTGTCAAAGTTTGGAAACAGTTATACCACTAATTCCTTGCCTTCAACAGGAGTTTCGATGGTGGACTCAAGCTTGTCACCTCAACAAGTGACAGCCTTTTACTCAACCCACAGACAGGCAAACACTGACAACAGATGCATCGGATTACGCCTGGGGAGCACACATGGCAGGAAAATGTATTCAGGGAGAGTGGCCTGCAGAATAAAGGCATCTTCACGTCAATCAAAAAGAGATGTTAGCTGTACAAAATGCTATTATAGCTTTCAAGGACCTGCTGCATCCAAGACAACTATTACTAAAGACAGACAACACCACAGTTATGTGGTGCATACCCCCTCTGCAGACAAGCCATGATCTTGTGGAACACAGCTCTAGACTACCAAGTTCATCTGCAAGCACAATTCCTGCCAGGAGAGAAAAACACACTGGCAGACGACTTCAGCAGAAACATCATGGATCCCCACGAATGGGAATTGAATCCACAAATATTCAGAATGATAACACAGAAAGGGTGGAGCCCGGACATAGATCTGTTTGCATCCCCAATGGACTGCCAGCTACAGAAATTCTGCACAAGGAGTTAACATCCACAAGCATGGAAAGTGGATGCCCTCTCATTCAGCTGGAAAAACCTACAAGTATACGCTTTCCCACCTCTACCTCTCCTTCCAAATGTACTCATAAAAGCCAAGCAAGAAGAGCCAAAGATGATCCTGATTGCACCACACTGGCCACGCCAGCACTGGTACCCAATCTTAAAGAACTTAGCACAAGAACCACCCTGGATTTTGCCTCAAATCCCACATCTGCTGACTCAGCAAAACAATCAGATACTTCACAGCCAGCTAAAGACCTTAAACCTAGCTGCATGGAAAATTCCTTAGTCAAGCAAGCAATGCCTCTCTCCATAGCTGTTATGGATGTCATTCTGGAGGCCAGAAGGCCTAGTACCAGGAAAGCCTATTCGGATAAATGGAAGAGATTCTGTGCCTGGAACCAGGCTCACAGCCTTGACCCTCTTGTCCCAAACATTCCTCAGATACTACAATATTTAACTGAGATGCTGGACAAGGGCCTCTCCTTTTCATCCATCAAGATCCACGCCTCTGCCATTTCTGCTCATTACAACAAGGATCCACCAATTTTCTCTAATTCTTTGCTAAAACAGTACCTCAGAGGGGCTAAAAACATAAGACTGCCCCGTAGAGCACCTACTCCAACTTGGGACCTCAACTTTGTTTTGGAAAAATTAACTTTACCTCCTTTTGAGCCAGCTAACACAGCATAATTAAAATATATCTCTTGGAAAACTGCTCTGCTACTGGCAATAACATCAGCATGAAGAGTTTCAGAATTACAGGCACTAATGGCAGTGGAACCTTTCCTCATTTTCCACCAGGACAGGGTGTCTTTAAGAACTAACCCTGTTTATGCCAAAGGTGATATCAAGTGTGGCTCTAAACCAAACTATTCACTTGCCAACTTTTTATCCAAAACCACAGAATAAAGGGGAGACACTACTGCATTCTTTGGACATTCACAGGCAGTTATGCTTCTACTTGGACAAAACCAAAGCTTTCAGAAAATCTGAGCAATTATTGGTAGCATATGCTGCAGGAGCACAGGGAAAAGCCATTTCAAAACAGACTATTTAAAAATGGATAGGACATTGTATACATTTCTACTATACACACCATGGGAAACCTGTACCTAGCAGCATTAGATCTCACTCCACCAGGGCAACAGCCACTTCAACTGCCTAGCTCAGAGGAGTACCTACCAAGGATATTTTGGAAGCAGCAATATGGAGTTCTGTGCATACCTTCACCAAGCATTACCATTTGCCTTTATACTCCATATCCAGAGCTGGCTTCACCCCTGCTGTGCTGCAGGGCCTTATAGCCACCCTTAATGCCTTATAGAACCAGCTACCCTACCTCAGCTTTGGGATTCCACCCAAGTGTAATGACTGCAGCAGTGTAACACGATGAACATAGTACAGTTTTGTACCTACCATAAATGTAGATGTTCGAGTGTAAACACTGCTGCAGTCCAGGTTACCCTCCCTCCTTCCCCTCTTACTTGCTGGTACGTACGTATGTCTTCTACCCTTTACTACCTATGGGGAGTATTTGCTGGTAACTGAAAGCTGTTGTTTGCTTTTCGTATGTATACTTTACTAACAGTTTGAATTGCCTACCTATTTGGGGGCACCTGACATCTGGGGCAAGAAAAAAGAAAATGGCATCAGCTGCATCTTATATACCCCTGTCGCACTGACGTCAGGGAGGAGGCGACAGCAACTGATGCCAGACCAAGACTTTGGAACTCAGGCCAACTGGGGAACTGCCTGACGGCAGGATAACCCAAGTGTAATGACTGCAGCAGTGTTTACACTCGAACATCTACATTTATGGTAGGTACAAAACTGTACTTTTCCAAAATGTGACAATTTGTTTGTGAAGCATTAGAGAAAAATATCATTCTGGGTCTGCATGCATAATACATCAATGCCATTGATATATAAAGATTGTGGCTGTACTGACTATTATCAATGCAAAGAAGACTTTTTACTGATAATATTCCTATTTGTACCATTGTAATATCTTTTATTGTTAATGAATATTTACATTTCTGTGTTTTATGCTTTTTTAAGTTGATCTCACAGAAAATTATTTGGAATGTAAAGATCTGTAAAGGCTACTAGATGTGTGACATTCCGTATTACATATGTGTTAATGAGTTATCTCTCTAGTTCTTAGGTGTGGCTGAAGCCAAGTTTATCCAAGCAACATGTGGCATAATAATGGTCCCCACCTGTATTACCTCTTCCTTCCATGTTTTCCAAAGAAAACCTGCCTTCATTTTCTTATTTTCTTCACATAGGATCATAGGAAGTTACTAGGCTAATAGCCCTAGGGCCCTTCCAAGCCTGGCCAAGAGTTTATCCCCCCCAAAAACCTCAGTCAGCACCTGTCACCCCTGTCAATGAGGGACAAAAGTGGAAGCCCTGGGTCAAACGTGTGGTTTCCCATCCACTCATCAAGGTTGCACTTGAAGAGGGTTAGTGAGCTGCTCTGTTTGATGTGTATGGGAAGTCTATTTCAGAGACGGGGCAGCCTCTGGGAGACAAACCTGTCTCTCCAGCAGGTTTTGTTGATGTCGCATATTAGATTCAGGCCTTTTGAGTGGGTAGTGCGTGAGGAGTTAGACTTATGGATATAGAGCATCTCTAGTAGGGCAGGGTGTGAGATTGCCTTGTAGGTGAGACACAGATCACCCCTGAGCAATCTGTATGATACCCAGTAGAGTGATAATGATTTGAGACTGCCTGCATAGGACAAGTGTTGGAGGCCACGGATTCTCTTTGTGAGGTATTTCAGTGGCCTTTTCAGTTAGTGCAGATATTTGAAGAGGTACATCCCAAACGGGGCATTATACTCAATTATTGGTCTAATGAGGGAGGAGTATAGAGAGGTAATAACCTCCTTTTTTTCTGGATGCAGTCCCTTTACTTATGAGATGAATGAAGTAAAAGGCTTTTCTGACCACTGCCGCTACGTGATGGTTGAATGTGAGGTTGTTATCAACCTGAGTGCCCAGGTCTCTCTCACCACAGGTTGTGTGCTTAGGGGTTGCCATTGATGTGGTAATCAATAGGGGTCTTGTTTTTGCCGAATGGTATGATGATACTTTTTTTTGCATTTAGCTTGAGGCCATGACTTTGGCACAGTCATTAGCTGCTGTGAGACCCTCTTGCAGTATGTTAACATCATTTGGGGAGTCAATGACCTCACACAACTTACAGTCATCCGCAAACTTGGTCAACCACAGGCCCTTTGTCTTTTCCTGAACCGATGAGAAATAGATGCCAAACAGGATTCCCAGGAAGAATGCCTGGGGAACTCCACTAGTGGCAGGTCTGCTATTGGAGGTGGAGGTGCCTGTTTTGACTTGGAGGGTCCTGTCAGTGAGCCAGTTGGCCACCCACCTGATGAGATAGGGATTTATGCCAAGTTGTGTCAGCTTTTCGATGATGCCCAAGTGGGAGATTGTGTCAAAGGCCTTGCTAAGTCAAGTTAATTTGTATGTGCTGACTTTCCCTCATCCAGGGCCTTGGTGACAGTCTCAAAGAAGTCATCCAGGTTCAGCAGGCAAGATCTTCCCTTGAAGAATCCAAACTGGGTGGGGTCAAGTGCTTGGAGATTGCCTATGTCCTTGTTTATGAGATCCATAAAAATATGCTCCATGGCTTTACAGTTCAGACTTGTCAAGCTAATGGGGCAATAGTTTCCAGGGTCAGTAGTGGCACCACCTTTGTGCAAGGGGTTGACAATGGCAGTTCTCCACTCTGCTGGAATGAAACCGGCTTAGGCTGTGATTGAATAGGGTGCTAAATGGAGAAACCAGTTCTTGCTGGATATGGTGCAGAATACATCGTGGGATACTATCAGGTCCCATGGAAGCTGTGTTCTTTGCCTTGGATAGGGCCTGTAACACTTGACCTATGGAGATGTGAGGTGTGGGACAAGTATCGAGGATGTCGAAAGGGCCTTTGAGGGAGGACAGGGGGATGAAGTTTGTGCTGAACCTATCTGCTAGCAGGTTGGCTAAATCAACAGGATCAGTGTAAGTGATACTGTGAAGTACTAATTCGGAACAAACCTGGGCTTTGCCGCAGAGGTTCCTGTTGTAACTGAAGAAGACTTTATGGTTTCCCTTTGTTATGGAGGCTAGTTTTGATTCATAATTGGCCTTGGAGGTTTCACTAGTGATCTAATTTGCTTGTTGAGGCTAAGGAGGGAGTTTTTCCAGTTTGGAATTTGTTCCCTTTTACCCTTGTACAACAGTTTCATCCTTGTGTTGTAAAGTCTGTTGATAGAGGATGTCCACCAAACAAGTTTGTTTTTCCTTGAGGAGCAGGTTTTTGTTCTGTTGGGTATGGCTGAGTCCATGTAGTTGTACAGGTGCTTGTATACTGCACTGGCATACCGTTCAGCATAGTTGTCTGCATCCTTTGAGGGGGGGCAGTGGTATGAAGCCACAGATGCCCTCCCTTAGGAGGTTGTAGTCAGCTTTTGAGAAGTTTTATAGCTTGATTATAGCTGGGGGAGGTTGGTGGGAGAGAAACGTCGAATTGTGTATACAATCACTGTATGAATTATGCTGCCATTTCCTGGATTTCCACTGTAGCTTATAGTGCCTTCTACCTTATATTTTTTTTAATGTTTTCTGTTGCCTTGATCTTTTTAACTATATTTTTATCCTTCCTGCCCACTATATATATATATATATATATACATTTTAAATGTTTATATCCAAGACATGGTCTCTGTGTATCATTGTTTTGCCACTCATTATATCAAGACATTATACTTCTCTTAAAGTTGCTAGGTCAGGGAAGTTTTTCATCTGTCTAAATAATGAGCATTGGTCCTCTTATCCTCCATTTTCTTCTTTTCTTGTACCTCAGTGCTTCATTCAGGGTAACATTTTAAAATTTTCATTGACCATGAGTCTAGTAATACATGATGCTGTGACCAGGTTGTTATAGATTTATGTTTTACTGAACTACAAGTACAGTTTGCATTTGAGGTAGTTTGCTACAGAATTCTGCAGACTGTAGGGATGTTTGTATTTCCTCCCCTGTTCTGTAACATGGATTTAGTATATTAAAGTAAAGGAGTACAGCCAGGATACAGACGGGATTGAAAAAAAAATTGTTTCATTATTTGTGTAATATTAATGCTTTGAGAACCAATAAAGTATCCGTCTCCAACCATTTAAATATAAACATAGCACTGTTTTCTCATCAATACACTATAAACATTAACAAAGGTAGGTAGTAAAGAATAGAAAATACATAAAGATACATAAATAGCGAATACAGTATCCTCCAAAACAAACACTTGTAAAGCAGATTCTAGGATACCTTCCATGATGTCAAGTATATAACTAGATAAGGCAGTCATAAAAAGCACTTTTCAACAAGAAAACATAAATATTAATTTTATATATATATATATATATATATATATATATATATATATATATATATAAAACGTGTGTGTGTGTGTGTATATTCACACACAGTCTATGGAAAGTCATACAAAATGAGTTGCAAAGATTGCAAACTTGAAATGATTTCTAACCCTATCAAAAAGAACCGACCCTCCAAAAAAAAAAAAAAAAATACAAAACAAATCAACTGAAAAGTACTAGACAGAAAATATAAAAAAATCTTTGTCTTCTATGAGCAATAGTTCACCTGTTTTAACAGTTCTAGCATTCAGGTATACAGCCTTTAAGAGTCATATTGTCATGCCAATGTGACAGATGTCTCATAAGACAGAGATATGTTTTCAGTAAGATCTCTGACTTCCTCTTCTTCTTACCACTCTCCCATTTCATAAAGGCACTAAGATCTCTGCTTTTCCATTCTTCATACCACTCCCACTTTTTCCTGGACCTGTTTTTTTCTGCGTAAGGGACTGTATCAATAACCTGTATATTAATGTCAAATAAGCACTTTCCCATCAAATTTAAACTCTGTGTAGCCTTGCTAAGTAGTAAGTTACATACAGTATTAGATAATACAAAAATACGTTGACTTTTAAAGATTAGCTGAGTAAAACTGCTAATGAAAGATGCTATTATGAGAAATGTTATTGTTAACACCATACAATGATCAGCCAGATTATTAGGTCCAGAGATTCTATGAAATATAGTGTGGATGTGCATTTTGAGTTGTTATTAACTGATTTCTGTAAAAACATTAAATGAATGGTTTAACTAGGGTCCAAGAATGACAGAGGTCAGCACTGATACCTTACTTCTCAGGTGGAGTGTCATCTTTTTGGAGTCTGTATATCCTCCCTGTGATCATGTGGGATTTTGTCATTTGCTCCAGTATCCTCACATATCCTAGAGACACTAATTTACATGAATTAGAGATCCTCCAAATTCTTCATTCATGTGTGTGTGTGTGTGTGTGTGTGTGTGTGTGTGTGTGTGTGTGTGATTTGCTGTTATGTTATAGATTAATATCCTATCCAGACTACTATCTTTCACTGTATCCTCTGAGTGTTAGAATAAACTCTGGCTCCCACATAACCACAAAGAATACAAACCTGGTATTAATGAATGAATTAATGTATAAACAAATGAAAGTTTAAGAAACAAACTTCTAGTCTCATAAGAATGAGTTGCATGCTCAAAACCAGTCTGTAATAGCAAAAGCTGTAGTGAGAAGTAAAAAAAGTACAAAAACAAATTACTGCAGTATACAAAATGCATTTACTTTATGTTTTAAACATCTTTTCTACTCAAACAGTCCACCTGAAACCTAAACCAAACACGGTTGAAAGGTTAAAACCAAGAACAAAAAAAAAAGAAAAACAATGGTGGACAAGTAGTATAAAAACGTCAAAAAAAAAAAAAACATGCGCACACTTAGATGCGAGGGAAAAACAAGTGTTAGGAATGACTCCTTAAAATATTTTTGCACCACAATTCAGTAAACATTTTCATCACATTTAAAAGAACTTCATTGGATTGAAAAGTGTTCACAGTATACCATTTCATTATACACCTTGTCCTTGTCGCATGATATGCCTATGCGATCCAAAAATATATTCATTTTACCACTGATAAATAAGTTGTTACCACCAAAATAAACATCTCATTTTTTTCTTAAGAACTGATTAAAATTAGCAACTCCATAACATTATTTTTCAAGCATAGGTTCGTACTAGGCTAACTGGCTTTGTGGATCATTTCAAGCCTAGCCAATTACCCCATGTGAGAATCAAACTTTGCAGCTTGTGTCTGTGAGGTAAACAACTAACTATTATGCCATCCTCCCACTCATACCCTTTTATGTCTAAAAGATCCTTCTTTCACCCCCCTCTGATTATCAGCAAGATGATCACTAACATAAAACCACATATTTTAAAACCTTTATATCTCTAAATTTACATACCACATTAGGTTTATTATTACTGATGACATATATGCATTTGTAGAGTGTCACTGTCAAAGTAACACACTGACTCTGTGTGCAAAAATGGCAAAAAAAGGGTTGTAGGTACATGGATGGATATGTGTCCGTATATGCTTCTTCTCAATTTTCTTTCAGTCTTGCATACATATGATGATTCATAATTATAGTACTAATTAACTTAATGCATATGTAAACATAGAAACAGGTGTATAGCTTTTTAAAGTGTTTTATGTGATTCATCATACTGCATGACATCCTGTGAAGATGATTGGTCGAGGTACCAAATGTGGAGTAGACTTTAGGTCTTCCTTTTTTTCTTTTTCATGTATTTCCCTTTAGTGTTATTTGTCTGTTTCATGGTCCATAGCTGTAAACCAAATACCTTGTCTTTGCTTTAATGTAATATGCCAATCTCTCTCTTGTATGGGTACTGGAGCCTGCATCTACAGTGACTCTGTGTCTGGCTTCTTATCTGCCACTATGAGAGGTCTCTTGGACACAGCTGAAACATTCCCCTCTTGCTGTATTTGCTTGCATACTACCATATTATTTAACATAATGCACACCACAAATATTTGGTTTCAGCACCACTAGATATATCCAGGCACCAGAACTATCCCTTTATGAGTCCAAACACACATTTGACCACATTCCATGCCTCAGAGTCTGCTACACGCAAGTCATCTTATCCGTGGTCTGGAAGTTTTTAATGGGGTAATCATCATTCATAGTTCTAGTGTATTGCCAGCATTACTTGCAATACACAATGGTGGGCACCATTACAGGTGACATGTGGCCTGTTTGCCGTCTGACTTTGAACCATATTTACTAACCTATACCCAGCAGTGACTGTACCTGCCAATTAGATGACCCTGTAGGAAGGCGCTCCATGCAAAATATTGCTAAAGGTTGCACATGTATCAAATGTGGAAATCATGGGCAATGCCTGGTTGGTACATAAACACACTGTAGATGATACCCTGTATATTATGCACCACCTGCCAGTTGAGGAAGTGAAATCCCACTTTGTCAATGTTCTGAACGCCATGTGGTGTGGGTGGGGTTTTAATGGTGATGTGTTTACAATCAATGGCTTCCAGGACCTTAGAGAAATGTAGTATGTTGTAAAATGTCTGAATCACTGTGGATGTTCTTCATGTTTCACTGTTGCAATCATCACTTGTGGGTTATCCCTGTTGACCCTGCTGAGTAGCCCTCGGTCGGCCCAAATACCAGAGTCAAGCTATTCCCCTGTGCTGGCTGCTGCTGCTTGTGGACTGACGTTGGGTCATCAGTGATATAAAGGAGAGCGGCTGGTCTCCTTTAAACAGTCTTTCTTGCTGTGGAGCCCAAAGCAAAAGCAGTTTGCATGTGTGCCGGTCGGTCATTGCCAGAGTGGAAGTTGAATCTGAAAATGACTAAAGCTAAGTACCCCATTGGGGATCTTTTTCTTGCACTAACCAATGTCCGAAACAGTAAATAATTGCCTCCACCGTGGAAAACAAATACCACACCGAGACTTCCATATCTTGTGCATTACTTGTCTAGGCCCAGACCACGACATCCCCTGTTGTCAGTTCTGCACACTTTTCAATTCTAGGACTATTCACCGTAGAGCTGAATTTGTAGCCAGGCATTTCCGAAGGAGTTCCTCACATTACGAAATGGCATCCATCAGTCAGCAGTCTGTGGATATTCCCAAAAAACAAAAAGATAAAGAAAGGGACAGACCACACAACCTTAAGCCTTCTGATGACCCGTCCCAGAAGCAAGTCATCAGTTCTCAGGAATACAGTGAGGCTCATTTGCAGCCCCTGATGTCTGACTTGTTTCCTTCGCAGGCCTCTACCGAGACCCTTTCGGAGTCCGATATGCTGCCAGGGAATGCTTCATCCGATCCCTCAGTTGTCTCCACTTTGAGTCTGGAGCCGCTACGCAGGCACTGGCTTCCGAGGAGGTTCTTCGCACAACTGATTCAAGGCACAAACCAATGTCTTCACCTCTGACTACCATATCCCAATGACAAAGGGATTTACTAAGGTCTAAAAGCAAGACCACCCCAAAGAAAACAGTCTCTAGTTGCCATCTTACTCCTCCTCCTCCAGTGCCTCAGACACAGTTACTGAAAATGGTGGAGGACCCCATCACTTTCATCAGGGGTAGCCATACCACTCCTAAATGAAAGAGGGATACTTCCCCTGAAGTTCACACAGAGCCAGATTCTGAAATTTCAGACTACCTGGATTCAGATGAGGAACAACAACCTCTCACCTCCTTTAAGGATTCTGATGCAGAGGAATTTATTCCTTCTGCCTCCCCCCCACCACGAGGATCTATCATTTGGGGAAACCCTAAACACACTCGGAGAGCATTTCTACTGGGAAGCCCAAAATTATCCTCAGTCTAAGAAAAGACCAAGAGGGTTTCTAGATCTTCCTCAGCACAGACTCTTGGCCATCCCTCCTATTCTGGACATGGTGGATGATGTTTTCAATGAATCTAGGCCCACCCCTGATGTCCTACCCCCTGCTACTAGAAAACCTGACAGGTGCTACAGGGTGCCTGAGTCACATAAGTACTTGTTTAAAAACTCTGCAGCAGACCCAGAGGTCATCACACGGGGCCCAAATGGGCCAAGGCTAGCTCATCTAAAAACCCAGTTCCCTCTGACAAGGACTCAAGAGCTGTGGGCAGATGAAGTAAGAAAGTCTACACCTCCACAACCTTAGCTATTAGAGCTCTTAACTGCCAGTTCCATATGCTAAAATTTCAACAGCACACCTTGGAACTTATGAAACAAAAAATGTCATCTTTACCTGACACTAATACTTCCAAAGAGTTAGCAGATCTTCTGCACTCTACTTCTCATGTAGCTAAACACTCCCTGCACTGCAGATTTGATGCCCTAGAAGCCTCAAGTAAGGCCACTGTGGCAGGTTCAGTCATTAGGAGGCACACATGGCTAAAAGAACAGCCACTGCCTGATCATGTAAAATCAAAACTACTTGATGGCCCCCTGGGTAAAGAACACTTGTTTGGATCAAAAGCAGAGGAGGTCATCAAAAAGATGGAGGATAAAGCTAAATATTTGCAAACAGTAAAATACATCCTCCAAGTTCAACCTCCCAGATTCAGCAGACACTTTTCCTCTAAGCACTGGCCTTTTCCAACCCCCAATAGACAGGTTCAAGGGAGGCCTCACAGGGACAGACCAGTTAGACCACAAAACCAAGGCCAGCTGAGGACTAAGCAGTGGCCCTCCACCACTCCCACAGCAGGGAGTTCTAAGTCCACTCACTACTCTATGAATGTGCAATGACTCCCACTTCCCCTCCCATCAGAGGTTAGGAGGAAGGCTATCCCTTTACAAACAAAATTGGCTGTCTGTAAAAAAGGACCAATGGGTATTAAAAATCAATATTCAGGGCTACAAATTTACCTTCCAACAAGTCCCAACCTTAACAGGTTGCCAAAATCTACCTCCAAATCAGTGGGCAGAAGCATTAAAACAAGTGCACATACTCCATGCTCAAGGGGCAGAGGAACCTGTGCCACAGGACCAAGCAGGAAAAGGCTTTTCTCCAGACTGTTCCTAGTGCCTAGAAAAGAAGGCACTTGGTGACCCATTCTCTATCTGTCCACTCTAAACACCTTCCTAGATGTCCCAAAATTCAAAATGCCAACTCTTTAAACACTTTTGCCAATGCTGGGCAAAAATGCATGGCTAGCCACCCTAGACCTAAAGGATACCTACCTTCATATACCCATAAGGGAGTCTTGTAGAAAATGCCTACACTTCAGAGCAGCTTCACAACACTTTCAGTTCTCTGTGCTACCCTTTGGCTTATCTACGGCTCCCAGGGTCTTCACAAAATGCCTGGCCCCAGTGGTTGCTTTCTGCAGACAGCAAAACATCCAGATTTACCCTTATCTGGACAACTGCCTAATCCAGACAGACAACAAAAAGAAGTTACTACAGGACCTGCTCTTTGTACAAACAAACCTAACCTCTCTAGGGTTCACTATCAACAGGAAAAAAAACAAACCTAAACCCCTCCAGGCAGATCACATTCTTGGATGCACTCCTGGACACAGCTTCCCAAACAGCCTTCCTTTCACCAGAAAAACAATGCTTTCTGCAAAATTATTTCTCCCAGTTAGCTCTCAGAAAAAAACTCACAGCAAGGAAAATTCTGCAAGCAGTGTGTTACATGTCATCCTGCATTCTCATGATTTCCCTGGCCAGGCTGCACATGAGGAAACACAAGTGGTACCTAAAGAACCTTTGGTGCCAACACTCTCAATCTATGGAGACCACTCTCCCCCTCATTCCATGCATAAGGAATTAATTCCTTTGGTGGGTAGAGACCTGCATTCAGAACAAGGGCCTTCCCTTCACCTACCTTCCTCAAGGCCAGACTGTCACCACAGATGCCTCAGACCTAGCTTGGGGTGCTCATTTAGACACCCAGTGCACCCAAGGCTCTTGGGACCACAGGCACCTTCACTGGCACATCAACCTAAAGGAAGTAATGGCAGTTCACAAGGCTATCACATCCTTCTAAGACCACCTAAAACCAGGAGTCCTCTTCATAAAAACAGACAATACCACAGTCATAGGTTCATAGGTGTGTACTAGGCTAACGGCCCTGGAGCCTATATAAGCCTAGTCCAAAAAGATTCCCTGGCATCATTACACCCAAAGTTACATGTGGTACATCAACAAGCAGAGGGGACACACTCCTACCCTTTCTGCCAACTAGCCATGAGCCTCAGGCAGACAGCCTCCTCCATGGGCCTACACCTGATAGCCCAGTACATCCCAGGAGTAAACAACACCCTAGCAGACCATCTAAGCAGAAACTACTTAGACCTCCACAAGTGGAAACTCCAAAAGAGGACATTCCTCCAAATCACCCAGGCCTGGGGGACACCAGAGTTGGACCTCTTCGCCTCACAACACAACAATCAGCTGCACAAATTCTGCACCAGGGAGTTCCACCCCCTAGCTTTGAAAGTGGATGCGGTCTCATTTCAACAGACCAATCTCTTCATTAATGCATTCCCCCCTGCCCTTACTCCCAAGGGTACTGCTCAAAATAAGGCAGGAAGGACCAAAAGCCATCCTTATAGCACCAGATTGGCCCAGGCAACATTGGTACCCCTTGCTACTCAGCCTGACCAAGGAGACTTTCAGATGCCTGCTTTTAACTGCAGACCACCTGACACAAGCCAGAGGGGAGATTCTGCATCCAAACTTGCACACTGTCAAGCTTTCTGCACGGTTTATCCCCTAGGGACCAAATATAACCCACAGTTGAGCAAGCAGGTCCTATACAATATTAAGGAATCCAGAAGACCCAGCACCAGGAAATATTATTCAGAGAAATGGAAAAGATTCAACTCCTGGTGCCTATCAAAAGGTCACAGCAGCTCCCAGCCATCCCTACCACTTATTCTGGACTACGTAGCGGAGCTACTTAACAAGGGTCTCTCCTTTTCCTCCATTAAAATCCATGCCTCAGCCATTTCAACACACTTTCATGCTGAACAGCCTGTCGTCTCTCACCCTTTGATTAAACAGTTCCTCAGAAGTGTAGCTAACATTAGGCCCCCTAGAAGGGCACACGCTCCAGCCTGGGACCTAAACTATGTCTTACAAAAACTGGCATTGTCTTCCTTTGAATCTGCTGCATCAGCAGACCTAAAACACCTTTCCTGGAAGACTGCCTTCCTCTTGGCTATTACTTCAGCTAGGAGGGTGTCAGAACTTCAAGCTCTCTTGGCCACTGAACCGTTCATTATCTTCCATGCAGACGGGGTGTCTTTCAGGACCAAAGGTAGTATCACGTGACCCTAAACCAGGCTATACATCTCCCCACCTTTTTTCCAAACCCACAAAATAAAGGGGAGAGAATTCTGCACACACTGGATGTGCACAGACATTTAAGATACTATCTGGATAGAACAGAGTCCATTAGTAAGACAGATCAACTGTTGGTTGGTTTCGCCCCAGGGGAAGCCTATCTCCAAACAGACCATTTCAAAGTGGATATCTCACTGCAATCAATTCTGCTGCAATTTTTATGCAAAAGCTCCTCCTAAATCTATCAGAACACATTCCACTAGGGCAGCCTCTACTTCCACCTTTCTTATAGGAGTACCCACCAGGGACATCCTGGAAGCTGCCACTTAGACCTCGGTCCACACCTTCACCAAACACTTCCACCTGCCTCTGTTCTCCAGGGCTCAGGAGAGGCTTTGCTTCTACAGACCTGCAAGGCATGCTAGCTCAATCCTAGGAATTTCATAGTTCCATCCTCCCCTTACTCAGTTTTGGGAATCTTCCCACAAGTGATGACTGCAACAGTGAAACACAAAGAACATAGTACAGTTGTGTACACTTACCATAAATGTAGATATTCAAGTGTATTCACTGTTGCAGTCTTATTTTCCCTTCCACTTTCCCCCTTAATCTTATCCTTTTTGGAGATTAACTGTCATTCTTGCGAACCCTAACTGGGAAAAGCCGAAAGACAAACAACAACTGTCATTCTTGTGGCCTTAGGCCACCAGGGGCTCTTTATAACATTTCCTTCAAGGGTCACCTACAGGTTAGGGCATGAAAAACTGATGTAATGGTGCTGTCTGCTCTCCTTTATACCACTGATGACCTGACATCAGTCCACAGGCGACAGCAGCTGGTGCAGGGGAAAAGCTTGATTCTGGTATTCGGGCCGACCGAGGGCTACCCAGCAGGGATAACCCACAAGTGATGACTGCAACAGTGAATACACTCGAACATCTACATTTATAGTAAGTGTATACAACTGTAGTTTCTATCGCTTGCTGTCCGTGGAAACCATATGTACTCATACACACTCTACATACTGCAGTATGTCATCAAGGTACTGGTGTAGGATACACAGGTTTGATCCATGTGAAATTCCTAGCATATCCTTGTGGATGCTACAAGATCTCTAGATCAAGGATGGATAGTGCTACACATACCTCTGTGTCCATATAGATGGGCAGTTCCTGTTTGATTCCATGGGTGAGTAGCACATGTACTAACTTTCATATGGTTCTCTATTACACACAGTAGTGGTTAACAATGTCCTGGTTGTAGAGATAATGGTAATAGTAGGCATTGGTAGGCTCTGCTGCAGCATGGAGAGTGGCAACACACAATGTCACAGCCATTAGATCCAAAAGTGACCATTAACTGCTGTTGCTCAGTTATACAGCTAGTGCTGTCTGAAACATATTAAAGCAAGTCTATCTCCTGTACACTGAAGTCCCAAAATGGATGGATGCTGTAGCATATCGTGCAGGCTTTATAAATATCTAAAGCACTCCTCCATGTTCTCTTTCATCTTTTGCATAGGTGGTGTCATTCATTTGCATGCCGGTCAGTGTTTGGATGATATTACACATTTGTTTGCATACTGTATGTACCTTCCTATACTTCCATAAAGGGACATTGCTGCTTGCATCTCTGAATTGCCCCAGCCATTGCACATTGCTGCATTACAGGTTAATGTTCTTCATCTCACATTGCTGCAGTCCTTACACTTGGGTAGTCCGCTGTCCTCGATTAGATATCAAATATCAAAAGTAAGGGGGACGAGTCATTGCTGCATTACAGGTTATTTTGCTTAACTCTGTGCAAAACATGTTTCTGAATATTCCCATAAGAGGGAAAGGTAAAGCAAAAAAAAAAAAACATTAAGTGTCCAGTCCTTTGTTTGAGCCACTAACAACAACAACAACAAAAAGAGAAAAGGGCCATGTAAGCTTAAATTATTTTAACAGAAACTCTTTAGTTACTTATTAAAACTTTACAGCATTAATTTGTTCATGCCAATATACAAATGAGAATAAAATATTCTGGAATAATATTTTCAGATCAGTATGAGCTTTTCCTGGATAAATTGTGTTGTTGATGCATTTGCTTGCATCTTGTTTGCATCTGAAATAATTTAGTTGGGTGGTCTTTTTTTCTTTCAAAATTACATTAACTAAAAGTTTGCCCAATGCCTTGTAAATGTAAATGGGAAGTCATGTGTACAGAATTAAGAGAGCAATTCTTCAAACTGTATGAGTAGGCATCCACACACACAACCACAATGTATAGCAAATTAATGGTATCTGTTATGTATGTGGGTGTTGTAAGACTGCATGGAATTTTGATTTCCACAGAGTAATAAACCAGCTTTTTCACAAATGTCAGAGCAGGCTGATATGAATTCAGCAGCTGTATAGTTCAGTCACAGTTTGTAAATCCAGTATTTGTTTGAGGATCAAAGCAGAACAAAATTCATTATTTCTGCTTAATTTTTATGTGTGTGTGAAGAAAAACAATGGCAACTTCTTTTGATCACTTGGTGAGAAGCAGCCTGGGTAGACCTGTGAGCGTTTTTACATCTTTCAGTGTTTCTTTGCCGAGTGACTGGTGATATCACTTAAAGGTTAGAGCGGAAAGCTGACAATAATGTTTGCTTACCCAATAGACACAATGGATATTGATTTCCTCATCCTCAGACTCACTGGTGTACTTTTTAACCACTGAACAAGGTATTTTATTTCTGCATTGATCATGAAACATGTATGAGAACAGACATCTGTGAACTCTGCACTTTTAATTAATTTAAAAAAGAGTGTATTTCCTGAAAATGATAATGCACTTATTGATAATGTATTTAATTTCTAATAACTGGATGTGCATGTCTTGCAGAAGTGTTTTGTGATAATAGAAAATAGAAAACATGTAAGCACAGCTTTATTGTGGATAAGATTAATCAACCTTAGATTGTAAAATCATAAAACCATAGTTTGGATGACACAGTGGTGCACCAGTTAACTACCTAATAACGGGATGTGCATGTCTTGCAGAAGTGTTTTGTGCATTAATAGAAAAATAGAAAACATGTAAACACAGCTTTATTGTGGGTAAGATTAATTGACCTTAGGTTCTAAAATCATAAAACCATGATTAGATGACACAGTTGTGCAAAGTGGTGCAACAGTTAACTTTACTACCTCACAGTGCTTGGTTATTTAGTTCGGTTGTCAGCTTTGCCTTTCGTGCAGAGTCAGCATGTCTTCCCTGTCTATGATATTTATTAATATATATATATATATATATATATATATATATATATATATATATATATTTTTTTTTTTAGTAAGTATTGCAGTTAAACATTCACAGTCATGTACATTGCATGCGCCCGTGCGCACGCACGCACACACACACACACACACACACACACACACACACACACACACACACACACACACACACACTTACACACACACACACACACACACACACACACACACACACACACACACACACACACATATAGATAAATCCAATTCACTTTGCTGACAGTTTTACAGACAATGTGAACTGTGATGTTAATTTTAATGACAGCTTTCTTTCTTGGCACAGTTAAGCGGTTTGATATTAGGAGTGGGACTATCTGTGCACACATGTGTGGTTAGACTAATGGCTAGATAAGAGGATGTGAACGTCCTCTAAGAGGGTCTCACCCAAACAAATGACTGGTGTCAGACACATGGTCTCAAGCTGAATGCCAAAAAATGCATCGTCATCCCCTTTGGGGGGAGAGTGATGTCCCTACATATTATCACATTAATAACAACATCCTGAGTACAGAATTATTAGTGAGGGATTTGGGCACCCAGGTTGATAGCAAACTGACTTTTGACCACCATGTTGTTTCCATTGTACAGAAAGCTTTCTACATGGCCCGCCTCATAAATAAGGGTATCTCATCCAGGGACAAAGAGGTCATAAGATCCCTGTATTCTTCCCTTATAAGGCCAATTATTGAGTACAATACCCCCTTGGGCATGTACCTCGCAAAGCACATGCAGCAGCTGGAGAGACCACAGAGATTCCTCACCAGGAGAATCCAGGGCCTCAAGCACCTACTCTACACAGATAGATTAAAAGCCCTGTCTCTCTACTCCATTTCATACAGACTCCTCAGAGGTGACCTCTGTGTGGCATACAAAACAATCTCAGACCAAGTCTTGATGGGACTGCTGCATATCCACAAGTCAAGCTGCACTCGAGCAACCCATACACGCAATCTCAACCTGGTCTGTTATATCAATAGGACTTGTTGGCAGGACAGATTTGTGTCCCAGAGATGCCCCCATCTGTGGAACAGACTCCTTCTCCACATCAAGCAAAGTTTCTCATTACCCCTTTTTAAGTGCAACCTGGATAACTGGATGGGAAACAGAAAATACACTCCTCGGATTCCACCTGTGTCACTGCTGGACAGTGGTTCTGGGTGCTGACTTGTCTAAACATGGGCTAAACTCTTGATTAGGCTTATAAGGGCCTCAGGCCCAATAGCCTAGGAACCTCCTATGATAGTTATAGTGCTGTCGGTGTGCATTATGTGTGGTATGAGTGTCCTTCATTAATGCAGTGGAACATTTAGAAAAAGGGTTTTTTTGAAAGCAAGGTGCCAGGGTCAGGGATGTGGTTTGAATTAGCACACACGTGAGTAAGGTGGTGCTGGGGTTAATTCTCTTCTGCCTGTCCTTACTCATTAATTCAGCTGTGTTGTCAATGTGTTTGCAGTGATAATATTGGTCAATTAGTTTGCAGTGATGATGTTTAACTACATCTAACTGATATAAATTTACCTATTTGTCTATATCTATATCTGGATCCACTACTATTCACCGAAAGCTCATTTCACCGAAAACACAGTTCACTGAAACATATTTCACCGAAAGTTGTAGATGACTTTTACCCCACTGTAGTGTGACCCTGGAGTTAGTATATATAGTAAGGGGGGTGTGGGGGGCACTGCCCCACACATGGGGGGTGTGAGGGGCATAGCCCCCCACATATTTTATGTATATATTATGGTCAGAGAACAGTAATATATTGCAATTACATGTATCCATGTATGTAATTCAAAATATGTGGGGGGCTACCCCACACCCCCCTTACTATATATACTAACTCCAGGGTCGCACTACAGTTGGGAAAAGGCCATCTACAACTTTCGGTGAAATGTGTTTCAGTGAATTGTGTTTTCGGTGAAATGTGCTTTTGGTGAAAAGTGCACGGTGAAATGTGTTTCAGTGAAATGTGCTTTCAGTGAATAGTAGTAGATCCCTATATATATATATATATATATATATATATATATATATATATATATATATATATATATAAAATTGTGTGTGTGTGTGTGTATACGTATAGATGTAGATATATGTATATATGTATATATATATATATATATATATATATATATATATATATATATATATATGATACAGATATATAGATATGGATATGTTTGTGTGTGTATATGTATATACTTATATGTATTTATATTTGTATCAGCCAAGTGAAAGCACTGATTAAGAGTGAACATAGATATGATGATCATTTTACATCAGTATAAAATGATTGAACATAAAAAAATGAAAAGTATTTTTTTCATGGGAAAAGCCCCCTTGCACCTCCCTCTGCTAATTTTATATACTAACTCTGAGACTGTACAAGTTTAGGGCAAATTCCCTTACACTGCTGCAATGCGAGCCAATGAAAAACCTTGTTGACATAAAGTCCGTGTAACAGAACATTAGCTCACGAGTGATGTTCTTCGTGTTTCACTGTTGCAGTCATTACATTTGGGTAATCTGCTGGCAGGTTGCCCTCAGTCGGCCTGATTAACAAAGTCTTGGGTCCTACATCGGTTTCTGTCCCTTCTTCCATGACGTCAGGTCATCAGAAGTATAAAATATGCAGCCAATGTCATTACATCAGTCTTTCTTGCCGTGCGGTGCCAGAAGCAGAAGCAGTTCACAAGTGGCGGTCTGCCGACTCCTGAAATTTTCGTTTTCGAGTTTCAGAACCGAAGTCTTCAACTAAAAAGCTAAGTATCCCATTGGGGAAACTTTTTCTTGCTCCTTACCGATGTAAGTAAAAGTTAATAATTGCATTACTTGTGGGAAGCAAATACCTCATAAGGATTTTCATTTGTACTGTATTCCTTGCCTAGGCCCTGACCACGACATACCTTGCTTTGGTTTTGTGCTAAATTTAATCAACGCACTATTAAACGTTGGTATATTTTTGCATCTAAATATTTTGGCTCACGATTTAATTATCCAGAAATGTCATTGGTTAGCAATCCGACTACCGGAATTCTTAAAAAACCCAAAGAAAAAGACAGATACAGGCTGTAGGTCCAAAACTGACGACGACGCTTCTCCTAAGCCAGCCGCTAGTTCACCGGTACTCAGTGAGGTGCTTTCGTAGCCCCTGATACCCGCTACTTTTGATTCACAGGCCTCTACTGAGACCCATTCAGAGTCCGGTATGCTGCGAGATGCTTCAAATATGGACCCCGCGGATGTCTCTACCTTAGATGGGTCCGGAGCCCTATACAGGCACCGGCTTCTGAGGGTGTTTTCAGGCCTACAGATTTGTATATTAGACCGACGCCATCTTCAAAACTAAGGCCAAAATCTAAATATATGTCTAAAAAAAGATGCTTGGGCCACCTGTGCAGGCCCCTAAGTCTAAAAAACAAATTATCGAAATGGCTGAAGATTTAATTACTCTGATCAGGGGTAGCCACCCCCCCCCCCCCCCCCCACTAAGTGGCCTAGGCAAGACATTGATTATGAATCTTCTGAACAGGATTCTTTTTATTCTGACTCTTCTAATGAACAGGATTTGTCTATACCTACTTATGAGGACTCTGATGCAGAAGATTCCATTCCTTCTGCTTCTCCCCCTGAGGATTTTTCTTTTGGGGAAACTTTACATACCTTATGGGAACATTTCCACTGGGAAAGTCAGGATTTCTCTGAATCTAAAAAGAGACTTAGGGATTTTCTTCTTCTTCCTCAGCATAGGCCTTTGGCTATACCTCCTGTTCTAGACATTGTTGATGATGTTTTTTCAGAATCTAGTATGGCTCCTGATTCTCTGCCTCCGGCTCCTTGTAAGTCAGACAGATATTACAGGGTTCCTGACTCCTATAAATTCCTTTTCAAAAATCCTACTGCAGATCCTGAAACCATTTCTCAGGGTCCCAAGGGCATTAAGGCCTCCACTGCTAAAAATCCTATCCCTTCAGATAGAGATTCCAGGGCGCTGGATAGATAGGGTAAGAAGGTTTACACTTCTTCAACCTTGGCAATCAGGGCTTTAAACTGTCAATTTCATATGCTTAAATATCAACTGCATATCATGGGACTGCTTAAACAGAAAATGATGTTAATTTCTGACTGTGTGGAAAATAAAGATTTACAGGATTTATTGCATTTGGCTGAACAAGTTGGAAAACATACTTTGCAATGTGGTTTTGATTCTTTGGAGGCCTCTTGCAGGGCTGCCGTAACTGGCTCTGTGCTAAGAAGGCATGCTTGGCTCAAAGAGCAAACTCTGCCTGATCATGTTAAAGCAAAATTGTTGGATGCTCCTTTACAACAGGCCTGTCTCTTTGGTAATAAGGCTGAAGAAGTTTAAAAAAAGATGAAAGATGAAGCTAAATCTATGCAAACTGTGAAATATTTCTTAAAAGTGCAACCTCCCAGATTTAGTAGGCACTGGCCTACTAAGAACTGGTCCTTTCCAGTACCTTCGAGAGCCACGCAAGTCAAACCCAGGCATTCCAAAGGCTCCAGGTTTCAGTCACAAGGGACTTTTAGAACAAAACAATGGGGTGCCTCCTCCTCCAAATCTGGAAACAACAAGACACCTTCCTATGGTAAACAGTCTCAATGACTTCCCTTTTCACTTACCAAGCACTTACCTTTTAGCCGCCCCTTGGGGGGAAATACTGGCACTTCATGCAAGAAACTGGCAACTTATAACCCAGGACAAATGGGTTTTAAATATAGTATCCCAGGGATACAGATTTCATTTCCACATGGTGCCAATCCCAAATGGATGGCCAGACCTGTCTCCAAATCAGCAGGCAGAGGCCCAGAAACAAGTACTGTCCCTCATGAACATGGGGGCTATTCAACCAGTACCAGAAGAGGGAAAGGGACAAGGTTTCTATTCGAGACTTTTCCTGGTACCCAGAAAAGACAAATCATGGCGTCCGATTTTGGACTTATCTATTCTAAACACATTTCAGGACATTCCAAAATTCAAGATGCTAACTATTCAACAGTTACTTCCTATGCTAGGCAAAGATGCCTGGTTGGTAACTCTAGACTTAAAAAAAGGCTTACCTGCATATCCCAATCAGGAAATCTTGCAGAAGATACCTCGCTTCAAGGCAGGCTACTTGCATTACCAGTTCTCTGCACTGCCCTTTGGCTTATCTTCTGCGCCTAGGGTCTTCACAAAGTGCCTTGCTCCAGTAATTGCATTTTGCAGGCAAAGAAATATTCAAATAAATCCATACCTAGGTGATTGTCTAATTCAGGCACAAAACAAGGACATTCTTCTAAAACATCTGAAGTTTGTAAAAAGGGTTCTAACTTGTATAGGGTACAGCATAAACAAAAAGAAATCACAAATGGTACCCTCTCAAAAAATTACATTCCTGGGTGCAAGCTTGAATACAACTGCCCAGATGGCTTACCTTATACCAGACAAGCAAATTCATTTGGTGACTTACTTCAAACAGGTGGCCACAAAAACCCTGCTATCTGAAAGACAAATTCTGCAAGCCTTGGGGTTCATGGCCTCCTGCCTTCTTCTAATTCCATATGCAAGACTGCGTATGAGGAAACTTCAGTGGTACATAAAAAGTTTGTGGAGTCAGCATTGTCACATCCTGGAAACAATGATTCCTATCATATCTTGCCTGCAACTAGAGTTCCTATGGTGGTCAGAGGCCTGCCACCAAAACAGGGGACTGCCATTCACCCTACCCCCTGCCACCCAAACCCTAACTACAGACGCATCAGACTATGCTTGGGGGGCTCATCTGGCAGGGAAGTGCATTCAGTGCAAATGGAGCCCAATTCAAATGCACCTTCATATCAATCAAAAAAAGATGCTAGCTGTACAGAATGCACTGACAGCCTTCAAGGACTACCTTACTCCAGGACAATTAATGATAGACAGACAACACCACAGTTATGTGGTACATAAACAAGCAGGGGGGGATACACACTCCTACCCCCTTTGCAGATTAGCCATGGCATTGTGGAACACTGCCTTGACCTATCAAATACAACTACAAGCTCAGTTCCTGCCAGGAAAGCTGAATACTCTGGCAGAGGAACTAAGCAGAAATCTCATGGACCCACACGAATGGAAACTGGAACCACGGATTTTCAACATGTTGACATGCAAATGGGGGAGTCCAGACATAGATCTTTTTGCCTCACCCCAGAACTATCAGTTGGACAAATTCTGCACAAGAACTCATCACAAAAAAGCCTGGAAAGTGGATGCTCTATCAGTCTATGCTTTTCCCCCTCTGCCTCTGCTCTCCAAAGTTCTACTAAAAGTCAAACAGGACAAACCAAAAATGATTTTGATTGCTCCAGACTGGCTTCACCAACACTGGTACCCACTCCTGTGCAATGCGTCACACCTTCCACCGTGGCACCTGCCTCAGACACCTTACTTACCGTCTCAGCAGAACAACCAAATTCTGCACACTCGGCTCCAAACCTTAAATCTTGCAGCATGGCTAATCATCTAAATTCACCCTTAGCATCCCTCAGCAAACCTGTGATGGATGTCATTTTGGAGGCAAGAAGGCCTAGCACTAGAAAATCTTATGCTGGCAAATGGAAAAGATTCTTTGCCTGGAATCAATCACAAGGGATAAGCACAGCAGTGCCCAATATTCCTCAGATTTTACAATACTTAAACTAATAACTAACTGATGACTAATAACTAATTAATAACTGAGATGCTTCACAAGGGCCTGTCCTTTTCTTCCATAAAAATCCATGCCTCAGCCATTTCAGCTCATTACAACACAGAACCTCCCCTCTTCTCTCATCTTCTGTTAAAGCAGTATCTCAGAGGGGCCAAAAACGTAAGCCCACCCAGGAGAGCTTCAACCCCTGCCTGGGACCTCAGTTTTGTATTGGAAAAACTCACTCTCCCTACTTTCGAGCCAGCTGCTACTGCAGACTTAGGATTTCTCTCCTGGAAATCAGCTTTCCTTTTAGCAGTCACTTCAGCTAGAAGGATTACTGAATTACAGGCTCTTATGGCAGTGGAGCCTTTCATTATTTTTCATGCAGATAGGGTGTGTCTCATGCCTAAGTTGGTATCCAGTATGGCTCTTAATCAGACCATTCATTTGCCATCTTTCTTTCCCAATCCACAGAACAAGGGGGAGCGGATTCTGCATTCATTGAATGTACACAGACAACTTAGATTTTACTTAAACAGGACAAAATCTCTCAGAAAATCTGAACAACTGCTGGTGGCATTTGCTGCAGGGGCAGAGGGAATAGCTATTTCAAAGCAGACTATTTCCAAATGGATAAGCCATTGTATTCGTTTCTGCTATATGCACCATGGTAAAACTATCCTCCAAGGGATCAGATCTCATTCCACCAGGGCTGCATCTACTTCTACAGCCTTTCTCAGAGGTGTTCCTACCAGAGACATTCTAGAAGCTGCTACCTGGAGCTCAGTTCATACGTTCACCAAACATTACCATCTACCCTTCTTCTCTAAATCGAGAGCTGGCTTTGCCACTGCTGTCCTGCAAGGCCATATTGCTGGCCCTAATGCTGTATAAATCCATCCTCCCAACCATAGCTTTGGGAATTTACCCAAATGTAATGACTGCAACAGTGTAGCATGAAAAACGTAGTACAGTTGTGTACACTTACCATAAATGTAGATGTTCAAGTGTATTCACTGTTGCAGTCCTGGTTACCCTCCCTACAACCCCCTGTTTTTATCTTACTATACCTCTATTTACTATGCTTAAAAGCCTTTTTGGTGTATTTGCTTTTGTTTTGAGGTATATTTTTGTGTATTTAATTACTTAAATATTTGGCTCCACTTTTGGGGGGCACCTGACATCTGGGGCAAGAAAAACTGATGTAATGGCATAGGCTGCATGTTTTATACCCCTGACGACCTGACGTCATGGAAGAAGGAACAGCAACTGATGCAGGACCCAAGACCTTGTTAATCAGGCCGACTGAGGGCAACCTGCTAGCAGATTACCCAAATGTAATGACTGCAACAGTGAATACACTCAAACATCTACATTTAAGGTCAGTGTACACAACTGTACTTTCTCTCGCTTTACTGTTTTAAAAAAAGTGTTCACTCATGCATACTTCTCCTGGATTCTTAACATTTTTCTGAATGCAAGTATGGTCATGTATATGCATTTGTACCCCAAATTTCCAGCTATGTTCAGTAGTCATGTCATAAAATATTTTCTGTGAAATTGACTAAAAAATGTAATTTTTTTAAGTGTTGTGGTCCTAGTTTAATAGATACCATCAATAGGCCATTCTCTTCACAACTTAAGCATATAACATTTTTACTTGGCTGACAAACTCCTTGAATATCAGAATTATAATACGGGTTCATGTTAGACCTGGAGACCAGAACACCATTAAAAAGCCTAGTCAGGTAACCCAAAGAATAGCTGTCTGGTAAAGCAGTGTTTCCTACATACTCCAGATGTGAATTTACAATTACCCATGCAGTCAGACAGAGTAGTTTTGAATGCATCCAGTGTGTTCCATTACTTGATATGTACGGGAAGTTATTCATAAGTAGGGCATTTGTTTGGTTAGAAATCTATCATGCCAGCATGTTCTATTTATCTGTTGGTGAAGGTCAATGTCTTTAATATAGTGTTCATTGTTCTTGTGATGTCCCCCTCCTCTGGGCTCCTGATCAAGGAGCCTGAATCTTCACCACCGACACCGGCGAGGGACATTCACTTGGAACAAAGATAGATACACACTGTATTTCCAGATGCAGGTCTCTGTACCTAGTACAATTTCCCTTAAGAGCACACAGGGAACACACTCAGTCTGGGGTCTGGGTTTCTCTCTCTCTCCATGCCCCCAATAAAACTCCCACTGGCACAGCTATAGGGTTGTGTTTTCAGCTGAGTGTCCCATTCCAAGTCCTCCAGCACCCTCTCTGTGAAACCAGTGCTGTGCGCCCTTGCTCCAAGTAGCTCACACACACACACACACACACACACACACACACACACACACACACACACACACACACACACACACACACACACACACACACTCACACATGGGAAACGATGGCACAGATTTACTAGTTATGCCACTCTTCCCAGACTATAAGGTAGATTATGCCACTGGGACACTCCAAAGCCAGATACTCTAATTCTGTTACCAGGGTATCCAGTTATACTGAGTAAAATTAATACGAATACAAATGGTAGTGCTTGACCAATGCAACAAGGCTTCCAGGAGTGGCCACATTGTTACCAAATAAATATAAGTACTCTCAAAGGTTAAAACATTCTCTAAAAGACCAGCCACAATGAAAAGTTTAAATATATGCCTATACAGCAGCTCAAAGCATGAAAAACCTGTGGATTCTAGGGTGCATTTGTGTATGCAAACAGCAGATGGGGAAAATATTTGTCCCACTCTCTCTCTGAAACTGGTCTGCAAACACCAGTCGCATGGTCTTTAGTGTAAAGCTTAACCTCTCTACAAGACCATTAGTCTGGGGGTGGTAGGGTGTGGTCTTTAGATGCTTCACCCCACAGCAGTCCCAGAGACAAGCCAGCAGGTCTGACAAGAAATTGGCATCTCTGTCAGTCAGTATTTCTCTCGGGAACCTACCCTGCTAAAAATCTCTAACAAAGCATTTGCCACCTTCTCTGCCTTGATGGCGGACAGAGCCACCACCATCGGGTATCTAGTAGCATAATTTACTACCACCAGATATACCTCCTCTCTGTGGAACTTGGAGTACTCAGAGGCCCCGCAATATCTGTAGCTACCCTCTGGAATGGTTTCTCAATCACAGGCAAAGGCACCAAGGAGCCATGACCTTGTCTCTTGCCTCGCCTACTGTTTGGCACTGTTCACAGGTCCTGCAGTACCTTGTTACATCCTTTGCAATCCCAAGGCAATAAAAGTTCTGCATAATACATCTCTTGGTGTGCTTTATACCCATATGACCTGCAAAAGGAATGTCATGGGCTATGGCTAGAAGTGCCAGATGGTAGGCTGTAGGCATTACCAGATGCGGTATTACCTTACCATTTAGTCCTCCCTCAGGGGGTCCACTCTCCATAAAGTAACCCTTGTCTTCATTATACAGACTCCTCTTTTCATTGAAAATCAGACGCCTCCTTAGCTACCTCCCTCAAGCCTAGTACTGTGGGGTCCAAGAGCTGAGCCTGTCTCAACTCTATCTTTGTGACCCTTTCCACAGGAAGCCTGGTATCCTCTGAGAGCAGTGCCTTACTGTCAACCTGGATACTACCACTCACCCCTGCCCTTGTAGTCACTCTGTCCAAGGGACATCAGTACCTACTAGCAGCTGTGGCTCACCTTCAAGCTCACTGCTACAGGGTAGCTCCCTCCATGAAATAGCCACTTTACCAGCCCTGGATTCAGGTGTGGGGTCTGTCTGGATCTCCCCCTAGGCTACCAGCCCCACATGCCCATTTCCAAGCCTGACTATGTGCAACAACATGCATGCATTATCAGAATCTTTCTCTGTCAAGATATCTGCAGGGATATTCTCAGACACACCTACTTGCTTGCTTCCTTTTCCACCCTCTGAGCCAAGGTGTACCCTGGCCAAAGGCATTTGAAATGGCATCCCTCCAAAAGCTCTGACTGGAGTGGACTGCCCATGAAGGAACTGCTCCTATTTAATCACTGCAGGCTTTACATTGGTTGTCAGAGGCTGTGTCTGTCATAGCAGTGGCCTGTTTTCCATCCACTAAGATAGGATGTAAACTGTGGTGAGTGGTACCCCTGTTGTCTCCAGAAAATTTAACACTGGCATACTGTTATTCCCACTTGCTGGCTCCTCCATCTTTTGTTCCTCACCTTGCTTCCATGAACATCTATATGATACATGGCCTCACTGGTTACATTTAAAACATCTAATCCTTGATCCTGGCCATGTACCTGAACTAGTGGCTTCCCCTGTTACTGGAGGACACTGCTGGGGTGATTTAGGCTGCCCACTACGGGTTCCCTTATATCCATATGCAGCACTGGGTATCCCCTTCTTGTGCTGTGATGTCCTGCTTGCTAAGTAGAGATCCCCTTTTCTCTCCAGCTCATCTGCAGAGTTACACTCCCGGTCTGCCAACCAGATTCTCATGTCCTCAGGCAAAGTGCTAAGGGCTTGTTCCCTCACCAAAATGGCTGTCAGCCCTTCAAAAAATGGTGGCCTGACACCCACTCACTCACCTATGAAAATAAGTGCTTAACTCAGCAGTATAATCACATATACTTTCATCGTCATTGCGTCTATGCCCACAAAACTTTTTTCTGTAAGCTTCAGGTGTTACTTAAAACATTCCAGTAAATAGTATCTTACTTTATCATAGTTTAAACAATCAATATCAGACAATTTAGAAACAGCAGTTACAGTTTTACTATGGTGTAAGGGTTTCAAGAACCATACCCAGAGCCCTTGGCCAACATTATACTGTTTATATACTCCTTCAAAAATATATGAATAAAACTATCAAAATGATCTCACACTGTAAACCATGGAAGAAATTTACTGACCTTTGTTGGTTCCAAGGTGCAGTTATTCCCATCCCCATTACCTCCTTGTTCCTGTTGAAGAGTCAGCGTCTCCCTCTCATGTTGGCACTGTTTCTCATTTCCTTTGGCCTCTAAACACTGGAGTCTCTTTGCTGATACTAATTCCATCTGTTTCTCCTTTTCCTCAGCCTCCAAATGCCACAGTTTCTCCTCTGATTCTAGTTCCAAATGTTTGGCCTCCAGTTCAAGTCTTTTTAACGCTAGATGGATTTTTAAGTCCTCTGAGGAAAAGGTGAACGGTCCTGTTTCTGAGGGCTGCAACTTCCCATCACCAGACTGATTATCCTCCTGGTTGCTAGTAGGAGCTGTGACTAAGGCTGAAATAATTTCCTGTTTAGTCAGGTTGGCATGCACCAGTCTTTTGGCTTTGCACACCATTGCCAATTGGTTCTTTGTCAACTTGCTGTAATCCTCTGCTGACATCTTTGCCTGTTTTCCGTGACTAAACTAAATTAAAAATAAATCAATAAAATGGTTGTGAAAATGAAACTCTGTATGTTTACCTTGTGGCTGCTGAGAGTACACACACCTTTGGTGACACCTGCCTACTGGCCACAGAAGTTCAATTAATATCCACACCACTGCTTACCAATATGTCATGTCCCCTCATCTGGACCAGTAATCAAGGAGCCTGAATCCTCACCATCGGCACCAGTGAGTACATTTACTTGGAACAAAGATAGATACAGTATTTCCAGATGCAGCTGTCTGCACCCAGCACAATTTCCTTTAAGAGCCCACAGGAAAAGCACTCAGACTGGGGTCTGGGTTTCCCTGTCTCTGTCTCCAGACCCCCAGTAAGACTTCCCACTGGCAGAGGTAGAGAGTTGAGCCCTCTGCCAAGTGTTCCAGGCTAAGTCCTCCACCACGCTCTCTGTGAAACTACTGCTGTGTGCCCCTGTTCTAAGTAGCTGACACACACACACACACACACACACACACACACACACACACACACACACACACACACACTCACACAGTTTGAGATTGATTTACACAAACACACACATACACACACACACACACACACACACACACACACACACACACAGCTGGGAAAGGCTGTTATAGATTTGCTAGCTATGCCCCTCTGCCCAGCCTGTAAGGTAAATAATGCCACAAAGACACTTCAAAGCCAGCTACTCTAAGGCTCTTACCAGGGTATCCAATTATACTGAGTAAAATTAATACTAAGAAATGGTAGTGTTTGACCAATGCAGCAAGGCTTCCAGGAGTGGCCACAGTGTAACCAAATAAATATAAGTACTCTCAAAGGTTAAAACATTCTCTAAAAGACCAGTCACAATGAAAAGTTTAAATATATTTAATAATAAATAATACAAAAACATGAAAATACTAAATATCTGTTTACAGTAATACTCTCAAAGGTTAAAACATTCTCTAAAAGACCAGCCACAATGAAAAGTTTAAATATATTTAATAATAAATAATACAAGAACATGAAAATACTAAATATCTGTTTACAATAAACACCAGAGTTTCGATCACAGGAAATATTAAAAGTAACAGATATATATATATATATATATATATATATATATATATATATATATATATATATATATATATATATATATATATATATATATATATATATATATATATATAGATTCACACAGATACAGAAAAACAGTACTTAACTAAGCTCACTATATTTTTCTGACAGATCTAAAGAATTAGTATTCCCTGGTTACTTACTAAAGCAAAGCAAGATGATGTAGGTGAAGCGCCCTTCTTGTCAGGTTTCAAAAATAGACTGCTCTGAGACTTCTGTCATATTTAGTATTAAACAACATTTCAGTGCTGAATTACAGAGAAATTTCTGGTCATCTGACTTCTTGTTCCCATAATTACCCCCCTTTACTAGAAACTGAATCAGAATATCACACATATGTGTTACCATACACACAGATAGTGCTTTGCTAAGATGTGTTATAAAACCATTTCAACACTTCCACACTTCCAGGGCAGCAATTCACTGCTAAGAAGGCTACAGCAGATTCCTAATCCTTGTTTTCACAGATATTTTTTTGGCTGCAATCAGAACTGTAAGATACAATCATTATGGCCTGCCAGGCAGTTTAAATTCAGACTATTTTTCAAAGTTAGCTGGATGGAGATTATCCTCTTCTCTTCCATTATCCTCTGTTACAATATATTAATTCCGACAGTTACAATACAGTCTGACATACAGGTGTATTTCTTTTTCTGTCCAGCAAGACCCACTGTTGATACCTTTTTTAAACAAGCAACTTTACAAATACATTTCAACCCAAGCACCTGTACAAATCAGGTTGATATACAAATGACATATCATTCTTTACAAAATTCCAGCTAGCTATGCTGGTATATGTTACTCATCCACTGCCCTACTTCTCCTAGTATAGCTGACAATACCTCACATCATCACAGTCCCATTTATTTAGATGATCAAGCAGGGTGGATTCTTTCATACTCAGGAAACCAAGTATGGATCACATTGGTGTAGCCTATATGAGACAGAATATAACAAAAGAGTTTTTATTCTGTTAGTGTTGTTAGTGAAGTTAAACCAGCAATTTCATTGGTCAGAAATATTTGAGGTTTTCAAGTTGGGTGAGATGCTTAAAGTGGTACATACTAAATATTGCATTGTACTCTTATGATGGGTCTCACTAGGGGCTTATGGAGAGAGATTATGAACTTCTCACTCCTGTTGTATATGCCTTTGGAAATTTATTGTGCAAAGTAAAAGGATTTTCTGACTACAACTGGCAAATCAAGGTCAAACAATAGTTCATTGTTGATGAGGTTCCCTAAAATCTCTGAGTGGGTTGATTTTGCAGAGGAATCTTTGATATGGTACAAAGTGGGAATTTGTGCTTGCTGAATAAATACAGACAATATTTTTGACATTAAGCTTAAGCTCAAGGTCACTGCTCCAAATTTTAATCTGTGTGAATCCATGTTGAAGAATGTGCATACTTTCAGAGGAGCATATTATGATATCAAGTTTACAGTTGGCATCAAACTTATTGAGGCACAGCCCATCACCATCTGCCTTAGCATCTTAAAATGAGCTGCCGAAAAATAGGTGGACCTAGGAGAGTGCCTTGGTGTACTTCACTGATGATATGATTTTGACCCCTACAGTATGAGTCCTGTAAGTTATGCAGTTGAATACCAAAAAGATAATGTACAGATTCATGTGAAATTGTGTAAGCTTGCTGATGATACCTGTATGTTGGGGGTGGGGATGTATCAAATACTTGACTGTGTACAGATAAGGAGTGTGGATCGGGTTGACCCATGTCAATGGCTTCTTTACCCCTATTGAAGAAAATTATTAGAATGAGTAGAGAGGACCCACCTTTAACAATGGCAAATTGCTTTGAAACAAAGTACTGAAAGGTCCAGCTATGATACATTGCATGACCTTACAAATGATATTGCTGAGACTTCTGGATCTGGAATGATCTAGATGTGTCCATTCCTGTGTAGTTAAACTGCTGTGACAGCTCACCAATCAACAGGTATGTAACTGGTGGGGAGACTAAGGTCAGATGTTTAGGTCATACAGTGCAAATCACATTCCTACTCATGGATGATGATACTATCTTCAGTATGCTTACCCTCTGGGACCAAATGAGCCATCTGGCGTTCAGCCAGGGGAAGAAGTGGGCTGACTGACTGGCTGCAACCAATAGGGGTTTTATGGCTTTCTGTGCCATTCTAAGGAAGTAATATATTCAGCCTTTTTATTTTTATTATTTATGTATTTTATTTTACATTTGTTAACCGGGATAGTCCATCTGGGTTTAAGCCCATTTTCAGCAGAGACCCATGAAGAAAAGCTCCAGAAGTACAACTTACATAGGCAGTGATATAACGGGAAGAAATGTATTGATATAAAAAGGCAAGTACAAATATACATTGGCATCTTAGGTATCTCATCAATGTTAGAGGATTAAGTAATAGTATACATTGATATATATAATATCATAAGCATTGTTTAAAGAGGAACGATTTTTTACATAGCAGGTATTTGAGGGTAGGTTTAGCTTTTTAGTCAGGTTAGTATAGAAGAAAGATGAGAGGGGGGTTAGAAGAAGAAGAGATATGTAAGGAGGGGTTCATAGGTAGCTGCTGTTTTTGGGGGTAATGTAGGTTGGGGAGTAAGACATACAGGGGAGGGATTAACCTGAGTTGTTGCAGGAGCAGATCCAGTTGCTATATAGGTAGTTTTTTAGCTTTATCTTGAATTGAGTTAGGTTAGTGATGTTTAAAATATGTTGGGGAATAGTGCTCCAGAATTTAGAGATATGGTGGGAATAGATGGGAACCCCCAGCCTTGTAGCTGCTTTTGGGAACGTGCAGGAGGGTTTTATGTATAGATTGGAGATGACATGTATTAGTATATGGTTGGAGTAATTGCTGTAAGTCTGCGATTCTGGCTGGCTGGTATACTAAGTGGGGTGGGTGATAATGAGTTGGGTATAGGTCAGGTATTGAGGGAGTTTTAACCAGTTTAATTGTTGTAGGGAGCAGCAATGGTGGGGTCTGTGTTGGAAGTTAGTGTCAAACTTGGCTATTTTGTTATAGCAGATTTAAGTTTGGAAAGTTCAGTTTTGCTAAGTGTGGTAAAGATTGGGGAGGCAGAGAGCAGAGTAGATAGGAGGGTGAGTTCTGGTGATGTCTAATCTAGCTTGATTTGTAAGAAGTGGCTTAATGCGGTAGACAGAGCCAAGTTTGATGTGAGTTTTGTAACGGATTGTGATAGATGAATGTCAAATTTCAGTTTGTTATCAATGATAACAACCAGTAGCTTGGTTTGTGAGGTGGTGGTTATGATTTTGTTATTAGAGGAATGTATGTGAAAAGAGGTTGGGGTATGGATGATTTGGTGGGGAGAAAAAGCATCGGCTTGGTCTTGTTTGGGTTCAGTATAAAGTTAGTTTTGTGTAGCCAAGATTCTACTTCTAAAATGGATTGTTGTGTGATGCTGTCAAGCTGTGTGAGGGAGGATGCATTATATATGAGGGTAGAGTCATCTGTGTATTGAATAACTGAGACTAAAGGTGTGAATTTGTATAATTGATTAGTGAATATGTTGAAGAGCAGGGGGCCTAATGTGGAACCTTGTGGGACTCCAATATGAACAGGTAGTAGAGATGATAGCTCCTGTTTCCACCTAACAGCTTGTTGCTGTTTGGCTAGGTAACTGTGGAACCATGAAAGGGTAGAGTGGCTAATGTTTAAAGTGGCTAGCTCTGACCATAGTTTCTGGTGTAAAACTGTGTCAAAGGCCTTAAAGAGGTCTAGAAAGGTAGCAGAGACAAGTCTGTTTGGTTTCTGTGGTGGGTTACAGTGTTGGTAAAACTGAGGGGGGCGGTTGTGATGCTATGATGGGGGCGAAAATGATGTTGAGTATGAGAGAGGAAGTTGTTGGATAAAAGGTGTTTTAGGAGTTGGGTGTGGATGCATTTTTCTAGTATTTTAGTGAGGGGTGAAAGGATAATGATGGGTTTGTAGTGTGTGAGTTCTATGAAGTTTCCGCCTTTATGTAGGGGAGTGATTTAGGAGAGTTTCCAGAGAAGTGGGACATAGTTTTCAGTGATAGGGTGGTTGAGGATGGATATGGGGTATGCAGTGACTTCTGTAGCAATTCTGAGGAATTCTCATGGCAGATTGTTTGCAGCAAGGCTGGCAGCTTTGAGTTTTTTAAGAAGTTTATGTATGGTGTGAGTTGGAACAGGTTGTAAAGAGAAGTTATTTTTGAGATAATTATTGATGGTTGGGATCTTGGGTGATGTATTTTGGTTGTATTTGATAAGGGAGTGCATTGAGTTTATGAAGAAGGAATTGAACTGTGTTGCAATGTTATCCTGTGGGTCTAGGGGTGGTAGTGTTACCAGGTTGAAGGAGTCTGTTAATGGTGAACCAGAATTTTTTGGGATTGTTTTGGTGCCTTTGTTGTGCAGTGGTGTAGTATGTTTTTTATGTGCTTTTAATTGGGGTTTAGCTTTATTTCTATGCTATGCTGACCAAACGAAACACCAGCTTCCCGAATCAATGAAGATAGACCTCCTAGTCCAAGTGGATACCACCAATAATTCCACCAAAGTAAAGACAGTTCCAAAAACCGAACTCCACCAAGAAAGGTTCAAAAACTTTATTTTACACAACTCAGATTAATCTGCCTTCATTGATCCGGGAAGCTGGTGTTTCGTTTATTTCTAAGCTATTTATAGAGCTTTAGGTTGCCCTGGCTTTTGTTGGTGAACCACTGTACTCATACCTTGTCACTTTGTTTTAGAAGATCTTTGGTGTTATTTGCTAGCCATGGTGAATGGTACATTTTTATTCTAGCACTTCTACAAAGGACTAATCTGTTTAAGATGCCCAGGAAGGTGATGCCAAAGTATTGTACAGCAGTATCTAATGGTAGTATTTTTAGGGGAGACCAATTTATTTGTTGGAGTAGGGAGTGAAATGCTTGGGTATTGAATTTTGTTTTATTACGGATTAGTCGGTAGACTGATAGGTGGACTGAGATTATGTCTAAGCAAATACGTGGGCAGGTGGTTACTTATGCTGTTGGGGAGACATCCTGATTGGAGGGAAGAGGGAGATTTGTTAGTGAGGGTCAAGTGTAGAATGGAGTGTCTGTCAGATGTTTTATCTATTCTAGTGGGATCTTGTATGAGCTGGAAGAAGCCATGTAGGTCTATAAACTTAGAGTATTGGTGTCATAACTGGTCCAGTCTATATTAAGGTCTCCCATTATGATAATTTCTTGGTGGTAGGTTAAGGATAGCCAGTGGAGAATGTCTTCAGCTGTAGCTGAATTTTCTCCTGGGGGGATATAGATGGCTACTATGATCAAGGTTTTGTTTTTATTAATGTTTAGTTTACTGAGAAGTATTTCAGCATTGTTGAATGAAGGAAGATTAGTGTTAATGAGTTCTAGTGCTAAAGTTTTGTTTGAACATTATGGCTACACCACCTCCTCATTTAATTGGATGGCAAATCGGTATAGGTTGTATCCAGGGGGTAGGATTTTTTTTGTTTTTGATATGTGGTTTGAGCTAGGTGTCAGTCAGAATGGTAATGTCAGGGGAGTATAAATTTAGCACAGCATGTAGGTCTTGAACTTTATTTAGTATACTTCTTAGATTTATGTTAAGGAACAGAAGAGAGTGTCCTTTGGGGTGAGAAGGTATGATGGGGGGGTTATGTGGAGAGTGTGTAGAGGTTATGATTTGATTGATTTTACACATTTGCAAGTGACAGCTGTCTGCATGTTTTCATCACAGGAATATCTCCTATATCAAGGAGATGCTACCACCAGAGACTGCCACTGTGATTCTGTGCACCCTGGTCTTGTCCTGCCTGAACTACTACAGCTACTCATACCCAGGACCATGTTACACCTGTCTTGCAGAGCCTTCTGCTGTCCTGCCTGAACTACTGCAGCTACTCATACTCAGGACCATGTTACACCTGTCTTTCAGAGCCTTCTGCTGTCCTGCCTGAACTACTGCAGCTACTCATACTCAGGACCATGTTACACCTGTCTTTCAGAGCCTTCTGCTGTCCTGCCTGAACTACTGCAGCTACTCATACCCAGGACCATGTTACACCTGTCTGTCAGAACCTTCTGCGGCTGTAAAACCAGACTAGTTTCACTTGTATCATTATACTTCTTGTTTTGACCTGACTGATTTGGGTTCCCTCCTTCCTGAAAGATCTGATTATTCCATAGTGTCTGACTCATGCCTTCTGTTCTAGCATCCTAGAGATGCTGGAGTTTCTAAAGATGCAGCTTCAGTCCATTGGAACTTGCTCCATTTTTCTATCAAACCCTGGACCTTTGAAAGTTACTACCTAGGTGGCTTTTGGAGACCCCAGGGCTCAACAACTTTAAAATATCCATTCAGATCAGTTTCTTCTGGCACTTTAATCTCATTGTTCTGTCTCATTAGCATGTGTATGTTTTACATTTTTTATCCTTGTTGGTTTTGAAAATAGTTTAATTTACATCTTTTTTTAGTTTTAAACACAAATATAACCTTGAATATGTAACATCATAACTGTATTTTTATAGTAGGGATATTCATAATATCTTATAAAATCAAGTCATTCAGACCATTGTCTTATTTTATTATATACAAGTTCACACTTGATATCAAAGTTACTGTGAAACTGTATGGAAAATGAAAATTGAAATTTACAACAATATTATCTGCATGTTTATCTAATGTAAAATGTATTCCAGTTTGCAGAAAGAATGTTAGATGTGAATAAGGGCTTGGTTGGCACTTAAGCAGAATGTATAGCTCTATGATCACTTAATATCAATTATGGATTGGCTGAATTATTTGGCGATACTGGAAAGATATAAGAAGATATTGCCATGGAGTTTTATCAGGAATGTCATGGAAGTGGAAGACTAATATGTCTGGACATGTACAGTGTCTCATATAGATATTCAAGAGGAGACCTTATTCAGGTGTATAGGGAATTTAGAGACAACTACCTCTGGGAATGTTTGGGGTTATGATAGGAATGAAAAGTGTACTAATTGTTTCGCTGCGAAAGTAGATGATGCATGGAATAGACTACCAAATTATATTAAAGCAAGCAATGGCTTAGACATTTTTAAGAACAGCCTGAACACGTATTATAGGAGCAGCTGTTCTGGTATTTTGGCAGGCTGGAAGGGCATTTTTGCTCATATCTGAAATATTAGTTGTACGTATGTATGTACTGAGTACCAGGAAAGGCTCAGAACAGTGTAAATATGCAGGCTAAAGCAGGGAAGGGAATTGCCAGGTGGGGAATTGAAAATGGGTGTCCTAAACTATTACAGAACAGACAAGTGGTGTAGATCTGAAGATGAAGAGGAGAAACTAAGTAGGGGACTGGGAGGAAAGTAGGAGAAGATTTAAAACCATCCTCAGGAAATATGACTTCACCTCACAGTGAAGGTGGTGGAGCAATGTAATCCATCGCCTGAGGTGGTAGGTGAGTGTGCAGTCCTTCACCTGTGGTGCTGGGGGGGAGTGTCTAATCCATTGCCTGAGGTAGTGGGTGAGTGTGTAATCCTTCACCTGGTGTGCTGAGGGAGTGTCTAATCCATTGCCTGAGGTAGTGGGTGAGTGTGTAATCCTTCACCTGATGTGCTGAGGGAGTGTCTAATCCATTGCCTGAGGTAGTGGGTGAGTGTGCAATCCTTCACCTGATGTGCTGAGGGAGTGTCTAATCCATTGCCTGAGGTAGTGGGTGAGTGTGTAATCCTTCACCTGATGTGCTGAGGGAGTGTCTAATCCATTGCCTGAGGTAGTGGGTGAGTGTGTAATCCTTCACCTGATGTGCTGAGGGAGTGTCTAATCCATTGCCTGAGGTAGTGGGTGAGTGTGTAATCCTTCACCTGATGTGCTGAGGGAGTGTCTAATCCATCGCCTGAGGTGGTAGGTGAGTGTGCAATCCTTCACCTGAGGTGCTGGGGAGTGTCTAATCCATTGCCTGAGGTAGTGGGTGAGTGTGCAGTCCTTCACCTGATGTGCTGAGGGAGAGTCTAATCCATTGCCTGAGGTAGTGGGTGAGTGTGTAATCCTTCACCTGATGTGCTGAGGGAGTGTCTAATCCATTGCCTGAGGTAGTGGGTGAGTGTGTAATCCTTCGCCTGATGTGCTGAGGGAGTATCTAATCCATTGCCTGAGGTAGTGGGTGAGTGTGTAATCCTTCACCTGATGTGCTGAGGGAGTGTCTAATCCATTGCCTGAGGTAGTGGGTGAGTGTGCAGTCCTTCACCTGATGTGCTGAGGGAGTGTCTAATCCATCGCCTGAGTGGTAGGTGAGTGTGCAATCCTTCACCTGAGGTGCTGGAGGAGTGTCTAATCCATTGCCTGAGGTAGTGGGTGAGTGTGTAATCCATTTATCAAGGTGGTGGATGAGTATGTAACCCATCGCTTCGGGTGGTGGATGAGTGTGTAATCCATCACCTGATATGGTAGGTGAGTATGTATTCTATCGCTCATGGTGGTAGATGAATGGGTATATGTGGATGGGCTTAAAGATGACATGGGCAGGTGGAAAAACCATGGACAAAGGGAACGGCAGATACTCAATCACATATAACTAGTCGTAAACCTTTAGGCAAACTAATAGGCCAGAAGTTTTTTTCACAGTGAATTATTTATGTGTGCATATATTTCACTATATGTATATTTCACTGGGCATATAGCCTAGTAGTTAATGACATGCTTTTGTGAATAAAGAATTTCCCATATAAATTAGTTTTTTATTGAACTTTATATGCATGCTGTGCAATTCTGAGATAGTCATGTGGCCAGACCAGTACTTTTGCATCATCTATGAAAATCCCAGTGTACGTAACCTAACACTAGACACAGCATAAACATATGCTACATAGACAACACTGTCAGACAACACACCTTTTTATTTTAAAATAGTGATGATACCGAATCAAGCAGTTCTATATCAAAATGCAGCTCCCAAATCCTAAAGACAGAGTAGCATGGTACATTCAAAGCCTAATACAATGTTTCATTCACTTTTGTGGCCATCAGCTAGAGCACTCTGTGTAATGCTTTGTTTAGAAATCATTGCTGGCAGGAATATTGCTACCCCTTTCCACCACTTGGGAACCATTGCCCATCACTTGCACCTAACATCAGGAATACTTTATCCTTCATAATTCGGGCAACACTGATGGTGAACAAACTGTAAGTATTATGATACATGGTAGTGGGTACTTGTAAAAAATGTAAGGAGCACAGCAGTCAGACTGTTCATGAAAAAACAGAGATATGTATAATAAGTTTGAGATGAAGCATCTCAGCATAGTCTCCTTACTCAGTGGTACAGTAATATTAGAGTTAGCATATAACAATGCTTTGGAGGTGCAGTTCCCCAAATTAGGGTATCCAGGAGTCATGTGATCTTCTTGCAAAAAGTGTTTTTAATAGCATTAAAGAAAGATACAAGACTTTTTCCCTAAATTGCATTTTATTTTAGATACCTGCGTGACTCAGAATTGTTGGACTCACAGTTACTATACAGAGCTAGTGCAAATCAGGCAATCTTTGTGTTTGTCCAACAATATGCATTTGATCTACCTTTTTATTAGTTGCATGAAGCTAGTGACAAAACTGGAAAATTCATCTAGTTTTTATACCTCACATATTTGAAAGAGATTATTGTTCTGAACCATAAAACATTATGAACTGTACATGATGTGGGGATTATAAGATAAAGCACATGTGGATTTGTTCATCTTGCCGTTTCTTCCAGGTTACATTTCAGCTGCCAAGAATTCTGTTCTGTTTCAACATGGTTTTGTATGTCAAATGGTTTAACAGGCAAATTGATTATTTTGACTCTCTTAATTGAGATTAAATTTAGAATAAATTTAGAATTTGTTGCAGTTTCCCAGACGTGACTGTCTGGACAGCTTTATTATGACAAACATTTTTGTGTGAATTCTAAAAAGCTACAGTATTTAAATCAAGATAAATGGAAAGGTCATTGCATAAATTAAAATTAGGAATCTAAAGAACTTTGGGGGAAAAAAAACATCTTAATCTGGACAGGTACTTATCCTGGGAATATATTTTCTTATTGAATACATTTTAAACTGAAATGTTATTTGTTGTTTTTATGGAGTAAAATACATGCAAATGCACAGAATTATTCAGATAAGGATGCATGGCAAATGTATTGCAGTAGTTTTGAAGTGAACTGTAGCATAATCAAAGTCCAGTCTTGTATAATCACTCGTTCATGGAGCAGGTAGACGTACCTGTGTTTATCATGTCTAGTTTTGTGATGACGTGTGCTATGGTGAAATGTGCCAGACTGCAAAGCCTAAACAGTTTCCTGAGGAGAGTAGCTTTATCACCCAAGAATCGGTCCTAGCATGTGTTAATATGACACCCTTGTATACCTTCTTTGATTAAATAAAGTGTCAATCTAACTAAATCAGTCCTATTTGAAAATACATTCCTACTTTTCCATTTACAACACCAGTGACTGGGGCAGCAATGAGCTGAATGAACTCACTGTGGTCCTAGTACTCATGGTTTTTATCACATTCTGATGGGAGTTAGAAGCCTGACCAGCCTATTATGAACCATTGCAGATGCCAGTTAACATGATGCCCCCTGCCCTGTTGTGTGTGTAATCAGTTTGATGTCCTTCAAGAATGCAACTGCAGTCCTGACATATGGGTTGTCCTGCCTCAGGCAGCCCCTCGGTCGGCCAGATTCCAAAGTCTGGGTCCGGCGTCGGCTGATGTCGCCTCCTCTCCGATGTCAGAACGGCTGGAATATAAAGGCATCCGTCGACGCCATCTTCTTCAGTCTTTCTTGCCGCGCAGTGCCCGAAGCAGAAGCAGTTTGCGAGTGCTGGTCGGTCAGCTCCTGTGTTTTCAGTTACCGAAGTCATCTAAAAGCTAAGTACCCCGTTGGGGAACATTTTTTCTTGCCTCAGCCGATGTCAGAAAAAATTGAGAAAGTTAATAATTGTTTGTCTTGTGGTAAACAAATACCTCATAAGGACTTCCATTCTTACTGCCTCCCTTGCCTGGGCCCAGACCACGACGTCTCGGCCTGTGCTGCCTGTGCTTGCTTTAATAAGCGCACACTCAGGCGCCGGGCAGAATTTGCCGAAAACTTTTTTGGCGAATCCTTCGCTTATATCATGCCGTCAGAACAACCGACAGCGCAATCTTCCAAAAAGCGCAAGGACCTGAAAATACATTCCTACTTTTCCATTTACAACACCAGTGACTGGGGCAGCAAAGAGCGGAATGAACTCACTGTGGTCCTAGTACTCATGTTTTTTATCACATTCTGATGGGAGTTAGAACCCTGACCAGCCTATTATGAACCATTGCAGATGCCAGTTAACATGATGCCCCCTGCCCTGTTGTGTGTGTAATCAGTTTGTTTCTTTACCTCTGGAAGTAAAAGCTGTGGAAGTAGATTTCCTTTATGGCTCCTACTTCATTACTACCTGGCCCACCAATGACTCTTGATTCCCTACATGAATAGCCTCACAAGCTTTGTGAGGTCATATTCTTCAGAATGGAGGCCTTATTTGGAGGAGTGGCTAGGATGTTGGTGGGAGGACTAGTGACAGCTTTATTGGAGGTTTGTCTCAGTACTGATACAATCATGAAAATATGATGAGAGGTGCTGTGTGAGAACCAGTTTTATGTCTGATGAAGGCTCTGAGGTTAAAAGTAAAAAAGTTTACCAAATTAAAAATAGGTTTTGTGGATAAACTTTCAGTGGGGGTACTGTCTGACACAGGGGTCCAGCAGAATGAACTTCTGTATATTGAGAGAGTGAACCATAATATCTGATGTTTTTACATTTAAACTGAGCAGTGCATACAGTGTGTCTCCTAATGAGCGAGGAGCAAATGAGCCAAGAAGGTTAAGAAAAGAAGCTCAAATTAAGGCAATTAATATTACATTTATTGTCAATGTGCTTATATCAACAGAGATCAGAAATCCATACATGCAATTTGCATTTTGAAGGATCTAAATCAGATCACTGATAAAAGCTGAAAACCAAAACCAACATCAAATGATCTGAAAATAAACTATTTACAAGAGTCAGTATCAGTTTCTGACAAAAAGAACAGGCATCTTTTGTCAGCCTTAAAAAGAATGTCTTTGTTATGTATGCAATATTCAACTCAATCCTGAAAACACACAGTGTATTTTCTCCCTGAGAACTTAGTTATTTTCACTTTGATGTCACTCACCCTCACACATCAGTGCATTACTTTAGTTTATCTGAAAATAGGTACAGCACTAATCTCTGAAGGTTAGGAGTAGCAACAGTCAGTAGTGCAGTGGTTTGCATAGTACTTTTTGTGATCTTTCATCATTTAATAACATCTAATACCAGCTGCTGAGACCAAGTTTAGTATTTTTCAGGGTATTGTTTTAAGCTGTTTTCATTGTCACTGTTTTGGTTTTCAATACTATACAGTTCAGTGAAGTGTGGTTCAATCTTCTGAAGCAAATCCATTAATAGCTTGCCTATTTGTTACAGTTTTAATTGTGCACTAAACTATGTTACAGATTTCATTTTCAACTCACCCACCCACCCATAGAAACAAACAATTGGCTAATTTTCTGATGTCATTCTAAGGGGATCCAGTATCTGTCTGCCTGGGATGACATGATTGACAGACCTCGAAGCTTTACCAGAGATGGCCTGCATTTGTCACCCCTGGGCTTCCGGATACTGACCAAGGCTCTTGCCACCCCTATAGTGCCTTTTTTAGGCAGTGTTCCAAAGACCAAATTACCACCATAACAGCGACCAAACAAATGTAATTTGAGGGTCATGCTGCTCAACTCTACAAGTCTAAATCTCAAAATGCACTCGCTTGAAGAACTCCTTAAAATGGAGAACATCGACATTTGTGCTGTAACAGAGACCTGGTTCAAGGCAGCAGAAAACACCCCTGCACTACCAGGCTATAACTCATTCCACACCTTTCAACCCCAGAACCTGGACTGAAGCTCCAAAGGCAGTGGCGTTTCCGGGATGTGCACACCTCCAGACTGGTAGCCCAACATAACACATCAGAGATATTTCAGGTGCAGCTAACATTGGGTATGACAGCGATTCAGCTTGTCTCCTGCTATAGGTCTCCACCCATGTCGCAAGACTCGCAGTCCATGTTCCTAAACACCCTGGAGAATATCAGGGTCCAACCTAACACTCTCATACTGGGTGACTTCAACTACCCTCCATTAACTGGGGAAACTATTCATGTACCAGTACAGTTGCCCAACGTTTCCTGAAATTCATTAATTCCAATGCCCTGGACCAGCACATTCGTACCCCCACTAGAGGTAGCAACATCCTTGACCTGGTCAGTACTAACATGGGCGGCCGTTCTACACCAATAGTCAACTCCTCCCTATTTAGATCCAACCACAAACTAATCACCTTGGAAATCCATCCCCCCCCCCCCCGCAAAGGTTACCACCATGAAAAACTTCTCCAAAGCTAACTTTGGGCTCCTAAAAGCAGAGGAGGCTAACTTCACGGCAACCATCCAAATGGAGAATAGTTGCATGACCGCCAAATCCTACACCAATGCATTGTACTAACATGTACACAAATGCATGGATGTTGCCATACCCAATATAACCAAGATGGTATCCTCCAAAAAAAGGAAGCCAATCTGGTGGTCCCCTGCCATAAACTCTACAACAGAAGGAGGAAACCGATGCAGAATAAGCTGAAGTCCCAAGACTGGAAAAACTCCCTTATCAGCCTCAACAAAAATTTGAGATCCCTCATCAAATCCTCTAAAGCTAGCTATAAAAACAGAATTGCAGCAGATAGTAAAAACAACCACAATGCCTTCTGTAGTTATGTAAAGAATCTCCACGGCAATACCCAGATTTGCTCTGAGCTACTGCACAATGGTACCTCCCATACCAAGCCAACAGATATTGCCAATATACTGGCCAAGAGATTCAGTGCCAACTTTACCCCTCTCTCCCCCACCAAAGGACCAGTTACAATACCAGTAGATTGCCAGTCACACAGTATTACTGCTGCACAGGTTAAAACAGCACTGTCCAAGGTCAAGAATACAGCTTCTATGGGACCTGACAATATCCCTGGCTGTGTTCTACATGAACTACAGAGTGAACTGGCACCTCACCTGTGTGCCCTGTTCAGTCACAGCCTCACCTCAGGCTTTGTCCCTACCAAATGGCGCACTACTACAGTCATCCCTCTCCACAAAGGAGGAGTGACTACAGACCCTGGGAACTATCGCCCCATTAGCCTGATTAGTCTGATATGCAAAGCTATGGAACGCATCATTATGGACCTAATAAACAAGGATCTAGGGAATCTTCAAACTCTGGATCCCACACAGTCTGGTTTTGTGAAGGGTAGATCATACCTTCTCAACCTGGCCGACTTCTTTGAGTCAGTCACCAGAGCTGTGGATGAAGGCAAGGCAGTTCATACAGCCTACCTTGATCTGGCCAAGCCCTTTGATACCATTCCCCACTCAGGAGTCAAAGAAAAACTTACTGAGCTAGGCATCAACCCCTATATCACTAGGTGGGTTGCAAACTGGCTCACAAATAGAACCCACAGTGTGAAAGTAGCTGACTCCAAGTCAGACTGCCGACCTGTCACAAGTGGAGTCCCACAGGGTTACGTTGTGGATCCTCTCCTGTTTGTCATCTACTTCTCTGAAGTCCAGGCCAACACAAAGGGACTCTGGCTGACAAAGTTTGTGGACAGTTGCACGTTGGGAGCTATTATCAACTCCCCAGGTGATGCTAACATCCTACAGAAAGGTTTCACTGAGACCAACGACTGATGTCAGAACCATGACCTTAAGCTAAGTGTCAAAAAAAGTGTCATCCCCTTTGGGAAAAAACAGGTTCCCATGAATTACCACATCGATGGTAGTCCACTGAACACGGAAGGAGTTATAACAGATCTCGGAACATAGCTTTACAGCAACCTCTCTTTTGACCACCACATTGCCACTGTGGTCAGAAAGTCCTTCTATGTGGCACATCTCATTACTAAGGGGTTTGCATCCAGGAAGAAAGAGGTCATTGTATCCCTCTACTCTTCCGTCATTAGGCCAGTCATCGAGTACAATGCCTCATTTGGCATGTACCTCACTAGACACCTGCAACAACTGGAGAAGCTGCAAAAGTACCTCACAAAGAGGATCCTAGGCCTTAAACACTTGTCGTATATGGGCAGACTGAAAAAACTCCAACTATTCTCTGTCTAATATCACCTACTTAGAGGCGATCTCTGCTTGACTTACAAATCCATGTCTGACCCAGCTCTGTTAGAAATGCTACATGTAAAGAATCCCAATCCATCCGCACCACACACTCCAGAGACCTCAACTTCAGTACCACAATCAGCAGAACAAGCTGGAGGGACAGGTTCGTAACCCAGAGACTGCCCATGCTATGAAATAGACTTCCCATACATGTCAAACAGAACACCTCACTGGCCCTTTTCAAGAGAAATCTTGGAGTGGATGGGAAATATAAAATTCACCCCAGGGATCACTCCAGTGGCTCTACTCGACAAAGGCACTGGGAACTAAGGTCAGGAGGCGCAAGGCCAGGGTAATCCTATGGGCTAGGCTTGTAAAGGTTCCAGGGCCATTAGCCTAGTACACACCTATGAACCTATGAACACACACACACACACACACACACACACACACACACGCATGTACATGCACACACACACACACACACACACACACACACACACACACACACATACAAAACTACATTTTGCAAAGTTGCTGGTCTGCTCTTTGTACTCTTCAAGGTCATTCCTATAAATCAGCCCCCATCCAAACTATGCACCCAATAACCAAAATGTCTGGACACTTTTGTTAAGCTGATTTCTCACAGGATTTCACCAACCTTCTACTTGCCTGTAGTTATTGCATTTTATAGAGGTTTTGTAACAAGACAGGGTATTTTGTGCACTTTAAAATGCAGATACAGAAATGTAGTTCTGATATATTTCATTCAGCTGCAGTGATTACAGAAGTGGTCTCCTAAGATCCTTCTCTGTTGTTTTTCCAGGTGTTTACTTGCATTCCAGCCTGGTCTTCAGTGTGCTAGTGGTGAATTCGCTGTAAAACTACTTTTCTTGCATAATGATGCTTTGGAAATACAGTAGGTTTAGTATCTTAATTTCAAGTGAAAAGCAGTTGTTATATCTGTTTTATATTTGTAAAATCATTTATTGTAGAGCTTTTCTTTATGAACTCAATAAAAAGGACTCTGCCAACTCAGACCATCCCAATAAACAAATATAAATAAACCAAATTATCGTTCAGTATTAATGGCAATGATTAACACATATGAGGATACAGGTCTGAATTTCTCAGTCTTCACTTACCTACTGCATGACCTTTGTAAATCACATGAAATTCCATATGTTTTTGGTCACAGCTAGAAACACTCTATACTTTCTCTGTGCAGCCCCAATGAGATGGATACATATGCGAAAAACTTCATCCTGCTAATGCCTGTTCAGTAGAAATTCTCATTTTTAAGAACCTAAATCTAAATATTCTACTGAATGTATTTTTTTATTCGGTCCAGCAACATAATATAATATAATTTACCTTAATACACTTTTTATAGTATGAACGACTTCAAGTATAGTCTGTCGTCGTAATTTGGTAGAACTAGTTTCAGAAATATATATTAATTTAATTTTTAAGAACCTGAATATGTAGGATTAGTAAATATAAATTTTACGCAAACACTATAAAAGCATGGAACGTAATATAAGTAGTTCATTATAATAAGTTCCTATGTACATATATTGTCTGATACATTTTTGGATATTATGTAAATAACATGTATATATATTTTTATATATATAAATATATACTTTTAAATATATATTTTTCCTGATAAATTTAAATATTTAAACATGTTGAATTGTGAATTAAGTTTGTTATATATTCCTAATTAATATTTATAAGGAGTAAAATTTACATAAAAGGAAGTTTTTATATAATACAAACAAACAAAATTTCACTACTATTTTTATTTTCATTGTTAAGTGTGTTTTTAAACTTGAGTGACATATATAGAAAAGTAAATGTGAAAATATGATGTATTTGTACTTGTTTTTTAAAAGGACTGTAAACGCACATTTTGATTTAATTAGTTAACAATGGATTGCAGAGCTTGATTTGACAATTTTATCACATGATTTCATTGTTGTAATTAGCGAAACACTTTTTATAAGGTGGTTTGTCTTAGAAGTTTTAATCTGAAGAAGTCGCTCTATTTGTGGCGATGAAAAGCGCTTAATTAAAAACTGTTAAACTCAACCTAAGTGGATTATTTTTCATTGAACCTTCATTGATTTATCTGCTTTGACTGTTTTTATCGAACTGTGCCTAAGATTTCCTGGCTTTAAAAATAGCTTATGTGCAGTACATCCAGGTGTATTACAGCAACATGGATAAAGTCTCATTCTACCCGAGACATGAAGTCCACAGTGATAGCTGATGTGTGCACTCTCCCTTGGTGAACTTCTCTAACATGGATGTCCAGTCACTGAACCGTGTCAAACATAACTGAACAAATATTCTAAATACTTAAGTCTGTACTGCTAAGAAAAGTGATAAGTGGTGCATCATGATTAACAGTAATGTGCCTGTGACAGAGCTGGGAGTTTTCCTGAAGCAGTGGGTGTTAGTGTGTGCCACTTTCAGATGATGTCAAACAGCAAATAATGGTTGCTGGTCAGTCTCTATCTCTGTTTCTCTAAATCTCACCTCCCTCTTTTGTTCAAATGGTACGGTAAAAATAAAAAGGAGAGAAAAGATATTTAAAAACAAGGAACTTATTCCTTATATTCATATGCAAATATTGCATTAGACCACTTTTGTATTTTACAAATACATTTTCTGTTAAGGGCCAGTTATCCTGAATGAGTTATACACAGGGCCACACTCAGAAAAGTAACTTTGATAAAAATGAATGTATCATCTAATGTATCACAAGATGTCAGAGACTATTGAGGTATATCTTTGTGATCTCTTATTTCAAAGACATGATGATTTATTAAGATCTCTTGGCTCAAAGACACAATGCAGTTATAGTATTATACAAAGCTGTCTCGATTTCATCTTAATGGGTTGTCTCTTCTTTCATCTTAGAATGTAGTTCTTTATGATGTGAAGTATATTGTGTAATGGACTTCTTTAATAACATGCTGTCACCACCACTTTTAATTCTGTTTAACATGCTTAAATATAACAGTCATAATTCTACTGTACTATTGCACTTCTAGCTTTAGAATTACTTAAATTTTGAGACCTGTCATTTGTGTATACATATTTACAACTTGCATTTTTTTTTAAATTTTCAACTAGCCAAGAAGAACGAACCATTTCCTAACAATACTCTTAGTGACTTGAAATGGGAAAAGTCATTCTGTTGCTAAGCAGTAATCTGGTTATTTCTTTTAGTTAGCTGATGTAGAAGCGACATTTATAACTTTCTTAGTGACTGTGCTCTAATAGTGCTACATTTCTTTCTTATAATGTACCTGTATACTTTACTATCCAATTGAAGCACTTTTTATCTATTTCTTTGTCTGTTCGGTTCTGTTTGTTAGTGTGTCAGATTTTACTTACCAGCTGACTCAGTAAAACAAGATGCTTTCCCTAGAATTCAGAAAAAGGCTCACTGCTTGCAATAATTGCTTCATTCAGGTAGGTCAGTTATCACAGTGTTTGACCAATGTGATTTACAGACAGCTGTATCTGCAGTGAGAAATACCTCATTATTGGTTCATTAACATGTCTCTGAATCACACTCTAGCTAACACTAGCATGGTCAGACCTGAAGGTGATCACGCACCCATGTGCACACAGGCACACACATATGCATACACACACACACACACACACACACACACACACACACACACACACACACACACATTCATACACCTACAGACATGCCCACACACGTAAATACACATCTCCAATCCCATCATCTTCACTGAACTTACCTCTTTCCATAGAAGTGAATGGGTGACCATCATCTTTTGGCTGTGTTCACTTTTTCCTCCAGCAGTGATATTTTGCCTGTCTGAGTGATTTCATATGTTCATAGGTTCATACTAGGCTATCTGCCCGAGGGCATTTACAAGCCTAGCCCATCGTTTTGTGGCTTACACCACCCCTTTAGTATGGGGAACTATACCCATTATTTTGCTGTGCCTCTGTCGAGCAGTGACACTGAGGTAATCCCTGGGGTATATCTGCGATCTCCCATCCATTGGTCAAGATTTCTCTTGAACAAGGCCAGCGAGGTGCTCTGCCTCACATGTACCGGGATTTTGTTCCACAGCATAGGGAGTCTTTGGGTGATGAATCTATCCCTCCAGCACGTCCTATTAATAGCCGTGTTGAGGTTTAAGTCTCCCGACCTTGTGGCTCTGATGGATCTAGATTTTTTGAGGTGAAGCATATTCATCAAATCTGGGTTTGACATGGCCTTGTATGTTAGGCAAAGGTCACCTCTGAGCAAGCGGTATGGCGACTGAATAGAGCTGGAGTTCTTTCAGTCGGGCAGCATAGGACAGATTTTTGAGACCCTTTATCCTTTTGGTGAGGAACTTTTGTGGCCTCTCCAGCTGCTGCAAGTGTCGGGTCAGATACATTCCGAATGGGGCATTGTACTCAATCATTGGTCTGATGAGTGATGAGTAAAGGGAGATTATGACCTTCCTTGATCTAGATGAGAATCCCTTCATGATAAGGTGGGCAATGTAGAAGGTCTTCCTAACTACTTTAGCTACATGGGTGTCGAATGACAGACTACTATCAACCTGGGTCCCCAGGTCCCTGATAACTTCTTCTGTGCTCAGTGGATTGCCACCTATTTGGTAGCTAGGGGTAACCTTGTTTTTCCCGAAGGATATGACTATGCATTTTTTGGCATTTAACTTTAGGCTGTGGCTCTGGCACCAGTTATCCATTTCTGTGAGACCCTTCTGAAGGATATCTGTGTCAGATGTGTTTTCTACTATGGCGCCCAGTTTGCAGTCATCTGCAAACTTTGTCAGCCATAACCCTCCTGTGTTTGCTTGTACTTGGAAAGTAGATGCCAAACAAGAGTGGGCCTAGGACTGAGCCCTGTGGGACACCACTTGTGACATGCTTTGAGTCTGACATGGCGCCAGCAACTCTGACCCTGTGGGTTCTGTCACTCAGCCAGTTTGCAACCCATCTTGTGATGTATGGGTTAACATTTAAGCTGATGAGTTTTCAATGATACCAGTGAGGTATTGTATCAAGGCCTTAGCCAGATCGAGGTAGGCTGTATGGACTGCCTTTCCCTCATCAATGGCTTTAGTGACTGTTTCAAAAGTCAACCAAGTTTAAAAGGCATGATCTGCCTTTGACAAAGCCAAACTGGGTTGGATCCAAAGTCTGCAAATTCCCTATGTCTTTATTTATGAGGTCCATTATGATCCTCTCCATGGCTTTGCAGATAAGGCTTGTCAAGCTAATGGGCGGTAATTTCCAGGGTCTGTGGAGGCACCGCTTTGTGAAGTGGGACCACAGTTGCAGTGCGCCACCCCTGGAGTGCGTATCCAGAGGTAAGACTTTGATTAAACAGCTGTCCTAGCTGTGGGTTTAATTCCTCATTGAGTTCGTGGAGCACACAGCCGGGGACACCATCAGGTCCCATGGATGCTGTGTTTTTTGCTTTGGAGAGAGCAGTTCTCACTTGGGCGCTGGAGATGTTTGGGGGGCTGCACTCGTTTGGTAGATATCTCTCCTTTGGGCGGGGAGTTTGCACTGAACCTGTCAGCCAGTATGTTGGCAATGTCTGTAGGATCAGTAATCTTCACATCATTTTGGACTAGTTCTGAGCATATCTGGGAGTTTCCTCCTAGGTTTCTAACATAGCTAAAGAAGGCCTTATGATTGTCTTTTGAGTCTTTAGCTATTTTCTCGAAATTTGCTTTGGATGATTTTATGAGAGCTCTTAGTTTTTTACTTATAGTGATCAAGGGTGTCTTACCTTTTAAGGATTTTGCTCTATCTTGTAGTAGCTTCCTCCTTTTGTTGTAGAGTTTGTTTATGGCTGGGGTCCACCAGACTGGGCGCTTGCCTTTGGTACAAAGAGTCCTTGTTTTGCTTGGGATTGCCTTATCCATGCAGTCCTGCAGGTGCTGGTAGAAGGCATTTGTAAGTGATTCAGCTGCTTGAGTATTGTTTTCCGGCTCGGGCCTGAAAGGAGACCACACTAGTCTTTAGAAGTGTGAAGTCGGCTTTTGAGAAGTTCTTTACTGTGGTCTTTTTTATTTCAGGTGAGGGTGGGATGAGGACCTCCAGCGAGATTAGTTTGTGATCTGATCTCACCAGTGAGGGGTATACTTCCAGTGTTGAACATTGTGCTCCCATGTTCGTGATGATGAGATCAAGTATGTTATCTCCTCTTGTGGGGATGGTGACTAGTTGTTCCATGGCATTTGAGTTTATGAATTCCAAGAACTTTTGGGCTAGGGTGTTTGGGCTTGAGTAGTGTTCCCAGTCTATATTAGGGTAATTGAAGTCACCTAGTATGATGGTGTTTGGTGATACATTTATCCCCTCTAGTGTTTTCAGGAAGGCCATGTGAGTTTCCTGAGTTTGTGAGGGTGGCCTGTAACATGCTACAATTTGCAGAGCAGTCTTGCCTATGGTTAATTGCACCTGGATGGTCTCCGATGCATCGTGCGTTGCCACCAGTCTTGTTTCCACATCTGAATCATTCACCAGTGTAAATCAGGAGATACTGGTATTTCTAAAGAAGAGCATCTGGCTAATTAACATTAGACCCCCCCCCAAATTATCTCATCATGCAGCTCTACTGAAAGACCCCTAGTGGAAAACCTCGGTGATAAGAGCGGACTAAGAATCAGAACGGCTTACAGTGAAGGGGAAAATCAGTCTTGTTAAGGATTCTTTCCCTCATGGTAAGCCTTTTTAAATACAAGCCTGTATGAATAGAAGACTTCCATATTTTTCTCCAGCTTTTACTGCCATTTGGACATAAGATTTTTTTTATAAAGATTGTTATATTAAGTTATAGCCATTCTGTTTAAACTAGTCCTTGTTTATCACCATAATAGCAGACACTATACTGGCTGATTTAGTCAATGTTACAATACCTAGAACTACAGACAGTTTTAAAAACAACTTCTTTTTAGCTTCTTTTACATACATGTGCTGTACAAACATAATCATTCCATCCATTCATTTACAGAAATATCCTGAGGACATCTTGTGGGCACAGGCTGTTTAAACAAACCCCTGCTATTCGACATATTGATACTTTCATTAAGACACATTTGCTGTTTTACAAATAAATGTTTGTCACATGTATGCTCTTCAACAAGAAATCACCATTACACAAGCCGTTTATTATAATACAGTATGTTGCTTATAATTTTGTATAGATCACATTGAAGACTGAAAAGTTAAGTTCTTTAGTTGTATTTTATTTTGTGCAATAAATGAAGGATACCTGTATTAAATGTTATAATGAAGCATGTGACTAAGCATTTGTTTCCCTAATGTTTCCCCTCCCTTTGTTCCCTTGTTTTATAAGTGAAATTAAAAAAAACCCAATAAAATAGCTGCCAAAATCGTTGCATGCAACTTATATCAATACATATTTAAAAGAATTTAAAATAAAAAATAGTGACATACTGTTAAATAATGCAGCATGTAAATGCTTAACTATACTCACACCCATGCATCCATTTGCCAATATCCTGCTTTATCCTTTACAGGGTTGAGAGGATGCCGGAATTTATCCTGGCAAACCAGTTGGTGTAAGGCTTCAAAGCTCAGTTTGGACTGGACATTGGAAAATCACAGAATGTACACATGTACACTAACTCACACACTACATGTACACTTACAGGCAGTTTCAAAGATTACCAGTTGGCTTACTGCATATCATCGGGAGAGCTGGAAGTAAACAAGAGCACTCAGAGAAACCCTTAGTAGACAGGGGCAAGACACAGAGTTCACAGAGAAGACACCCCAGCTGAGTACTGAAGTGGAAAACCTCTTGCTGTGAGGCAGCAGTGTTACTCACTGCACCATTGTACTGCCAAATATATTTACAGAACATTGTTACCATTGTTTTACCAGTGTTCTCTGCAACATGCACAAACATTAGAAGACCCATTAACAGTAACATTGTATTGATTGCATCCCTTCAGCATGCCATCTGATAACCTATAATGTTAAGTTGTCTATCTCGCCTTCATTCTTGCTGGATGGGTTCGGAGCCGACCTCGGCTCCGACTCGGCCACTCTAAAGCTCGAGTTGGTTCCACCGCTCGAGGCTCCCCTTATATCCCACAATGCTAGGCGAGAGTTACCTCAGATCTCGTTTGCCGCTACAGCTTCGAGGTTGGTTATTCTACCGGTTCCTGGTAAGTTTTAGCTTTTTCTATAAAAAGTTACTCTTGTTACCCCTTTTTTAGTTTAATTATTCTTAAATTAGTGTAGTTCATTGAACTCTATCCCCGAACCTAATTTTTTCCCGTTTCTTGTTAAAAGAACTTTTAGTTCTTCCCTTGGGCCTTAGGCCTTCCCTTCCCTAGGGAGTGTTTGTGTAGTGTACTACTGTTTATTGTACTTTATTTTTTAGTATTTTTTTACTAAAGTTTGTTATTCTGACAGAGTATAACTGGTGTGTTTGAGTGTGTGTTTGTGTTCACCAGTTAGGCTATGTCTAAAGAAGCAAAGGTCTCAGTTCAAGAAGTGTGATGCGTGCTGTCAGAAAATGTCTCTGACAGACGCTCACACTTCTGTGTCTATTGTCTGGGGCCTTTGCACCTGCAGGACTCCTGTGCTGTCTGCCATGGCTTCAGCCCCAGGGTCCTGCAGGAAAGAAAAAACAAGCTCATATTGAGAGGCTTGTTGAAGCCTGAGGATTCCCTGTCTGTCTCAACAGGAAGCCCTCCAAGGCATCGAGGTCTTGGCTCCGCTTCTGAGCCGAGACCTCAGGTTGTTCAACCTTTGCCTTTATCGGCTCCGGCTGGACCCGATAAGACTCAGTCCACAGTTTCTGTGGCTTCCTCGGCTCCAGCCGGAGCCGAGGTTATCGAGTACCGTGTCGGCTCCGACAAGATCTTGAGCCGACAACCAGAAAGAGGTCTAGGTCACCTTCTCTTGGCTCCGTTCATTCGGCTCCAGGATCTCCCCTGCTGTCTGAACGGAGCCAAAGGTCTCATTCCTCTAGGTCATCGAGGTTGTCCGATCATGACCTTCAGAGGGTGGTGAGTCGACTACTCAAGTCTGAGGCACTAGCCCAGATGCTTCAGAGCCCGACTCATCAGTCGGTGCCTGTCCCGTCCATCAACTCCTTCCTCCTCGACTCTCTTGAGCTCGGGCGGGTCGTCGGAACCGAGACTGTGGTCACCGGAGCCGAGACAATTGTCTTCGGCTCCGTCGGCTCCGTTTTCTTCCATGGAGGAATCTCGGCGCCGGACTTCCCTCGTCGGCCCGGGGTGAGTGGCATCGGACCCTTGTCCGACCCCTCTCCTCTCGGTGCTTGGCTGGTGAGTTCGGCTCCGACATCGGCTCGGGAGTCATCACTGTCGCTGCGGAGGGGGGTCCTTAGCTCGTCGGAGCGGGGACCTCCGGCTCTGCCTGACAGGGGTGCTTCGAGGTCATGCGGAGTGTGTTAGAGCCTGGCTCTACTCCACAGTCGGCTCCGTCAGCCCTCCTTCTATGCTGCCTCAGGGTAAGTCGACTCACTCCCTCATCCCGGACCGCAGAGAGCCAACTCCTCAGGAGCTCCTTTGGGATTTCATCCTCTTCCGAGGCCTCTCCTGATTTGGCAGAAGAGCCCCTCGGAAGAGGAAGTGCAAGAGGAAGCACATTGACTCACCTGAGTCTATCACGTCCGACACAGATCTGGATGATTCTGAGGGTTCCCCCGTTCCCCTTCTGAAGATGTCTCATTTGCAGACATTCTGGAGATCCTTAAACAGAGGGGAAATTGGCCAGCCCTCAACCCTTCGGAGGACGAATCTGTGTATCTTGAGGCGTTTGGCTCTCGTCCTTCCACCTCCTGGGTGTCCCCTTTGACCCCCTCATGCAGGTGGTTGCTAAAAAGGCATGGACGGCTCCTGATTCAGTGGACCCCACTCCCAGGAGACCCTCCAAATTCATCACAGCTCCATCAGACAAGGAATTTTTATCAAAAGGAGTCTCTGTGGATGCTATGGTGGTAGCTGCCGCCACAAAGAAGGAACTGGCTGATCCTTCAGTGCCTGTCCATCCACCTAACAAGGAATCTAGGTCCATGGATAGGTGCGGAAGCGGATGTTCTCCTCAGCGACATTTACTATGCGTTAGCTGAATTACCTGTGCCATTTCACTCGTCTTCAAAGGGACTTGATCAAAGAAGCGAGTGAAATGCTGAAGGACCCTACAGCTGCGGGTTTCCAAGAGAAAATGAACACGCAGCTGGCTATCCTTAATTCTATTTCCAACTCCTCCATGCGCCTCCTCTCTTATGCGGCCGATGGAGCGAGCAGAGCCGCAGGAACAGGGGTAGCCTTACGTAGGCACGCCTGGATGCGGCTATGCAATTTTCGGAACCTTTCAAGACGTCTTTCACGAACTCCCCTTTTGATGGATCATCTCTTTTTGGTCCACAAGTGAAAGAAACCCTGACTAGGTGCGAGACGGATGGCAAGACCCTTTCTGCCGTCGGAGTCCGTTTTTCCACTCCTTCTAGGCCTTACCCCAAAGGCCAGAAGGGAGGAAAGATGTGGTTCCGTAAACAATCTCAAGGGACTTCGCCTGACGACAGAGTCGGTTCCCGCCAGAGGCAGAGGGGAACAACAATGGTAGACGTCGCCCTAGAGGCAGGGGTCCGCAGAACCAGGGCAATCGAGAAGCCTCCGATAACCCCTTTCAGCATCCCTGAGGTGTTGCCCGACTGCCCATCTTCGGAGGCAGTCGGGGGAAGATTGTCACTGTACCCAGAAGCCTGGCTATCCTTGACACAAGACAAATGGGTACAGTGCATCATTTCGAAGGTTATTCTATTCCCTTTCTTCGTTTTCCAAGTCAGTCAAAAATCCCTTCCAGATGTTCCACCCGCTCAAAGGGATATAGCAGCTTTGGAAATTTCAAAACTGCTTGCAAAAGAGCTATTCAGCCAGTGCCAGCAGACCAACTAGGATGCGGAATCTACTCAAGGTTCTTTTAGTTCCAAAGAAAACAGGGACTGGAGACCAATTTTGGATCTCAGTATCTTGAACAGATCGGTCAAGAAAACAAGATTTCGGATGGTCACGCTGCAATCCATTCTTCCCCTATTGGGAAAAGGAAACTGGATGTGCTCTATAGACCTTCAGGACGCGTACTATCACATAAAAATGAACAGGCGCTCCAGAAGATTCCTCCGCTTCAGGCTGGGAACCAGTCATTTTCAATTCAGGGCCCTGCCCTTTGGTCTCACCACTGCCCCCCGGGTGTTTACCAAATGCATGGCAGTGGTAGCTTCTCACCTGAGACGACAAGGATTCCAGGTGTTTCCATATTTGGACGACTGGCTCCTCACAGCTCCCACCAAGCATCTCCTTCTGATGGCCAGAGATTACGCTTTTCGCATCTGTCAAAAACTGGGTATCTCAATAAATTGCGAAAAGTCTGTTTTGTCGCCTTGTCGTACTATTACCTACATAGGCGCAAAATTAGATACTGTAAACATGTCTGCAACACTAACGAACCAAAGGATATCAGACATTCAAAAATTGGTATCACTACTTCTCAACAACAACAGAGCCAAAGCCAGGTTAGTTCTAAAGGTGTTGGGAATCATGGCAGCGGCCATACCCCTCCTTCCATTGGCCAGATACCACATGCGGATCCTTCAGTGGATGCTCTTTTCTCAATGGTCATACCAGGAACTTCCAATGTCTCACACCATTATGATCACGCATGGCGTGCAAAAGCATCTCATGTGGTGGATGTCTTCCCCAGCTCCTGTTGGGAGACCATTTGTTCCACCTCCTCCGGTTGTTACTCTGACAGCGGATGCCTCCCTGATCGGGTGGGGGGGGCATTATCAGGGCAGGACAGTCCAGGGCACATGGCAACCAAACGAATGCCACTTGCACATAAATGTTCTGGAGATGAGAGCAGTGCTTTTAGCGTTGCAAGCCCTTCAACACTTTCTTCCCTTGGGAACGATTGCAATCCAGACAGACAATATGTCTGTAGTGTGGTACATCAACAAACAAGGCGGAACCAGATCATACCCCCTGTGTCGAGAAGCACTCAGACTGTGGCAATGGCCGATTGCTGCTCAGCGTTTTCTGATAGGAACGCACATCCCGGAAGTCCAATCACATTGCGGACAAGTTGAGCAGAGCTATTCTCATGCCTCACGAGTGGTCTCTGAAAGGCTCTGTAGTGAGAGATTTTTCTCAAGTGGGGTCAGCCTTGCTGCGATCTTTTGCTACTCCCCAAAACAGCAAGTGCAGAGAATACTTCACTCTATTCCCTTTACCAGGCCAACCCAGCAGGGACGCTAGTCCAAGTTTGGCCCCGGGGACTTCTGTATGCATTTCCTCCTTCCCACTGATCTCTCAAGTAATACAGAAAGCTATCGCTCAGAAGGCCTCATTGATCCTCATTGCTCCTTACTGGCCTCGACAAGTGTGGTTCCCCTTTCTGCATCGATTTCTTTTGGAGCGACCGTGGAATCTGGACCTAGTTCCAGATCTTTTGATCCATCAGTCGGGTCAGTTTCATCGCTCCCTCCCTCTCTGAACCTCACTGCTTGGTTCCTCCACTTCCAACCGTAGCCAGGCTTCCTCAATTATCTCACTCTGTTAGAGATATTTTGATAGCTTCCCATAAATCTTCCACTCGAAAGATTTATTTGAGTAAGTGGAAACGATTTTCATATTGGGCACAAGGAAAGGACATAGATCCTTTCACGCTTCCATCCAACTAGTCCTCGATTTTCTTGCTGAACTCTTCCATGCAGGTTCATCTCCATCTACTCTTAAGGTTCAATTGGCAGCTATTTCTAATTTCCATGTGGGTATTTCTGAATCCCCTAATGTCCCACAAACTCTGCAAAGCCTTTTTGAAAGGAGTTTTTCTTCTCAGACCTCCTGTAAGAAATCCTCCTTCTCCTTGGGACCTAAATTTAGTTCTTGCTTCTTTGATTCTTTCCCCTTTCGAACCTGCAGCTTCATGTTCCTTAAAGTTATTATCATGGAAAACTCTCTTTCTGGTGGCTATCACATCAGCTAGAAGAATTTCAGAACTTCAAGCACTCAGTTGTCGTTCTCCTTACCTTGTGTTCCATAAGGACAGAGTTTCCTTACGAACTAACCCGTCCTTTTTGCCTAAGGTGGTTTCAACATCAAATCTAAACCAATGCATTGACCTCCCTGTCTTTTTCCGGAGTATTCAAATAGGTCTGAACAAAAATTACACTGTCTGGATGTTCATCGTCAATTAAGGTACTACTTGGACAGGACGAAACAATTCAGAAAATCTGATCAGCTGTTTGTCTCCTATGCGGAAAGCAGAAAGGGACTTCCAGTTTCAAAGGTATCTTTATCCAGATGGCTAACATCTCTGATTACCCTTGTTTATGAGATTAGACACAAAAACTGCCTAATAAGCCTAAAGCCCATTCCACCAGAGCTTTGGCTACTTCACTAGCCCTTCAAGACAGACTGCCTATTGACACCATTTGTGCAGCGGCTACTTGGGCTACTCCTCACACTTTTATTTCCCATTATAAGTTGGATTTAGCTTCTAGGCATAGAGCTAATTTTGGTTCCACTGTTCTCAGGAGTCTGTTCCGTTAGGCCACCGGGACAAGGTGCTAGGGACGGTCCCATCCAGCAAGAATGAAGGCGAGATAGACAACTTAACATATAGAAGTTATGTTCTTACCATAACTTTCCATGTTAGTTGTTTTTTTCTCGCTTCTTCTTCGTCCCACCCTCCTTCCCCTGGCCTGGACAGACCTAGAGGAGTTGTGATCGTGACCTCTCTTTCTACCACCTCTTTCTTAGCTATATGCTATTATGCATATTTCTTGTTTCAGGATGTAGGTCACCCTTCTTCTTCCTGTTGTTAGAGGTGGATTCTGTTTTTCACAGTTATACTGTTTCTGTTATAAGCTGGGGTTAGCTTACAAACGAGATCTGAGGTAACTCTCGCCTAGCATTGTGGGATATAAGGGGAGCCTCGAGCCGGTGGAACCAACTCTCGAGCTTTAGAGTGGCCGGTCGGGAGGTCGGCTCCGAACCCATCCAGCAAGAAGAAGGCGAGAAGAAGTCAACTAACATGGAACGTTATGGTAAGAACATAACTTCTATTTTAATTTTATTAACTGTAGAACTGTGATATTTAGCAGATAAAATGCTAACATATTATGTTATACTACAGTGGTTAGGAAGTTAGTGTAGCTAATTCAAAGACTACAGACAATGCCAAACTTTAATACATTTAGTATGGTCTTGGTCCTTCCAAGTTCCATTTACCATGAACCTTATTTAACATACGGCACATTATATCAAAGTTCTGGAAGATTTTTAATTTAGATAGTAGTATCAACAAATTGGTGGGGTGTCGACTGATGGTGGTGTACAAGAAGGACACCTCAATAAAGGGGCTGCTGGAAAGAAAAATAAATATACCTGAGAAGGGTGGTTGTTTCAAATGTGGGAGATGCTCTCCGTGTCCTTGTATACTCAATGTGGACAAGTTATTTATTAAAGGCTATGGGATTATATTACCTTGTAAAACATATTTCTGTTACTCTAGAGGTATTGTCTATATAGCTAAGTGTGATTCATGTGAGGAGTTCTATGTAGGAAAAACTAAGATAGCTTTGAAGCAAAGGGTTTATGAGCATACTTATGACATCAGATGTAAAAATGAAAACAAATTCTTTGTATAAACATCTTAGTTTTTTCCCTTCACATGCTTTTAAATTTTGTGCCATTGAGCATGCTGATCTGGGTTTTGGGGGTGGGGGGCCTCTGAGTACCTATAATTCCTTGAACTGAAATGTCAAATTAAGCTTATGCCTGTCAGTTTCCTGGTTTGAATGACAAGATTACTATAAGTTCATTGTTGAAACTTAAATCATTATATTTTATATAAAGAATACTGGAACATAACTTAATTGTTTAATACTGTAGTTTTTAATGTTTTAAAAGGGTTGATATTTAAACTTTTTTACTGCAACCTTTTTATTGCACTGTTTAAATTATATATGCAAATGTTGATTATTTTTCACAAGGGAAAATGATGTCATTTAATTGTTTGATTACTGCTGGGGAGGGGAGAATATTTAAACTTGATTTGTTAGATACATGGTATTCTGATGAAGTCTAGTTTTTGATGAAAGCGCTAAATTGAAGTGTTTTTTTCCAGTACTACGTGCTGGGGTGTCGTTTCTGGACTACCCTTGTTCTGCTTTGGTTGAATGCAAAACTTTTGTTTTGTACTGTTATTTATATATGCCACCATGTTTTATCTTTTAGTGGCATGCTGTATAGACAATGACATAGTTTGTTGTATCTACAAAAGTCTAATATGAACACATTTCAGTTCCAGTTATAGGACTATGCATGTGCTTGCAAATGAGTGACTAATGTACACTGTTCAGATGTTAGATGTGGCATGGATAAGCTACCCCTATTTTCCTGTCCACAAAGACTCAAACTAGAATTTACAACCTGCTGCCCAGATGACATTTCCTGAAGTAAGACAGTAACATCCTGTGTGTGGAGTTAGGGGGTGTGGGTGGGGTTTTGGGGTTATTCACCACAGCACAAGTTCTCCAAGGAAAAAGTCATCTGTACAACAATGGCATCTCCCAGTCAGCTCATATTTGAGTTTGGATTTGCAGTTGCATTTGAAATGCAATCGCTCATGCAGTCCTCCAGCTGTGATGATTATGTTGTTAGTTACATCCTACTTGTTGTGCATAATGCAATTTGCTCATAGTCTCTACATTCAGCCTGTTGAGTCTGTCTTTGTTTACCTATGAACTATGCATTCATTAGTACTGTCTTGCTATGAGAAAATGAAGCTGTTGCAAACCAATGCTCTTTGTATGGAAGAATTACATCGATAACACCAAGATGAATACCAACACAAGGCCTGTATTGGCCTGTGCAGGGAGGAGACCGGACTGGTTGGAGTATCTTGTCACACATCACAAGTTATCCTGTTTGCAATGCAAGTAAATGCACAAGATATGTCTTACTGCATAAAAAAGAAAAAAAATGTTCTTTGAAAATCTTCGGTGTATGTGTGTTTTGACACTGCTGCATTTTTTGCATATGTGTGCGTCTAATTGTAAATGTACATCAAAAAGTCTGGGAATTCCATGAAACGAATCCTTTTTGTTTCAGTTTTCTTATTTGCATGCTTTCTTACATTGTATTCAAACAGCTTAGGAATTTCAGTGTATGTAGTACAGCGCATCCTTAATCTCTTTGGAAAGCATAGCATTCTTCAGAAAATACTTTTAACTGTCAGTAGGTTGTTTTAAAGGTGGATAATTAATTCTTCAAATGCTTCACCTCACACACACACACACACACACACACACACACACACACAGCTACATTTACGCATTCTGTAAGAAAATGTAGCTGTGCCTGTCTGAACCCAGATTATTAATTGTAGTTTTTGGTAAACCTAGATAATCAAATTAATTTTACATAAGCACTTCATTAACATGTCTCTTTTTTCCACAGATATGAGGATGACTGCGTGAAGGTTATTATGAGTCACTGCTGATCAAGCTTAGATGGTGTAGAAGGCAATGCGATTATGCTGATTTGCCATCATGTTGCAGATGGACAGATTTCTCCGTCACTCACTTTCCATGTGGCTGCTTCTGCAGAGTTTTGTCCTCATGGCCTTCTGTTTCCACTCGGCCACAACCTGTCCAAAAGGCTGCTATTGCACAGATACAAATGGATATAAAATTGTAAGATGTAGCAATGCCCATCTGGGAGAAATACCTAAAGACATTCCTAATAATACCAATAAACTCTATCTTGACTCCAACCAAATCACAGTTATCCATAATGATGCTTTTAGGGACCTGCATTTTCTTTCTGAGTTAGATTTGTCCCACAATTCCATTGGAAGTGTTGAAATAGGGGCTTTTCATGGTGCAATGGAGAGTTTGCACTCATTAGATCTCTCATCAAACCAACTGCATTCTGTAAACAAGGATACCTTCAGCACTTTGAAGGCCAAAATAAATCTGTCTGAAAACCCTTGGCATTGTGATTGTAACTTACAGGAGCTCATGAGTACTGTTACTCTAGACACTGGATCATCAAGTGATATAATATGTAAGACTGCTGCTGAAGAAGAGCATTCTGGGAAACTATTTCTGCAGGTGGTAAAAGATGGAGGGTTCTGCAATTTTAACAAGAGGACTACTGATGTAGCCATGCTTGTCACCATGTTTGGCTGGTTTACCATGGTGATTTCATACTTGATCTATTATGTACGGCAGAACCAGGAGGATGCCCGACGACACTTAGAGTACTTGAAATCTTTGCCAAGCAAGCAGGGAAAATCAGAGGAGTCCTCTTCAATCAGCACAGTAGTGTAATGTTTCTAACTACAAAAAAAAAAAAAAACACACACTCACTTGACAGCCTGCTCTTAAAAGCATGTTTTGTAGATTGCATAGTGACACTTCTGCATCTCTAATGGTTTCTTCTGTATGTTCAAAATCATGAGCCATGCTGCACATTTTTTCAGCAGTGTTAGGTTTTCCTTCAGAGCAAAATCCGTTATGTATTTATCTCCCTCAGTTTTTCTGTTTATATTCACTAAAAACAAGAAGTAAGCATCAGGGCATAATTGGGTGTGTTCTACATGGTTCTTTTGCAGTATTTTAACAGGTCTCATGAGGTACATGGCTGAATTCCAAGTGTATCAGCTGTCTAACACGCATCACTGGAGTTATGTGTTCTTTTTGTGATAAGAGCAAATATTTTATGAAAAAAGCCATTTGTATGTATCAATCTAAATGTGTGACTAGCAGCTTAGTCAAATTGCTGAAAAATTGCCACCAGTTTATACAAATAATGATGCATTATGTCCAGGTAGCATGTATGGCAGTGTGCACATGACATCAATGACTGAGGCACAACCCTGCATAATAGCTAAAATGTCTGCTACAATGAAGCATTTGGGAAGTAGAGACATACTTTTTAACATTTTGTTCTATGCATGCATTTTTTTCCTAGACTATCCCAGACTGAAGCGTTCTACTTACTTAGTTATGAAAGAGAAAGTAGCTCTGCTCCCTTCTTCACAATGTCTTTTATGCCACATTGTTATGATAAACTGTCCTGTTACTTATATTTTGCTATCTTCTATGCCTGTTTTGTCAGTGCTCTTTCATGCCCTTCCCTCATGATTATATTATTGTGATATAATAAAATGAAAAAAGGCTTCCACCAGAATGAAAAGTTCACTGAGAAATTCTGTTAAAATGCAGGCTTTAATAAAACGAAGAAATAAAAAGCACGAATTGTGCTGTTCAAGTTGCAGGTTGTGATATAGACACTTTTCCTTGTCAAACACTAAAACTCACTAGTTTAGGTCTTGTGTGTGTGTGTGTGTGTGTGTGTGTGTGTATATACTGTGCTTAATATCAGTGTTATGCACTGGTGTACCATTAAACCTTGTCCCCATGCACCAGTGTACCATTAAGCCTTGTCCCCTCAGAGAGTATCACATAACATATCGTAACATTAAGGATTCATTTTGTTTCTAATGGAAAAAATAGCCATGGGGATGAGAATAATTTTATTGTAGATGCAAAATACATACTGAGCGTATAAGTTTGCATTTGCCACTTGTCACCAAATATTACACAACATATGTGAGAGTCAGTGCCTAATAACTAGAAAACCATAATGCATTAAAAAGGTACGGAATGTCTTAAGCTAATAATATACTGTTTATTGTAAGAGACCATCATTTATCTATAACAGAAAATTACCTTAATAAAAAATATTAATAAATGCATAACTTGACTTAGATGAACAGAACCTCATTAAAAAAACTTTAAAAGCAATTCATCATGTATAATCTTGTAAATACTACCTAAAAATAAATTGTCTGAATGTATTATGGAGACTTGGATGGCATTAAGGAATAACATGATTGAAATGGCTTTTATATATGCTACCAGACTGTCTGATATCAAAGAAAAAAGTGCCAGTTCTGACTAACAGTGTATAACAACAAACCTCTCTCCGTAGATGTGCACACCTATCACTAACATGGGTGTTATTTGCACACATAAAAGTATAATTATAGGCCATAAAATAAATGATGTCACATAAAAACAGTAGACTAAGGGCATTTAAATGTTTTTCCTGCTAGCACTGTCCTTTTTCTCATATGGATCTAGTCTGCTTATTAACTGTTTGCATAACTTAAGTTTCTGGGAGAGGACCATTGTTACCATTGTGTAACATTCTGCCATTTCAGATAAGACAACACTGAATTTAACTCCATGGCCAAAATTATTTGGTTAGTATTGCTTGACAAAATTCCACACCTTTTAATTGAAATGAACAGAAAGAACATACATAACACCAAACTGGGGAGGAATAAATTGTGCATTTTGTTTCTAAGACGGAGAGAAAGTGTATGAAACACATGATTTAAGAAAGGCTAATAAACCAGCTGTTTTGTATTCTGCAGATTGAGCACTGAGTTTCTGAAGCATGTGAAACTGTAGAGTTAAATCATACATGTGGCATTACAATGTGAAGTAGGCCTCTTTACCTTCTCATACATCCACTTTCTCTACTGTACGTCTGGGCTGTGGCATCCTTTTTAGCACAACATTATCTTCTTCAAGTTAGATGAAATGAATAATGCAGTTCAAATATCACAGAACTGTTTGTGTAGATAAATGCCTCACTTTTTCTAGATTTTAGTGTAAAACTAGTAGTCCATTTTAACAGTGCGCTATAGCATGAAGGTATATGCTGTAAACTAGGCACATTTATAACACACCTGCAGGTTCATGAAATTAAATTGGTGGCTCCTGGCACAGATACAGGGTATCCTAAGGGCATCTTATAGTGCTGACAGCAAACTGGCATGGGAATGAATCTGGATATGTAGTGGTACCATACACAAAGGGATGAAACGTGAAGTTGTTTATGACTTACTCTACATTTTGTTAAGGAGCATTTGAGAGGATCTGTAATACCCCCTTCCTCGTACCCTAGAGGCTTAGGTTTATTGGCAATACAAAACTTCATGAATGCAAATCCCTACTTACAGAGGTGAAGTAGGTGCAGGGATTGAGTATGACAGCATGTAGGGGAGGCCTTAAGGAAGAAAGGGTCCTCCTTGCTGCAGGAGCCATGAGGACATTGCCACAGCCAGGGACAGGTCTATTCAACTAAGCTAAAATTGTCCTGAACTGCATATCAATCTGATAAATGTGCAATCAACATGAGATGGTTCATTGCAAAGATAGCATCAACTTTCTTCCCTTCACAGCTGCTTTATAGACAAAACTTAATTTGAAATTACCTTTCTCTGCATAAGTTAGTTATGGACAAGACAGAAAGGTAAATGTGTTGTAAATCTAAAATCAGTCATGAGGGATTGCCCCTTTTCAATCTGTGTCATTGCTCCTGAGACCAAAATCAGTTTTGATATTCTTTGATTAAATTAAGTAACAATGTACAACAAAATATGTAGGAACTCATGCGTGATGAAAAGGTTTATATTTGATTTAAGTCAGTGTGCCATTTTTCATGTATTATGTTGACTTTATTAGGAAGAAGCACAAACCAGTGAAATGCCTGTAGAGCCTGCAGGGACATATGTCATGTAGGTATTGGCAGTAGTCACACTGTTGTAGGTAGTGGCAGTAGTCACACTGTTGTCTCCTTCACCTCCACTGATGAGTTGATGTAAGATGTAAGAGAGGTGCCACGTAGGCAGTGGCAGTAGTCACACTGTTGTCTCCTTCACCTCCACTGATGAGTTGATGTAAGATGTAGAGAGGTGCTACGTAGGTAGTGGCAATAGTCACACTGTTGTAGGTGGTGGCAGTAGTCACACTGTTGTCTCCTTCACCTCCACTGATGAGTTGATGTAAGATGTAGAGAGGTGCCATGTAGGTAGTGGCAGTAGTCACACTTGTAGGTAGTGGCAGTATTAACACTGTTGTCTCCTTCACCTTCACTGATGAGTTGATGTAAGATGTAGAGAGGTGCCATGTAGGTAGTGGCAGTAGTCACACTGTTGTAGGTAGTGGCAGTAGTAATACTGTTGTCTCCTTCACCTTCACTGATGAGTTGATGTAAGATGTAGAGAGGTGCCACGTAGGTAGTGGCAGTAGTCACACTTGTAGGTAGTGGCAGTATTAACACTGTTGTCTCCTTCACCTTCACTGATGAGTTGATGTAAGATGTAGAGAGGTGCCATGTAGGTAGTAGCAGTAGTCACACTGTTGTCTCCTTCACCTCCACTGATGACTCGATGTGAGATGTAAATAGGTGTCATGTAGGTAGTGGCAGTAGTCACATTGTTGTCTCCTTCTTCACTGCCACTGATGACTTGATGTGAGATATAGAGAGATATTTGCCTCAGCAACATCTACAACTCTGAGTATTTAAGAAATTGTTCATGATGCAATAAAAAGTCAGTCTTAGCACTACTGCAAAATGATAATAAAGTCTAAGCTGTAACCAACACAAGTTGTTGATTTAAGATTTTAAATAGCCCATGCTGTCAATATCTTGCATTCAACAGAATATGTGTGTAAAATGACAAGTCAATGTGTATAAGTTAGTACTTTTTATGAGGTTATTATCATGCATTACTTCTAAAAAGAAAAACAAAGCATCCACAACAGTAGAACCATTCAATAAAATACTTTTTTTCTGAATAAAGTGAGGCTCAGTACAAACATAACTAATTATACTATGTTTATCATATTGTATATGCATATTTAATTTTCAAGTTATAAAACATAACTTTGCATTTACTTGGAAATTTGACAGCAGCTAACATGATGGTATAAGGACAAAATAACTCTCTGCCCTTGGCAGTCTTCACTCCATCTGCTAAGTAATAACCTCACATCCGTTATTCTTTAAGTAAACAAAGGCATTGCTGCTGGCTAGAAAGTCATAGATAATTTTTCATGTCATTAAATAAGGAATCCATTCATAGTTCCCAACTTTCCACTAATGTTGTTAGTTAAATCCAAATGTCTGTGTAAAGGATGAGTTACCTGTATTATGAACGTTTTACTGCATGATTCTGTTTGTCATGAGGACAATCTGTGCCAGTAGATAAATTGTTTTTCCATGGCGACATGATGGCTGTGGTATGTTTTTTTATTGTGTTATGATGGCTGTGGTATGTTTTTCATGGTGGCATGATGGCTGTGATATGTTTTTTCATGGTGGCATGATGGCTGTGGTATGTTTTTTCATGGTGGCATGATAGCTGTGGTATGTTTGTTATGGTGGCATGATGGCTGTGGTATGTTTTTTATGGGGGCATGATGGCTGTGGTATGTTTTTTATGGTGGCACGATGGCTGTTGTATTTGTTGAAAACTTCAGAACTACAAATTTGGGTTCAGATATAAAAATACCTAATTGCAAAACCATGTATACCTACTAGTCTTTACCTTACTGCTGAAAAAATGTCCAGTAACTACTTAATAGTGTGTCTTTTAATATTGAGATACTTCCAAAATGGTGCGGTCACAAATCATTATGAAATGAAGACCTTTTTGAACCTGAATTAAATGCATGAAAAATTTGCCTCAGTTTCTGAACCAGAACTAGTTTATTGAACTGTTCACTGTTCCCTGACTATTGGGGTATATTGCCTTAAAACTCCTATGCTGTCTTCAGTAATTTATAATAGTGAAACATTTCTTTTTTGAAATGAACTTTCTAACTTATTTTGCATTGCAATGAGTAATGAGGTTTAATGGGAATTATTTGTTCCAGATGTATAAAAATCTATGTATATAATAAATCAAGGGTTGCAATGGCTCATTTCACTGTGTGAAATAAATGGGTTTTATATCTTTTTATCTATTTTTTCAGAACACTGGCAGTGGATGCTTGTTTGATATACAACTTTTAATAAAGTTGGGAGCCTAACGAAAACACTGCAGGTAAAAACTAATTGATATGACACTGACAAGATAACATGACATGGAAGTTGTAAGTGTAATAAAAAATGCTGTAACTTCCAGATTTGTGTTGCCTGTTTGTCCTCTTGTATGCTATGGACTGAATTCTAAAAAAAAAAAAAAAAAAAAAAAAAAAAACCAAAAACAATCAGTATCTACAATGCTCCCAGTACAATACTTTTACAGATTTTCTTCTGAAAAGAGGTCAGTAAAAAAAAGGACTGTGTAGGCTTGTATTTAAGTCACAAATGATTTCAGTTGCTTGTATAATGATAGTTAAATAGCACATAGCTGTGAATGTGTTTTTCATACTGGTTCTGTATTTTAGTTTAATTACTATGTTTTTAAATAAAGTACTATTTTAATTCTGACATGCTGTCAGAGCTACACACAACTCCTGCCTTCTTATCTTCATTTCCTTTGTCTATTTGTCTTTTTTTGTTTGTGAAGACATTAAGGATCAGTAGAAGTATTGACTGTTGCTCACCTGAATGGACTTGAATGTTGTTGCCTGTGCTATAAAATAGACAATGTACAGCAAATTAACTGCTAAGGAACAAGAGATTTAAAGTGTTTGTAAAAATGGTGGTGCATATTCCTAAAGGAAACAACAATGTAAAAGTTAAGCAAAAATAAGTAAAAATCCTTGTCACCATTTCTGAAACTCTTATGAAAATTTTATTAATGCAAAGAAATGTATAATTTTAATGTAAAATTTCAAAGATTACCTTCTGGACATTTTAGTTCATGAAATTTCAAATGCTATTCTGTCACCGTTCTTTTATGTAAAATGGTACTTTTTTGAAGTAGATACCTTTGAGAAGGGTAGGGTTTTTTAACAGACTCAGTGATTTAGCTCTCAGAAGATCTGTCAGTATTCTGTATCCCTGGATCACAGTATTGTCTTTTGGTGGATCATCCATGTTTATCAGAAGGTTTGTCGTATTGTATCTATCTAACAGCAGTCTATGTTTTAAGAAATCTAAAACAGGACCTTCATCCTGCTACTTATCCAGTGTGTGTGTGTGTGTGTGTGTGTGTGTGTGTGTGTGTGTGTGTGTGTGTCTATGTGTGCATGTGTTGAGGAAGTGTTGTTAGTACTTTGGGCATGTTGTGATGGCCCATTGTCAGCTTTACATTTGTTTGCGTAGTGCCCTCAACAAAGACTATATCACTATCAGCATCAAACTCCTAAAATTTTATTTTGTTTCACATTTCTTTCCTCCTGTGTAGATTTTACAATTGGCAGGTGGTAAAATGATTGAATTAGAGTTGATTGTTGGCTCTTGCAAATTCATGGCTATTTCCCTTCACAGACATGCATTAATGGAGTTGGTGCATATAATTAGGGGTGTGCAATCAGAGCCTCCACATATAAATAGTATTGTGTTTTTATTTGTTGGGTATGTTTTTGTATATGGCATGGTATTAGCTTGTTTTTCTTTTACAACTGGAGTAGGTATTTACTGTAGATTTGCAAGGTATACATTTGTGATTGTTGTATTTCATAGGTAAATGCTAGGCTATCAGTCTGCAGGCTAGTACAAGCCTAGCCAATAACCAGAGGTCAGAATCAAACCCTGTATCTTGTATCCCTGATGTAAAGACCTTGCCCATTATGCTAACCTCTCCCCATTTGCCAGCTCCTACCCCCATACATTCACAAGGCAATAATTACAGAGGTTCATACTAGGCAATCAGTCTGAAGACTATTAGATGCCTAGACAATAGCAAGACAGTGATCAAATGTAAAAAAATCAAAGCCTGTACTTTGTGTCTGTGAGGTAAACATCTTAACCATTATGCCAGCCCCAGCTAAAGTGCAAAGGATTTGAACCCTGCACCCATGATACAGGAAACAGCCACATTAACCTACTTCACGAACTGATGTGGTAGTTTCGACCATTGAGGTTAATTCATTGTGGTGTTGATAAGAAGCTAGCAGTGTAGTCTGATTTAATGAATCTTATTTATGATGACTGGAAACATAATTGTGTGTGTGTGTGTGTGTGTGTGTGTGTGTGTGTGTGTGTGTGTGTGTGTGTGTGTATTGAATTTAGTATAAACTTCAGTAGATCAGCACTAAAAATATTGACTGCAAAAGGTAGAAATAAAAAAATCAGCACTCTAATGGGCATGCTATGAGGCACCCACCAAGGACCATGGAAAAAGAACTCTTTTTTTTTTCATCCCTTACACCCCTCGATAATTATAGATACTAACTCTGAGATGGTTTCTAGATATCAGCATTGCATGCTGCTTAAGGCTAAATTCAATCACAGCAAAGAGCAATAATCTGGCCTTTTTTACATGTACCATCTGAGATAAGGCATATGATCTATTACATTTCATTGTAGAACTGCTGTGTATGTCTGTGGTGTAAATAAGTGATGGTAACAGGAATATATTTTCAGGGCAAAATCAGGAACATTAAGTGCATTAAAAGGTATTAGTCATTTCAATTTGCCACAAATGCTGAGCACAGAGAAAGGATGGCATTTGATGCTGGAAGTTAGAAGATTGTGGTTTCTATTTGTACATCATCTACTTAGGTTCATTTTCCAATAATGCAGCATTGGGGGGGGGGTACTACACTTCTGAAGTGCCATCCTTTAGATGAGATGTTAAACTAAGGTCTCATCTCATCTAAAGGATGAGATGATATGGGACCTTAGTTTGACATCTCATCTAAAATCAAACTAAGGTGAGATGTCAAACTAAGGTCCCATCTTCAAGTCAATATAAATGATTCCATGGCACGTATCAAAATGATTTGGGAGTCTTTATTAAAAATCAGCATTATTTACAAATCATATCCAAACATCATCATTGTTTCATGCATTCTTCAATAACTAAATACACATTCATTAATATTACTGAAACAAAATTCAACAAAAGCATTTTGTCTCTTTCCATCCATTTCTAATTATATATACACTTTTCAAAATTTCTTCCACTTTATGTTTTGTATTTCAGATGTTACTGTTAAGCACTATGCTGCACGTCTTTTCATATTGTCCAGATACAATGAATTATAATTTTTATCAGCTTATTTAATTATCTTATGTACACTATTGTATAACCCAAATACAAATATTACTTTCTTGAATGCATTCATCCCATTTGTATTTATACTTTCCCAAAAATGTTAGTCTAAAAAATGTCTGATCATCTCCTGTTTTGCATATTCAAATGGAGTCTACTGTAGATGACTGAACTTTTAAAATATCGGCTTTCATATGGCCGTGACCATATGATCGATGTTTCAAAGTTCGAACACCTGAAAAAAAATAAAACAAACAAAAAAATTCCTGAACATTTTTGCAAGGGGGCATGCCCCCCTTGCACCCCCCCCCACATGGGGGACTGCACTCCACACACACCCTGCTATTTGAATATACCAACTCTGAGATCGCACTACATCAAGGAAAAGGGAAATTTTCCCATTCCGTGCTGTATGGAGATCTCCGTTCAGACCATTTGAAGTTTTAAAACTTCGATCGGCCATATGAAAGTCGAAGTTTTAAAATTTCAGTCATCTGTAGGGACCCATTCAAAGATATATATGCATTCTTAAATACATTACCATATATTTTATTTCTGCTTTTACTATTCTTTTATGAAAGTCTTACAAACATAATCGAGCACATACCCTAATTCCCTTTCTTGTTTTCATAATAGCTTCCTTTTTCGTCCCTCCTCTTTCTAATTTCTCTCAAGACAGTATGCTATAATAACTGTATCCACAGTGTTAGCATATCATTTCTTTCTTTAGTATATATTTTCCTTTATTTTATTTTTCTGCAGTGTCCATTTCTTATTATACTCATAAATTATTGTCCCTGTGTTCACCCTTGTTCCTTTCCTGCTTTGTAATACTTCTAATAAACATTCACAATTCTTTCTTAGCATATAATTCACATCATTTTCCATTTTTCTTTAGATCTAATACTTCCTTTAGAAATGTCAGTGGCAAATATACTGAATTTACGATTGCAAGCCCTCCAATATTCATTTCAGTATATAACACTCATATTTTCTTCAGATTTACTGTGCACTGTCATACTAACGTAAAGGAAATTCAAATTGTGTTTCTAATTCTTCCACAGAATGGTAAACTGTCTGGAATTATGACATTTGCATTAATAACACTGGAATAATCACTTTCTTTTCTAATAAAAAAACTATATGGTTTCTACATCTGTTATGTCTTATTCTGAAAAAAATATTTAATTTCTTTCAGTACAACTTCCTTATGCTTTGTGCAATGTTTAGATTTCATTCCACCATTGCTATTGAATTCTTTCAGTTATTTTGAAATGTTTCCCAGCAAGTCTCCATATCTCAGTATTAACATTATATCAACTACATATTTAAGAATATCAAGAAGTGTGTATCCAATTGCCTATATCCCATTGTGATACTGAAGTTAATCTTTTTACCCTTGCCAGTACAGCATTCACAACCAGAATAAATATAAATATCAGTACACATCTCTGTCTTATTCTGTTTTCTTGTTAGAGATTCATATTTTATATGCTGTTTTAATGAATTTCTTAAATCTATTGTCTGCTTATCTTCCAGATTGTTAAAAAGCTTTTATTATATCTCTGACTACCATTTTACTTATTAGGTACTTTCAATCTGAGTTATTGCCTTTTTTGTAAATAATGGTAGTCTTTGCATTTTTCCCTTTTGCACTCCATAAACTTTTTCTTCAACTACCTCTTTCCACAATATACTTGTTTTGTTCTGTAATATCTTTATTATAATATTTGACAATGACAGTGGTGTCTGGTTCTTTAATTCTCCCATCATCTTTTTGCCCTATGAAGTTAACTTCATACAAAAATACCTCAATTATTACTTTGTCAGCTTAGCCAGTGAGATAGGTTCACATGTATTTACTAGGCTAATGACTACAAGGACCTTTTTAAGCCTAGCCATGCATCCCAAATCTCTGACAAGTTTTGATACCCTTGATTAGTGTAAGCAGGAGTTTGGGAGATAAACCATTTACAAGCAAGGACCTGGGAGATGAACTATTTACAGGTTGCCTGTGTCCATTACAAACATAGGTGCCAAACCAGGGATGAATTTCCTGTTCCCCCATCCAATTGTCCAAGTTGCACTTTAATTGGGTTAGGGAGGAACTCTGCTTCATATGGATGGGGAGCCTGTTCCATAGACGGGGTAGTCTCTGGAATACATACCTGTCTCTCCAGCAGGTCCTGTTTATATCACAAGCAAGGTCTAAGTCTTTAGAATGGGTAATTCTGGTACTGTTTTTATGTGGATATGCAGGGGGTCCATCAGAGTGGGGTCTGACAATGCCCTGTATGCCAGGTATAGATCTCCCCTCAAAAGCCTGTTGGAGACAGAATACAGAGATAGGGCCTTGAGGCAGTCTGCAGAGGAGATTTTACTTATACCTTGTATTCTTTTAGTGAGGAACCTCTGTGGACGTTCCAGTTGTTGGATGTGCCTGGTTAGGTACATACCAAAGGAGAGCATTGTACTCAATGATAGGTCTGATGAATGCCAAATACAGTGGAACAATGACTTCCCCTGGATGTAGATGCCATACCTTTGTTTATAAGTTGTGCAACATAGAAAGATTTCCTCACTACTATAGACACGTGATGGTCAAAGGCTAGATTACTCTCTATATGTGTCCTTAAGTCCCTGACTACTGGGTCATTTGTAAGGGGTGTGCTGTCAATATGGTAGTAACCAGAGGTGGATGACTTCCCAAAGGATACTATTATGCATTTCTTGGCATTTAGTTTTAGTCCGTGGCTCTGACACCAGTTGTTTGTCTGTATCTACCCCTCTTGGAGAACATTTGTGTCAGAGTAAGATTCAACAACAGCTCCTAATTTCTAGTCATCTGCAAATTTAGTCAGCCAGAGACCACTGACATTGGTCTTGACTTCAGAAAAGTAAATGCCAAAGGCAAAAAGGAGCAGCTTAAGGACTGATCCCTGAGGGACTCCAAATGTGACTGGCCTCTTTGTAGAGGTGAACTCTCCATTTCTAACTTCCTGGATCCTGTCTGTGAGCCAGTTGGCTATCCACCAGGTGATATATGACTTTGTACCTAATCTTTTGATTCTGCCAGCAATGCCCGTGTAAGGTATTATGTCAAATGCCTTGGCCAGGTCAAGGTAGGCAGTGTGAACCATTTTCTCCCTCATCCATTGCTTTCTCAAAGAAGATTGAGTAGGCATGATCTGCCCTTGACAAAACCAAACTGGGTTGGGTCCCATGTCTGGAGGTTTACTGTATCCCTATTGATCATTTCCATGATCATTCTTTCCATGGCTTTACATATAAGACTTATGGGTCTGTAGTTTTCAGGGACTGTAGATGGCCCAGTTTTGTGCAGAGGGATTACTGTTGCTGTTCTCCATTTATGAGGCATGAAGCCTGTTTGGAGGCTCTGATAGTTAATGTTTCATGCTATTTAGAAGGCATCCTGGGATATTGTCTGGGCCCATTGATGCAGTGTTCTTGGTCTTAGAGAGAGCATTAAGGACCTGTTCCCTAGTGATAGTAGGGGGAGTTGTATTTGATGATATTTCCTGAGGGAAGGTTGAGGGGGAGAAAGGGGTAAAGTTGGAGGTGAATTTATGAGGGGGAGAAAAGGGGAAAGTTGGAGGTGAATTTATCAGCCAGGAGGTTTGCTATATCTTCTGGTTCATTACAGGTGACTCCATTTACAACGACCTCTGTACACAATTATGTAATGCCTTTGAGGTTGCAGACATAGCTAAAGAATGCTTTGTGGTTGCCCTTGGGCTGGGAAGCCAAACTTACCTCAAATTTGAATTCAGTAGACTTTATTTGTCCTCTGAGTTGTTTGTTCACTTTGAGAGTGCTTTTATCCTGCTGGGTGTTACATCTCCTAATTTTTGCCATGATTTTCTTCCTTCTGTTATACAGGCTATTGATTTTGTGATTCTACCATGGTGGCTTGTTTTTTGAGTTAGTTCTGTACTTCTTCCTGGTGGGTACAGCTGCCTCTTTGCAGCTATTAGCATGCTTGTACAAGATTTCTGTGAACAGTTCTGCATAGGCAGCAGTTGTCGCTTCATGTCAGGACACGAATATTTGAATTTTTGTATCTTCATTCTGTTCAAGCAGCTTTATTATATACAAACACATTACTATTGTTAACTACAGACTGTAACTTAAGTAACTTATATACAATTAATGACTATGATTATGCATGCTCACTCCCTAGCTGGTATTTCAAAATGGCACTAAGGTTGTGCATGTGTGCAGGTTATATACGTACACATACAGCCTCACATGCTTCTTAAAGATACAAGTGCACACACTTTACATTCTGATCTACATCCTCCTTCTTTGAGAAGTAAACCATACAATTGTTATGAGACTGTTTGGCATGCAGAAATCACAGGTAATCTATAGACATGCATTACACAATGTTAGACATATAAGTATGTACAATCAAGTCCACTTTGCTGTGTATTTTACATTTGGTTTAGACACTCATCCATATCATGTGACATAAAACTGGGAATTAGATTTAGCAACTGGGACAGTTTCTGCAAAATGGTTGACCCATGGAATGTTCGAATTACTTTCTGGAACAGAATCAGACTTTTGAACACATTCTGGTCTGGAAACAGTGTCTGACTAATTCCTGGGTATAGAGTTTCCATCACAGATACAATGTTGTGATTGCAATGATGATGATGGTTCTGGTATAAGAAGATGTTTGCGATTCCTCCTATACTCCACTCCGGAATTTACCAAATGAAATCTCGGCTCTGCACATATGCCTGTAATCTGTCATATTTGATCAAAACCTTTTGTTGTCTGGATTCGTACCATCTCTCCTTCCCTCAACGGACAAAGTAATCTGCTCAGTCTGTCATAACTAGATTTCTCGTTATTATGCTTCTTAAATAATTGAGCCTTGATGGTGTTATTGTTCTTGGATTTAGACTGCAACAACCTTGATGAAATAGGTAGCATAGTTCTAGTTTGCCTGGAAAATAGTCTTTGAATAGGTGAGCCAAGAATATCATTGGGTATGTTTCTGAGGTTAAGCAAATTCAAGAATAGATTGGTATTGCCATGCTTTGACCTTTCTTGTAATCGCTTTACACTCTGTACTGCTTGTTCAGCTAGACCATTGGACTGTGGATATTTAGGACTATGAGTGACATTTACAAAGTCCCATTCTTTTGCAAATTTCTGAAACAACTGGCTAATGAATTGAGTACCACTGTCAGAAAAAAGTTTGTGTGGGCTACCATGAACTGAGAAATGGCATTTCAACTTAGTAATAACAGTAGTTGAGGATAAGTTTGGTAGTAGGTCAATCTCAAACCAATTTGAATAAGAGTCTACCAGAACTAAGTAGTGTTGATTGTTCCACTCAAAGATATCAGTTGCTACAGGAATTGGACTTAGCTGAAGTGGTTCTCTTTGTAAATGCAGTCTAGTACTATTGCATACTGAACAAGAAGAAAGAACTTTATCAATGTTTTTTGATAATGAAGGCCAAAATACTAATTCTCTTGCTCTTCTCTTATTGGATGTGGATCATGGGTGACCACAATGCAAAATCTGAATATATTCTTGTTGTAAGGAAGCAGGAACAACAATTTTAGGACCTTTGAAAATAATGCCATCTTCCATCAACAATTCATCTCTGTAAGGAAAATACGCTTGCACCTCAGGTGATACACTAAATTGCTTTGATGGCCATCTGACATTGATATAATGATTGAGCTTCTGTGAAATTGGATCAGTCTGAGTGTGATCTCAACTCATCAAGCCTAGTGGTGGAAAAATTATGCATTGACATCACATCAAAGTCAAAAGCCTCTGCATCAAACTGTTCTGTTGCATTTCTAGGAGATCTGGATAAAGTATCAGCCAGATAAATCAACTTGCCTTTAGTGCAGACCAAGTTGAAATTGTACTTTTGCAATCTGAACATCATTCTCTGTAATCTTGCTGGAGCAGAATGCAAAGGCTTCTTTAGAATAGTAACTAGAGGCTGATGATCAGTTTCAATTTGAATAGCTCAACCATAAATATAATCATGAAACTTGGAGCATGCAAGTACTATAGTCAAAAAACTATTTCTCAGTTTGATCTTATTGCATCTCAGCTTGGGTTAGTGTTCTAGATGCATAGGCTACTGGTCTTCCCTCTTGAAGTATGGCTGTGCCTAGGCCAAATTTTGAAGCATCACAGGAAAGAATAACTGGTTGGTTCACATTATAGTATCTTAACATGGGTGGGGTGGCAATTTTCTGCTTTAGGTCTTCAAATGCCTTCTGATGATGTTCCAACCATGACCATGCAACATTTTTGTGTGTTATCTCTCTTAAAGATGCTGTTAACGCACTGAAGTCTGGTATAATTTTGACTAAATAGTTGACCATGTCCAGAAAATGCTATAAACCTTGTACATTGTCTGGCACTGACATCTCTAGAATAGCTGCTTGCTTGCTTGGGTTAGGTTTCAAGCCTGTACTTGTAAACAAATGTCCTATGTTGGTCACTTTTGGAACTCTGAATTTTCACTTCAGAGGATTGAGCTTGCATTCACTTCATGTGCTCTGTCTAGAACTTTCTTGAGGTTTCTGTCATGATCTGTTTCACCATTGCCTCCAACCAACAGATCGTTTACTATTATGACACAAGGATAACCCACAAAAATTTGTTCCATTGCACAATGAAAAACTTCACTTGCAGAATTTATTCCAAATGGCATCCTTAGGGATCTGTATCTGCCAAAGAGAGTACTAAAAGTAGTTAGAAATGAGGATTTGAGATCCAGCATCGCTTGCCAAAATGAACTCTTTGCATCCAAAACAGAAAATACAGTGGCATTCGGTATTAGAGATGAAATTCTTCAACTGTGTGCATTGGATGATATGGTCTTTGTAATGCTTTCTTCAAATCTCTTCGGTCAATGCATATTCTGATTTCATCTGAGCCTTTCTTATCAGCGGCTACCATGAACGATACCCATTCAGTTGGTTCTGTGACAGGACAAATCACACCTTGCTGCACCATGTTATCCAACTGAGCTTTTATTTCATCCTGCATATCTATCGGAACTATTCTTGCTGGTCTGACTACTGGAGTGATCTCTGGTTCTAACTTCATGGAATATACAACTTGAAGCTTGCAGTATTTGTCATCGAAAACATCAGCATACTCTGAGAAAATGGCTTTGGAGAAATTGGAACTCGGAACTTCGCTCACATGATTAACTTCTTTGGCAAAAGAAAGCAGATTCATTCTTAAACTATCTTTGAGATCCAGTAAAGATTGCACTGGCCTTTGGACTACATAGAATAACAAGTTGTAAAAGTTCTCGGCCAAATAACATGAAAGTATCACTGAACCTTTGGTTTGAATTTCTTCGCCTCCATAAGCAACAAGTGTTACACTACTGGTTATATTGAGTTGTTCGTTAGTTCTCACTTTTGCAAATGTGTCCGCTGATGTAACATTACACTTTGACCGAGTGTCTACTTTGAGTTCTGTGGATTTTCCATTAATCTGGACTGTACAAAACACTTCACTTTTTGTCAGTAAGTTTACTCCATCAACTCTTTCACCAAGCACTGATACACCATCTACATAGAAAGCTGACTGTTTCAGCTCTGCTTGATCAACTTGCTTTTTTGTGCAACTTTTCTTTACAACTGCATGAGGCTTACTTGATTTACAAAACTTTTGGAAATAGTTCCACTTTTTACACTTGTGACATTGCTGACCAAATGCTAAGCATTTCTCTCTTTAAGACTCATGATTCGCACCACAATTGCGACAGTTAGCAATAAAGCTAGATCTGAGTTTTGCTGAGTCACATTTGTGTTGCACTGAGCTGGCGCTGGAGCTTGCACTTTTCCTGGAACTTTCTAGAAAACCTCATGGCTTCTTTGGAAATCCTATAGCTACCACATGCTTAGGCCTATTCTAGTTTGTCACGTGTTGCATACTGTCTACATGTGCTTTGGAGCCAACTGAACTCATGCTTTTGTCACTCGCAAGCATGGTTGTATGTTTTTCTGTCACCTCATGGATTTGACAAATCTCTATGGCTTTACTCAACGTTAAATCACTGTCACAAAGTAAAATCTTTCTCACAGCAGTGCTATTAATACCACATACAAGCCTGTCCTTTATCAACTCATCTTTTAGATCACCAAACTGACACATCCTAGCTCTGTTTCTGAAGTCAGTTATATAAGCTGCAAATGTTTCTCCTGGTTTTTGATCTCTTGTGTAAAACAAATGCCTCTCTAATGTAACATTCATCTGGGGGTTGCACATTTCTCTAAACTTGCACTTCAAACACTCAGGGTCTTCCCTTGATTCAGCTTGCACAACAATATATGGTGGTCTGCACCTTATCCTTCATACACTGCTGGTGCATACACAAATGAACAGTCTCTTTCTATGACCTCTGACCCTGCTAAGTTTAGTAAAATGAATGGTCTGGTGCATTCATCTCTATCTGCATAAGCCGCTTGTATGAAAATATTGTACTCTTGCTCAAATATTCTTCAGTTTTCTGCAACATTCTGATCAAACACAAGTGGTAGGGGTTTTCGAAATATGTCTGCCATATTAACACATACCACTGAATGTTTTTTTTTGTGAATAAGTATGAATATACACACATACACATACGGAGAAGTTTCTGACATAAACAGAACTTGTCCAATGCCTTCGTGCTCTGAACTTATATTTTCATTGGACTTATCTGAATTATGTGGATGAACAAACTTGTAGTGCTTTCAAATATCTGGACTTTGTGAAATAAACTTCTTGGGCATTTTGATACTTTACTGAACTTTGCAAAATAACTTTTCGATACTTTACTAAAATTTGCGAAATAACTTCTCAGACTTTTCGATGCTTTCAGAATATTATTGATAAAGGCAGAAATGCTAAAAGTAATTTATCATCACTTGTTAAAGTCATCACTTTAAGAAACATTTGAGAACTTTACGATGCGACTGAATAACTCATGAGAAATGTAATACTCTTGTAATGTCTTTTGCAAGAAAACACCTTTTATCAGTGTAAGAAACGTCAAGCAACTGCACAATGTGAGTAAATCGAACATCCGTTGGCCAAAACTCAATAACTTTCAAAGTAACTGCATACAGCACACTGAAATGTAACCAAAATTGCAGTACCTTGCTAGGCAACTCTATAGTACAAGAAGCACCCTGTAATAGCGGCACTATATGAATAGACACACCCAGCACAAGAAACGTTTTTGAAATAGCTATACTTTAACTGGATTGCATGAGATAGTTGCACTTTGCACACAATGAACTCTTCAAAAAACATGCACAGTAATAAGCACACACTGCAAGCCCATTACACACTCTGAGATACTTAAACTAACTTTAGTTATGCCCTTGATACAATACAAAGTCATAGTTATGCCCAAATACAGCACTTTGTCCAAACACATGCAGTCGCCTTGCTTTAGTTTGGTTAATGTGCCCTTTTCTTTTCTTACTGTAATTGTTTTGCTTGTTTAAGCTCTACTTTTCTTGTGCTCGTTGTACTCTAAACATGCCCAACTTTTCCTCAAACACACTTGTTTTGCTTTAAACATACTCATTTTTTGCTTTAAACATACTCATTTTGCTTTACAGTTAATCATTTCATCAAATACTTTTATCTTAAACATTTTCTTTAGTCAACAAACTTTTCGTATTTTCCTCTTGCCTGATAATGTGGTTTGTGCCCTTATAATGCCCCTTTATTGTCTTTCTTATCGAGTAAATAATTAGTTTTATTTCTCATTACCTTTGATTCTTTCTGGATGTGTTTGTGCTCTTTTCTCTCACTTTTACCTTTGCTGTCTGTACATGTCATAGCTTGGAATGTTCTTCTCTCTTCCATCCCAGTTCTGACATAATGTCACTTTCGTATATGGACGCGAATAAACGAATCTTCATGGGTTATGTTCAAGCAGCTTTATTATATATAAACGCATTACTGTTGTTGACTACAGACTGTAACTTAAGTAACTTGTATACGGTTAATGATTATGACCATGCATGCTCATTCCCAAGCTGCTGTTTCAAAATGGAACTAAGGCTGTGCAGGTTGTATACATGCACGTATAGCCTCGCATGCTTTTTAAAGATACAAATACACACACTTTACACTCTGATCTACAGCAGTGTTGTCATGGTTTATGGGGGTTTGAAATTTTGCCAGGTTATCACTTAATAGCAGGAGGGTAGCCTTAGAATAGTTCCTGAATATTCCAGCTATAGCTGGGGTTTCATGTTTTATTTTTACTTCAAAGGAGACTATTTTGTGGTCTGACATTACCAGGGAAGGCATTACAGAATGGGGTATACAGCAGTCTCCCATATTAGTGAGGACCAGATCCAGTATGGTTGCCCCTCTGGTTGGTGCATTGACTATCTAGTCCAGGCGGATGAATAAAAGCCCTGAATAAGGCCCAAATGGTCTGGGTTATAGTAATGCCTTGAACACCTTAGATGATGGAAAGGAAGGACAGGCATGCCATGCTGGGAAGGAGGGAGTATATTTGCATGCACCGAATGATCGATCCCTTTTGGGAAGGATGCACAGGGGAGGCATGGTCCTCAGCGGGATTAGGTGAAAGACATTGGCTAATTCACCATGGATACAGAATGATACACCAGCATGCCCCTATTGCACAGGCGACAACTGGATGCTTAACAAGTATGCCAGAAGGGTGGTGAAGGCTAGGGCATAAAAAAAGTACTCCCTATTACCAATATGATGTTGCATCAGAGTCCTTGATCTCCTCACTGGACATGGGTCAGGCATTGACCAGGGAGGCTAAAGCAGTTCCAATAGACCAGGGAATGAGGACAGAGCAGGTGGCAGCTAATGGTCAGCTGCAGTGAACCAAAAGTCTACTTGCCACATTTCAGGGAGAATATCAGAAAATAAGGTTAAATGACTATGCATCATATCTTTGTAGAACTGATATCTTATCCTCTCGTCACCAGGTACCAGTTTCCTCTTTTGCTTCTGTAATAGTAATATTTTTTTCCTGTTCCTTCTATGCTATTTGTCAGCATTTTAACAGATCATTCCTTCTTTGTTTTGTCAATATACTTTTGCCACTGTACAGTTCCTTTAACTATTGCTGCCTTATATATTTATTTGTTTGGCCACTTGTAATGTTTCCATTAATACTTTATTCTTTACTACATCTTTAGGTAACAATTGAGAAACTTCCTTTTTCCCTTTATTAATTATTTCTGTTTTTACAACCACATCTTAGTTTTCCTTTCTCTTACATTTCTCTATTTTAAAAAGTGATATTTCCTTTATAATCTATCGTGCAATTCATGAATGTACTACATTTACTCTTTATCCTGCCTTTTCTTCATTTCAATTTTATTGTGCAAATATTCCTCTTTACTTTCTGTTTTATTACTACCCTACCAGCTACCACACTAAGTTAAATGAAATTTCATGTTAGCATGATTTTGCCATAATAAGGTGAACACGTTTCTCAGATGAAAATTAATAAAACAAGATAATATATTATCACAATCCCGTTCCCTAAATATTAATGTGACATCTGGCTTTTCAGATAAGAGCAGATATCACAGTTATATTATTCTTCATTTCAGACTAGTGCTGTATACCATATAACCTGCTTTCGTTTTACTATCACTCTGCCACTTTACTATATGCATGGCCTTCATTTTCTAGTATTGCCATGTCAGCTTTTAGTATCATTTTCTAGAACACTTTTTGCTCCTACAATCATGGTCCTTCTCATGTAATTCACAATTAAAGTACCCTATCATAACTAAGTTTCAAGTATTCTTTCTTTTTCCTTAGCATTTGCTTACATATTGCATAAAGTATAATGTGCACCTTCAAATATACATCCAGATATCAAAATTCTTCCTAGTTCTATTACTGTAATATTTGTATACCTCATTTTTGTGATTTTTTTACCAAAATGAACACACCCGTACATTCCTTTTCCCTGAATAACAATATAATCTCCCCTCCTCAGTATATGTCTGTGTTTGCGTTTCCTCTTTCTAATGAATATATTACATTTGTAAAATATCATGCCACTTTTCTCCTTTTTTAACTGCGGCATCACTTTTAATTCAAAATTATTCATTGTAGTATTTATAGGTTTATAGGTAACTATGAGGCTAGCTTCCCTTGCGGCGCCATTTCATATCTAGCCAGCTTCCCTTTTTGTACTCAAAATAACCTATCCCATTTAGTTATAGATTGGCCTTACCCATCCCACGGTCTATAATTGTATACTTACCCCTATTGAGAATAACTGGGATCATACCATAGATAATTTGAGGAGACCCATACATGGGATAAAGCATTTAAGAGCTGCATCTGTCCATTAGTAGTACAGGAGGTAATTATGAGATACATTTTCTTTTTTCCAACCATAGATCTAAGCTGAGTTTGAAAATTTCAGGGATGAACTTTATGTGGATAGGGAATCTGTTCCATAATAGTGGTATCCTCTGCAAAATACACCTGTCCCTCCAAACCGTTCTGTTGTTTACATTTTGTTACATTCAATTATAGAGAAAAGGAAAGCTTCATCTCATTATCTATCTATCTATCTATCTATCTATCTATCTATCTATCTATCTATCTATATTACCTCGTTCTTCTTTCTTTTGTCATTGTGCATCTGTACATTCCTTCTCATACCCAGAATGTAACATTGGATAACGGGTTTCAAGTTCTCTTTTACAATCAAAAGATTCACAATTCCCTCCCTCTTTCTCACATTATTCATTTACTTAAATTTCTTGATGGTCATTTGCACCATGTTTTGTACCCCTTTCTCTCCTGTGTTTTTCTACCTCTGTTTCAAATCATTTGTTATGAAACTAAGACTGTCCAGACTTTTTATATCTTTTACAGTCATGTTTACAATTGTGTTTAGTATGACCACCTTTTCTACATTGTTCACATCTATATTATTAAATCAATTACAGTCAAGTAGAATATGTCTCAGTTCTCCCACAATAATAACATTGTTTTAGATGATCACAGTAGTGACGTGTACCCTCACAAGCTGACACTCTTGTCATACCAGATAAATATTTGGGCAGTGCAGTGGTGCAGGGTTACTGTTGTTGCCTCACAGAAAGCAGTTTTCTGATTTGATTCTCAGCTGAGGTGCCTTCTATGTGGAGCCTGCATGTCTGCCCCTGCATTCATGTGGGTTTTCTCTGTGTACTCTGGTTTCCTCCCACACTCCAAAGTCATGCATCTGGAGCATTTCTCCCCAGGCATCCATTGAAAATGGGCTCTGTCCTATTTGGACTTTCCCTGTAAACACATTTTAAATATAGTATCAGCCTTAATATGTAATATAATATCAGTTTTAACCTGCAGAGAAGCTGCAGTTTGCCATGCACCAGTCCATGTCTGGTAAGTGCCCATTATTTATTTATTTATTTATTTATTTATTGTTTATTTATTATGTATTGACATTTGATTACATGAAAGTCCAAGTGGGTAGGAGCCCATTTTCAGTGGAGGGCAGGGTAGAGAAGCTCCATAGTGTTACAAAACATTTTAAGAACAACAATTTTACAGTCTTTAAAAATAATACAAGACACATATACAGTTTAAATAATTATACCAAATTAGACATACTATAGAACAATGGTTAAGAATAGATACAAGTTACATGACATTGATTTAATAGAGAAATTTGAATGAGTTTATAGAGAAATTAAAAGTAAGCTCGTATAATACAAACATGAATTGCAATACAAAGTGAGAGAAGAGCAGCGTCATGGTATATTTAGAGAGAAAGCAAGGGGAGAGAAATTGATAGAAGTAAGGGAGTGAGTGAAGAAGGGAGAGTAAGGGGATATAAGGTATGAATATGTATTTGACCATATTTAGGAATATAGTATATCCTGGTGTTGAGCAAAAATAGAGCCAGTGTTTGGCTAGGAAGTTTTTCAGAATGGTTTTGAAGGATGGGAGGGAGGGTTTTGTCTGCCAACAGCTACAGTTAACTTTGAGTATGTGTCTGCCTGTTTGAGCCAATCTTCATTTTCCCCTGGAGAGCACTCTGCATTGGCTGTAAGTAGCCTCCCCCCACCACACACACACACACACACACACACACACATCTTCCACTTTCTCTTATTCCCTTCTGTTAGCAAATAGTATCCATAACTGATCAATACTGTGTGTTTGTTAATTTAAACTATGACCACAGTAGCCTACTGGTACAAGGTTATCCTGTTTTTCCACCTGAGAAAATAAGAAATGACTTACAGTTTCAGAGCAGTCCTTGGTCAATTGTGATTGTTTCTTAACACATACTTGTCTTTGCTTTGTGATTGTTTCCAGCCCCTCATACAAGAACCTAACATGGTCTCTACCCGCTTCGCTCCCCACCCTGCCCCCTATTCCCTCCCGCCCCCAGTGGTCCCACCTTTATTGCACTCAAACCCCTCCCATCTTTCCAATAGCCAACCACAGCGCTAACCCAACACTACCTCCTCCATATTCCCTCTACTATAACACCTCCTCAACTAACATGTACAAGCATACCTTTCCTTTGCTCACTGCATACATATCTTACATCCTACCAAAGCTCCATCATTCCCCCACTCAACTACTACCACTGTACTACTACTCACACCACCACTCATGTCTCACCCATACTCAGCTCCCCTCCCACCAGCTCAAGAACCATCCCTATGCACCCCCCACATATTCTACCAACTATATTACTCAAACGTAAAGCATCCCTACAACTTAACATAGTAACCCTCCCACCATACCTATCACCCACAGAGCACAATCATAAAGTTTCCCTTATAAACAAACACATTCAAAAACTGAGAAAACTAATAATCTCATGCATATCAAAACTAGCCCTAAATGGAGACATCCACCCCAACCCTGGCCCTACCATCTCCAACCCCAATCCTCATAATCAGACTAGAAACTACAACTTCTCCCATATTACAGCCAGTAGAAAGCCAAGTGACTTCCTTCTACTAAGCCTAAATATTAGAAGTATATCCAACAAAGTCCATGAACTCCATGCCACCATAGACTTGTACTCCCCAGATATAGTCATCTTGACAGAAACCTGGCTAAAACCTCATATTACCAGTGAGCAAATACTCCCTACAGGTTAAGGCATACTAAGAGTAGGCCGGCTAAACAAAAAAGGAGGTGGTGTAGCTATAATATTTAAACAGCATCTAAACATCCAGATCTTAAACTCATCAGCTCCACAAATAGGCAATGAAGAAATAATATATACCAACCTCAAAATTAACCAAAACAAAACCATCAACATAATTGGATGCTACTTCCCACCTGGCCAAAACATCCCTCCACTAGAAAACCACCTCAGCTGGTCTACCCACCATCTCCCCCAAGAAACTATCATCTTAGGTGATTTCAATATTGACTGGCAATCCTGTTCTGGCAACAATCCAACCCATCATGTTACACCTTCATGGCTTCGCCCAACTAGTCCAGTCAGCAACAAGGATAAATAAAAACTCCAGCAAGCACACTACCCTGGATTGGATACTAGTCAGTAAGAACCCCCAGTCATATATAACAGGCTGCTTATAAGATAGCCTCAGTGATCACTCCCCAACATTCCTACTCAAATAATACCTATACCAAGCTAAACCTGTCATCTATCGTCAAATACGTAAAAAAATAAACTTTAACCCACTCACATTCATCTCATCCCTCAAAGAATGTAACTGGCATGCTCTAAAGTACCTCAGTCTAGATGACACAGTTGAATTTTTTAATACTACCTTCCTGAACATCCTTAATTACCATGCCCCCATAAGATTTTCCAGAACCAAAGCACAACCCTCCCCATGGCTACAGAAAACCACTAAGTCAGAAATGAAAAAAAGGGATAAAGCCTGGGAGCACTGGCACTAAACCAAAACCCCCTCAGCTAGACAGAAATTCCTAGAACTACGCAATAGAGTCAAAAAGCTAATAAAACAGGACAAATTCTAATACTACCAGTCTGCCCTAGACTCCTCACAACACAGCCCCAAACAATTCTGGTCCTCCATAAACTCCATCCTCCATCCAGGTAGAGTCAGTACCCCTCCTCCTAACATCCCTCACTCCCAAGAAAATATTGCTATCTCATTCAACACACACTTCACCCAAACCATACTATCACTAGCTAAACAACACAACCCCCCTCCCCTCCAACTCACACCTTCAACTAATAATCTCCCCATTGCCTTCTCTTTTTCTCCTGTACCTACCTCCAACATAAAAAACTCTTAACTAAACTTAAACCCACCAAATTAGCAGCAGACAACCTCCCAAGTGAATAACTACAAATTGCAGCTGATGCTCTGGCCTACCCGGTATCCATCTTGATTAACCGATCTCTGTCAGAAAGTTGCGTTCCCACATTGTGGAAAGTCTCACATATAATTCTCCTCCACAAAGGCGGACCCTCTGCAGAACTAACCAATTACCACCCCATACCTATTCTCTCTCCACTCTCCAAAATACTAGAGAGATGCATACACTCTCAGGTCTCAGACTACCTCCTTACTAACGACCTCCTTTCCAGTACTCAGCATGGTTTCCGACCAAACCATAGCACCACCACTGCCTTACTCTCCTTTACTAACACTATCCCTCAGCATAAAAGCAATGGCTATCTCTCCTCTGCTACTTTCCTAGACCTATCTAAAGCATTTGACATGGTCCCACACAAACAACTTATCTCTGTCCTCAATAACCTATCCTTCTCTCAATCGGTCACCAACTGGTTTCAGAGTTACCTGTCTGACCGCCAACAATCCGTTGCATGGCAGAATGACATATCTCCCCAACTACCTGTCTCCATAGGGGTTCCCCAAGGATACATCCTTGGACCCCTACTCCTCTGTTTACACCAATAATCTAGCCTCTGCCTCCAAACATGGCACACTCATCCAATACGCAGATGACTCGACCATCATCTGCTCAGCCCAGTCCCTACCCAAACTGCAAAAAGTCACACAGGAAGCCTTTTCCTCTGTTGAAACATGGTTATCCGATGCCCAATTAATACTCAACCCAAACAAAACTAAACTACTCATCTTCCAACCCACCAAACATACTCAAAACAACTCTCGCTTTAACATCACAGCAAAAGACAACACCACTATATACCCAACTGAACACACCAAATTGCTAGGAGTGGAAATAGACAATAAACTAAAATTTGACATTCACATATCCATGACCATAAAAAAAGTCCACAAAAAACTAGGAGCATTATAGAGAAATAAACAATTTCTCACCAAAGCAGCAAAGATTTCAATAGAAAATTCCCACCTTATCTCCACCCTACTTTATGCCTCTCCAGTATATACCAACCTAAGGCAATGTGATCTAAACAAGCTAGAGACCTGCTACAACAAAATTGCCAAATTTGCCACAGGGGCATCCTACCATAGTCACCACTGTCTCTCACTTGCTGAACTGGGCTCCAACCCTATCGCACCACCAGACCACTAAGATCCAGCAACAAAAATCACTTGCAGATCACTAAAGCCAATAACTCTGCTGGTGAAGCACTATTCTCTTGCGTCATAGCCAAATTATGGAACTCACACCCACCCACAATTACCTCCGTACCATCATGCACCAACTTCAAAACTTTATTAAAAGCGCACCTAAAAACATGCTGGCTATGCCCTTGCAACTCCCACTCTAATATCATCCACCCCATCCAACTACTACCTTTCTTTCCACTCTACTAACTACCTTGATTATAGCAAGCTCAGATGCTCATAAGCCTAGTACTTATTATACAGCAGGAACTTCTCATTGTTACATTTGTTAATGCCTGTTATGTACTTCACAGATAAAGATTCTAGTTGTCTACTGATGTACTATGTTCTTCATCTGTAAATATGTTGTAAATAATTTCTATGTTAAATTCTTAATCGCTATGTAATCCAATGTAACTACTGTCTGTTTATTTTACTGTGGAGCTTTTCTCCTCGGGCCTCTGCTGAAAATGGACCCACGTCCAGTCGGACACTCCCGGTCAACAAATTACAATAAATAAATAAAAAAAATAATAAATTTATTTATTTATTTATTTACATTTGTTTACCCAGAAGGTCTGACTGGGCCAGAAGTCCATTTTCAGTGGAGGCCTGGGTAGAAAAGCTCCACAGAAATATAACCAAAATACAATAATTAGTACAATAGTATAAATATAGTAAGATGCAGAATACACATCATCCAGCTGATCTATACAAAGAAGTAATCAATAGTGTTTTCTAGTAGATACAAGTTCAAAAAAGAAAATCACACAAGCATTTCAGTAACGATCACTATAAGAATAATAAAATTAATACTGTGTATATATTGCATAACAGTTATGAACAAATGAGATTTCCCAATTTGCATATAATGTTTTTTGTAAATGAACTTTTCTTCCTGACCCACTTGGACATCCCTGGTTAAAAAAAAAAAAAAAAATATATATATATATATATATATATTTTTTTTTTTTTTAGTATCATTAACACTGAGGAGAAGGAGAAAATGAGATAAGGAGTGGACAGTGTGATGAGAGAGTTATAGATAGATTGTCAGTCAGGTTTGGTATAGTAGCAGTGCCAGTTCTTGGATAAATGTTCAAACTGTAGTTGTTTGAAATTGGTAGATTCAGGAGTGTTTTAGAGGGTGTGAGGTACAGAGTTCCATAATTTGGCTATTTGATTTGAGAATAGGGCTGATGGATACAGATAATGAGTTCCAGGCCTTAGCAACATGGTATGAGTACAGACAGGCAGATGTGATAGGTTTGTGGACAGGCAGGAGATTTTGGTCATTAGATCATAATGACCAACTAGGAACATAGTTGTGTAGAATGTTGTTTAGTACTGGAAAAGCAGATGGATTCTGGATAATTTTATAGGTGGTAAGAAGCTGTATATATGTTAGTTGGTGGGGTAGTTCTAACCAATTTAGGCTTTTTAGTGCTATACAGTGGTGGGTTCTGAAAGGGGTATTGGCTGCAAATTTAGCAACTTCGTCATAGCATTGTTAAAGTTTTGATTTTTGTGATGCCTGAAGGTTAGTAAGGATGGGAGCACCGTAAAGAAGTGTGGGGAAGTGATAAGTAGTAGCAAGTGTAGCTTAAATTGTATCTGAGAGAAAGATTTAGGCTCTATAAAGCATCCCTAGTTTTTGGTTATTTTTTCTTGTTAAATTTTCTATATGCAGGTTGAATTTAAGATTATCATCCACTATTATCAGTTATAATTTGCTGAGAAGTGTCTTCATTGGTTGTATTATCAAGAGGTTGGACTTTAATTTTTTTTTTTTTTTTTATGGGAGAGGGATTTGGGGAAAAAGTAGTAGTTTGTTGTTTTTAGAAATGGGCACGAGTTGTGAGTTACAAAGCCATGTTTCAGCTGCTGTTAAAGCTTTCTGAGTAATTTTTGGAGGTATGCCACATTGTCATATATGCAAATGAGTGTGGAGTTGTGTGCGTACCGTATTAATGAGGCCTGTTGTGTGGATGTGTGTAGGGTGTTAGTGGTAATGTTAAAGAGGAGGGGACCAAGGCTAGAGCACTGTGGTACACCGGTGGTGACTGGGAGGTATGGAGAGAGTGTAGAGTGCCATTTTACTGACTGACACCTATTGGATAGGTAGCCCTCCAACCATGGAAGGGTTGACTGAGAAAGACCTAATGAGGACATTTGAAGTAGATGTTTGCTGTGACAGACTGCATTGAAAGCTCTAGCAAGCCTAGAAATAAGGAAGAGACCAGCTTACCATTATCTCTGTCTTTATTGACAGTATCTATATAGGTTAGAAGTGCAGTGTTAGTACTGTGGGAAAGACGGAAGCCATGTTGTGTGGGGGATAAGAGTTCTTCCTACAGACGTTAGCTTAACAATTAATTTTCAACACATTTTTGAAGTATTTTGGAGAGGGGTAAGATTGCTGCAACTCTAAAGTTAGTAATGTCTGTTAAATCTCCTCCTTTATGCACAAAGGATAATGTGTGACTTTTTCCAGAGAGAGGGAATGTGGGATTCCTGGACTTGACCTATTTATAAAGATCGAGACAGGGTAGGCAATGCTATCATCTGCCTTTTTAAGCTATTCACTTGAATTGTCATCAGCTGAAGAAGAGCATGGTTTAAGTTTGTTTAAGAATAGTTTTATATAGGATGTGGCCACAGGTTTGAAGGTGAAAGTGGATGTGGTGATATGTGGCTGCTAAGCATGGTTAGGATTGGATGTTGGGGAGCTCTTGATTTGAGATGCTATACTATCTACGAAATAAGAGTTGACTTGTATTGCCATTTTGAGTGATAAGTTATTGGGAGAGGGTTGAATTTATCATCAGGATGCACCATTTCTTTAATGGCTGTCCAGAATTTTTTAGAGATGTGTTTAGTATTATTCTGGAAGTTTACTAAAGTGCTGTTTTTGTGTCTTCATTAATTTACATTTTAGTACAATTGTGAAACATTCTGAAGTTTTCAAGATATTGTGGTGTTTTAAATTTTTTCCATTCATTCCATGCTTTTCTCGATCCTGCATTAGGCTTATGTTCTTAATACTGTCCATAAATTCACAGACATATTTGAAATCTTTTTAACTTGTTCTTCCTCAGCTATGGAGAAAGGAAACTTAATAAAGATTCTTCTTTCTCAAAAAAAAAAAAAAAAAAAAAAAAAAGATTTGAATTCTATAATCAGCTCACTGTTTTTCTTTTTGTTTTTTATTAAACAGCTTATTAATTCTCTTTAGTGGTGTTATCTGTTAAGAAGCAAAACCAACATTGTTTTCTGCATAAATAAATAGTTGTTCTAAGAACTACAGCTAGCAAACTCATAAATTTGAGTCCTGCATCCAAAAGTTTTATCTAGTCATAAAATTATCAGAAAGCAAAAACACATCAATATTCCTTCTCTTTAATTACATAGAGTTCTGAGTTGAATTTGGAGAGAAATGTGGTCACTGGCTACTTACACATAAATATTTATTTTTCATTGTCATTTTGATGGCATTAACATATTCATTTAGCATGCAGGTTGTCCCTCTATCTACTTTGATTGACTGGCACCTTTCTGAGAGTGAAGAAATATCTGTAGCTGTGAGGATATTGCCTTCGATTCTTGATCTCCAGCACTCTTCCTAATATCCTCACTCCATGTCCACTAGGGTTACCACCTGTCCCACTTTGCGAGGGACAGTCCCTCTTTGGGCAGTTCTGTCCTGACAAAAAAATTTAAAAAATGGCATATGTCCTGAGATTTTAGGACAAAATGATTTCCTATATTTTATGTAATAGATGCATAAAACAGTTATTCTGTATCTAAAATACCTAAATGTTGTAAGAAACAGAATAATCAACTAAAATGCTACAAGAATAAGCTTTTATTTAGGCAAAAAAGTTAAGTTCTATCCTTTGTACTGACCATGGGTATGTGTTGGCCTGTAAAATCTGATGTTTGTACCGAAAATGTCCCACTTTGGCCATTTGAAAAGGTGGCAACCCTAATGTCCACTGTTTTTACGTTCTGGCTCTTCGCACATCTCTGTTAAACTGTAATTTTCATGTCCCAAAGTTCCATTTCATTAACAGCTATTATATCTTTTCCTTTCAATATTTCTACTTCCTCATGATCTCTTCCTGCAGTTCTGGTGACCTCTACCATTTTGTAATCTCCCAACGCTTCAAAGAATAAGGGCCTTTACCTTTTAATAAAAAACATGTATTATCACATATATAAATAAAACTGACTTTATTTACATGGCATGTAGATTTATAGTAACTGTGGTATACAAGAGTCCTCCTCTCCTTTGCTTCATCTGTGTATTAGTTTTTCCACAACTGTCAAAGATTCTCATTTACAATTATACAACACAGATTCACAGGTTTCTTTAAAAATGCCATCTACAAGTCATAATTATTCTATTCTTGTTTATGTTTATATTCCATGTACAGCCACAATCTCTATATATCATTTTTTTGATATAACCAGTAACTTAACATCAGCAAGTGTCATATTTAATTCACAAACTATGTAGTCTTTTACACTATAGACAAATGTTAAGTAGCATCTACCATAATGCAACCTGTGCGTACATGACAGAATATTTCCTTCAGAGCTTTGTATTTCATGTCATCCTTTTCATGCAATTTTTCTAATTACATGCACAGTAAAGTATTACATTTGGATCTGTTTGGTGTGTTATGCTATGCATTCAATGTGCTATGGATTAGATTCATTTTATTCTATGACTGTTCTCTTGACATTTGGTTGTTCAGATCCATCAATAGACAACCTGGTCTACATAATAATATTCCTTCATTAGTCTGTCATACCAATTTTTCCTACGAGGTTTAACACGATTTACATAGTTTCAGTACAATCTTTGGATTGTCTTTTGCAGTACACCCTTCTTCTGTTTTTACCTTGCTGCACACTATCCCAGTATTTTGAAATTTAGCAAAAATATATGCTCCCAACAAATTCCTTTCCCCTTCTTTACTATTTTCAAAATCAGTTAATTATGTAAGGAGCTTAAAACAGCAGTTAGATGCAAAAGCCCTAAATCTCCTTTGTCTTTTGTATGATACATAATTATTCATTTTACTAGATTTACATGAGCTAAAAATGCAAATAGTAAAGTCAGACCTTCTTTGTCTCTATCTTCTGGTAACATTTATGCCTGTGCCATGTATCCCAGTAAACACATTATAGTGTTGTTTATGAAATAAACTTTTTTGACAATATGATAATCTAAAAGCTTTTCACATATTTAAATTCCTTTCACTTATCCAGTATTTTGTCTTACACGTTCATGATACTCCCCTGTCTCAGAAACATCATACCTAACATGGAAATGTCAGTGTCTGAAAAATGAATTCTAGCATTTTTTCATAAACTCCATTGCCTTTACTTTTGCCTGTATGCATAATTAAACCAACCAATTTCAAAACAATTTCTAATTTCTTAATGACCTGCTGCATCTTTGATCTCTTCTTCATTATGAACGTAACACCATAAAAAATACGGACCAGGGTAATTATATGCAAGCAAAAAACACCCACCTTACTTCCTCTAATGATTTTGTATCTACAATAACATTCATTATTAAAAACAAAAGAAAAGCCTACCAATGGGACAGTTTTGCTTTACTTTGTTGTTCACATGTATGCTGTTGCTTCGATATCCATTAATTAAAATGTGTACCTTCATAGTTTTGTAAATGGTTTGAAGTATCCCTATTAGACTGCTTCCAAAACCACAATTCTGTAAAACATTCCACATTTATTTATGATTTATATCATTGTAACCTTATTAAATAACCATCTCTCGGTCAGCCTGATTAAAATGGCCATCCTGAGACAATTTAGCAATTGTCTTATGTTTAGTGACAACCACCTACCACTTAAATTGACACCATGTGTGAGACATGTAGGTATATAATGTTAATGGAGGCAAAGCTCTCAAATAAAGCCTCTATAAATATTAAGCAGATTATCAGTCTCACACAACACCACACTAAATCACACACAGCTCAAACCAAATACATAGACCTACATGTGCTGGGGTTCTTTAAAGTAACTTCCATAAACCACAGAGGCATCTTAAATGTAAGTCAAGAAGCAAGTACCCTCAGCAGCTATACAAATACACATCACAGGCAGCATTCACCATAAAACATACATCTAGGAGTCACTGTGACTCAGTTCAAAAAAACCATAAGGCAGACCAACCCACAGTCTAATATTCTCAACATAGGTGACCTTGTAGTAAAAAAAAAAAACATCAGTGCACCCCTCACCAGGTTGTGCAAAGAGAAGGTCATGCTCAGTTTCCTATTTGCATCATTATTCACCACATCATGCAAGCACTCGAGATCATTATACATGTGGGAGTAAATGACTTGAGACAAACCTCATCACCAAGAATGATGTCACAATACAAACAAAAGATAATTGATTTAAGCTATTGGCTTAACTTCTAGTGTAATTTAAAGGGGATACAATATATATCATCCTGGGAAAAGATGGTAGACTTTTCTTCCCAAGGTGCTTTGTAGGGATGATCTGCAGCTCTCCTGTGAAGGCTTCCACTGATTGGCCAAAACCTTGTTTACTCTCCAGTGTGTCTTTTTTTACACAATGCCAGTCTTGTAAAGCTTCCAACATAACTAAACAGAATACAGACAGCATTAAGGTATTACTGCTCAATATTAGGAGCTTTAAAAAATTCTACACCCAGCAAACACTGCTTCCCTTGGAAAATGTCAATGAATACATTGCCACAGAGACCTGGTTCAAGAGCAGTGAAAGCAATCTATCAGTGCAGGGCTTTAAGCGTATATCTCATGCAGGTCCACCACATTAGTCAAGTCCACTAAAAGTGAAGGTGTCTCTGTATTATTTAAAAACAGCTCACATCCAGACTCTTTAGACAAAATAAAGACCTAGAAGTCCTCCACATCCAACTCACTATAAACAAAACCCCTTATCACATTATAGCTAACTTGAGGACCTCCTGCAGGTCCCTCCTGGTGTGAACTTTCTACCTAACTGATATGGAGTGCCTGTGTTATAAGCCAAACACCATGTTCCTAGAAGATTTCTACTATCCCTTTGTAAAGCAGGAGGCCTACATGTTCTCAACCATGCATGTGCAGAGATTTCTGAACTTCATCAATAGAAACTCTCTGGACTAGTTAGCCTGCACCCTATTTGGGAACAGTAAAATCCTAGACTTGATCCTTACCAATATAGTTCTGCTCCCCACCAAATGTAGTCTCCTCCATTGTCGAATTGGACCACAAGTAAGTCACACTCACCAAAAGACTGAAGCCAAAAGCATCCCCCAATAGTTATGTATTCACAGAGACCGTGTGAAGGCTAATCTACTAAAACTGAGTGGTGACCTGACTAAATTCAAAAACCCCTTCAATCTCAGTGATCCCACTGCTTATGCAGAGTTCTTAATTGCCAAATTCTATACACATGTAAATAGTTGCATAGATGCATCTAGTCCCTTAATTAATAAATACAAAAATAAACCCTATGGTAGAACCCTAGTACAAACATGCTGTATAATAACAGAAGAAAAAACTCATTGCATGCAAAAATAAATCTAACTCTGAGAAACCCAAAAATACTCTTGCTAAACTAAACAAGGAACTCAGGATGCTGATCAAGTCAACTAAATCCAAGTATAAAGTAATAATTGCTACTCAGGTGAAAGATAAAACAAATTCTACTTTAACTATGTTACAAATCTCAAAAATAATGCCTAGTACTGCACAGAGTTTATAGTAAATGATATCACATACTAAGATCCAGAGAACATAGCCAATCTATTGACTGACAAACTCAGCTCTAACTTTAGCATTCTCTCTGCTCCAATATTCTCAGATGAAATACCTGTATAAACTCCCCCAAGAAAAAAAGTTCTCAATGCACTATCTAAGGCCAAGAACACCACATCTATGTGGCCAAATAACATACCAGGCTGCCTACTTCTTAATGTGAAACATAATTTATTTGTCAGTTTCCTACGGAGGCTATTCAATATTTGCCTTAAAACAGGCTTTGTGCCAGATAAGTGGAGGACAGCAACAACAATTCCCTTGCACAACAGTACACAAGCAGCGAGATTCCTGGATTTTGTCAATATGAACTTCCTGGAACAATTATTCAGAGTAGCTGCTAAGGGGCACAGCATCTTTGATCTTATCCTTACTAATAAGGGGGCATCTTGCACCATCCCTTGCATATCTTAAACACTTGTTAAATATGGCCATAAAGCTGTCTCCTTCAAAATAAAATAGAAAACAGAGATCCTTTCTACCCAAGGTACCTTTAGAAATATTTTCTAAGACAAACTACTTAGTCCTAGCTGATACATTGGCAATCCTCAAATCCCCACTAAATACAGTTATCTTCACTGAATACTCAGAAATGTATACCTCCACACTATTCCACATGCAATCAACTGCTGTTTGGGATTGCCAACTGACTTATAAATAGGATGCAGGAAATTAAAATAGGGGAAGTTACCTCCATGAAGAGACAAATTACCAGTGGAGTGCCCCCATTATTCTGTGCTGGGACCCCTCCTGTTTGGCATGTACCTCTCTGAAGTAAAAGCCAATACCAAGAGGCTCTGGGTGACTAAGTTAGTAGATGACTGCAGCCTAGAAGCAGTCATTGAATCCCCAAAAGACTTGGCCATCCTGAAGGAAGGTTTGTCTAAAAATAAATAACTGGTGCCAAAATCATGGACTTAAACTAAATAACAAAAAAGTTATTGTATCCTTTGGGAAGGCACCTGTCCTGGGGAACTACCACATTAACTTGTAAGAAGAAGTACAGGGAAAACCCCAGAAACAATTGTAACCATGATGTCAACAAGTTTTACAATAAAAGGAAAATAATTTTAACCAAAAGTCTGAAGAGACATTTTCAGAATGATACAAGCATTCTCATCAAAACTAAATAAACTACTCAGGAACTTAATAAAATCCACCAAAGCTAAATCTGAGGCTAAAAGAGCTACCCAGCACCAAAGACATCACAAGGATGTTTTAGTTGTGCTTGTAATCTCAAAAGCAGAATACAGCAATATACAGAACTGATTGTGAAAAACATTATCTATTCTAAAGCTGAAGATATAGCAAACCTATTGGGCAATAAATTTAGCTCTAACTTTATCCCTTTCTCCACTCCATCTGTCCCTCAAGATATACCTGAAACTGCCTCTCCTCCAGCTATCACACAAGATGAAGTCCTAAAAGCATTATCAAAAGGTAAAAATACTGCATCAATGGGATCTGACAATATTGCTGCATGCATCTTAAATAGCAAGAAGCACAATTTAGCCACTTCCCCTGACAACACTGTTCAGACTCAGCCTTCATACAGGTTTTGCACTAAGTGAATGAAAGTACAGTCATTCCCTGCATAAGGAAGGACCTTCCACAGGCCAGACAATTACAGACTCATACGTCTGACCAGCCTCATATAGAAATCTATGGAAGGACTTATCAGGGAACTAACCAATAAGGACATAGGAAATCTCCAAACCTTGAACCCATCTCAGTTTGGATTCATCAAGGGTAGGTAATGCATAGTCAACCTTGTGGAGGTTTTTGAAGAGGTCAACAAAGCAGTGGACGAAGGTAAAATGGTTCACACCAGATATCTTTACCTGGCCAAAGCATTTGACATAATCCCCCACTCAGGCATAGTAGAAAAGCTAAATAAACTGTGAACAAACCCCTTTGTCATCCTCTTGATTGCCAACTGACTCGTAGATAGTTGCAAGAAATCAAAACAGGAAATTACCTCCAGAAAGAGACAAGTCACCTGTGGAGTCCCCCCAGGGTTCTGTTCTGGGACTTTTCCTGTTTGGCATCTATTACTGTGAAGTAAAACAAATACCAAAAAGCTCTGGATGACTACATTTGCAGAGGAATGCAAGCTAGGAGCAATCATAGAATCTGTAAAAGACTTAGCCATCCTGCAGGAAGGTTTGTCCCAAATATATAACGTGACAAAATCATGGACTGAAACTAAATGCCAAAACATCCATTATTGTATTGTTTGTGAAGTCATCTACCCTGGGAAACTATCACATTGACAGCACGTCCCCTTGAGCTGACTTAGTTGTTTGGATTTTGTGAACTTATGTGAACAGTGACCTAACTTTTGACTGTGTGTCCATTATCTTAAGAAAGTCCTTATATATTCCATAGCTTATAAACATAGGGACTGTGTCTAGATCTAGTGATGTCATTTCCCCGTTTTACTCAGCCCTCATTAAACCATTCACTGAGCATAATGCCTCCTTTGGTATGTATCTGTTCATACATATGCAACAACTGGAATGCACTCAGAGATACCTTACTGGAAGGATACAAAGCCTAAACAATATGTCTGACATGGACCAACTAAAAGCCTTTTTACTGTACTTGGTATCCTACAGACTTTAAGAGGTGACCTGCATCTGTCATCGCCTGACCCAGCACTGATAGATTTACTACACATCAGCCAGTCAAATGGCACCAGAAATAGTCAGTCTAGAGATCTAAACCTCTTGTGCAACATGAACAGAATGGTTTGAAATGAGACATATGTCTTGCAGAAGGTACCACTGCTCTTCAATAGAGTACCTGTCTCTGTCAATATTCAAGTGCAACTTCAACCTGTGGAAGGGAAACAGGAAATTTACTCCAGGGCTGCCCTGTTCACTCCTAATGGACAGATGCCTCTCCTAAATTCTTTATCTCATGCATGGGTCACCACAAACTATCTGTGATATGATCTCATTTATTCTCACTAGAGGTGATATGTAACTATCAGCCATGGGATGAATAAAGCCTATGTAACACCAAATGGGACAGGTTAATTCAAGCATCAAAAGGGAATTGGTTAAGTTTAAAGTTGCCCACAAGGGCAGCTAGCCTAGCAGTTACCTATGAAACTATGAACAAAGGCAGGACTTTAATAGATCCAGGTAATTATAGCCCCATAAGTATGACCAGTCTTACCTGTAAGGCTATGGAAAAGATCATTACGGAGTTAATAAATTGGGACATATATATGTATATAGGTATATATGTATATAGGTATATAGGGATTCTTCCTCTCGACCCTACCCAGTTCAGCTTTATCAAGGACAGGTCCTGCCTACATAACTTTGATGATTTCTTCAAAAATAAGTCCAGTAACAAAAGGCACAGCATGGCCATCCATATAAAACAGGGTTTATTACATTAAGCTCCCGATCTGAACTCTTTATCAAGAATAAATCAATACATTAAAACCACAGAATAAATATACAACACCAGCCAATCACATAATTCATAAACACATTATATAATTATGCAATTTGTAAAAAGCTTCACTAAAATCAACTTAATAATGTGCTGAAATGCTTCATTACAGCCTGAAAAACTTCATAAAACAAATATAGTATTCTAACTGACATATGCTTGTCTCAGTTTCAAAATGGGTTTAATACTGTTAGTTTTATTAAGCCCTGGGTAAACATCAGATCTAAAAAAGTTTATCCATTTATCTTCTGCTCTCTCTGTGGCATTCACAATGTCCGCTCCCCTCTTATTCTTGAAAACTCTTTACAATATCCTAAATTTAAAGACATGCTCATTTCCACAATGTAAAATATGTTTAGTAAGTGCATTTGTTTCAACCCCTCTTCTTATATCAGATAAATGGGCGGCAATTTTCCTAAATTTACAGTTGTTTTTTCCAGTATAAAAACATAAACATTTCTCACAATTAGCCAAATAAACTTAAGTTTTCACTATTGCACATCCCAAATGCCTTAAAAATAAAATGAACTTGTGTTATAGGATGTATAAATTCTGTTTCCATATTAATGAACTTACAGAAAGTGCAGTTATAACAAGGGACTGTCCCCTTGTTAAATATACATAGCTCTTAATTTTTACCAAAGTCTTTGTAACAGAGAAGTTGTTTTAAGATTCTTCTCTTTTTTTATATACAAAATAAGGCCTTTCTCCTACTATTTTCCTAACATTAGCATCAGAACTAAGAACAGTCCAATTTCTTTTAATAATGGACTGAATCTGTCTAGAATGTCTGTTGTACTTCATCATATACCCTAATTTGTTAAATCTAGCTTCTCTCACAGAGCTATAATTCTGGGCAATATTACCTTCTGTAAGTAAATATGGTTTGCCCACACTAGGTTTTTCAGATCTAACATACTCTGCATTCTCAGTTAACAAACCTCTATTATAACCTTTTGCCAAAAATCCTGTGTCATAGTATTAATTTCAGCTGCAAACTCTTCAGTAGTATTTAACCTACTGGCTCTCAAGAATTGACTTTTTACTACACCTTTATAAATATGGGTGGGGTGCATACTGGAATTGTGTACAGCTGGTTCTGCACTGCCCTTTGGCTTATCTACTGCGCCCGGGGTCTTTACCAAGTGCCTGGCACCAGTAATTGCATTTTGCAGACAAAAAGGAATTCAAATATATCCATATCTGGACGACTGCCTGATTCAAGCAGAGAGCAAGGACATTCTTCTACAGCATCTGGCGTACGTAAAAAGATTGTTAAGTTGCCTAGGGTCCACTGTAAATGAAAAGAAATCAAAACTAGTGCCCTCACAAGAGATAATATTCCTGGGTGCCAGCTTAAATACAATGGCCTAGATGGCTTATCTCACGCCAGACAAACATGGACAACTGACTCAGTATTTTCAGTTGATGGCAATAAAGTCCCAACTCCCTGCAAGAAAAAATCTGCAGGCCTTGGGATTCATGGCATCCTGCATACTACTAATTCCATATGCAAGACTGCATATGAGGAAATTACAATGGTACCTAAAAAGTGTTTGGTCTCAACATTCTCACAGCTTGGAGACAGTAATACCACTAATTCCCTGCCTACAACAGGAATTTCAGTGGTGGGTACAGGCATGTCACCTCAACAAGGGTCAGCCTTTCACTCTTCCCACAGCCAGGCAGACTTTAACAACAGATGCCTCGGATTATGCCTGGGGAGCACACATGGCAGGAACAGGTATTCATGGCAAATGGACCACAGACCAAATGCATCTTCACATCAATCAAAAAGAGATGCTGGCAGTACAAAATGCCCTTAGAGCTTTCAAGGATCTTCTACATCCGGGCCAATTACTATTAAAGACAGACAACACCACTGTAATGTGGTACATAAACAAACAAGGGGGCCCTCATTCTTATACCCTACGCAGACAAGCCATGACCTTGTGAAACACAGCTCTAACCTACCAAGTACCTCTGCAAGCACAATTCCTGCCAGGAAAGAAAAGCACTCTGACAGACGACTTAAGCAGAAACATCATGGATCTTCATGAGTGGAAATTAAACCCACAAGTCTTCAGCATGATAATGCAAAAATTGGGGTGCCCGGACATAGATCTTTTTGCCTCACCGCTGAATTACCAACTACAAAAATTCTGCACAAGGACTTATCACACACAAGCATGGAAAGTGGATGCTCTTTCGTTCAGCTGGAAAAGTCTAAATGTTTATGCCTTCCCACCTCTGCCTCTCCTTACAAAGGTACTCCTAAAAGCCAGCCAAGAGAAACCACAGATAATTCTGATTGCTCCAGACTGGCAATGCCAGCATTGGTACCCAATCTTAAAGAACTTAGCTCAAGGCCCACCTTGGATTTTGCCTCAAATTCCACACCTTCTGACTCAGCAAAACAATCAGATACTACACAGTCAGCTCAAAACCTTAAACCTGGCTGCATGGCAGATTCTTTAGCCAAACAGACAACTTCTCTCTCTAAAGCTGTTATGGATGTCATTTTGGAGGCCAGGAAATCTTATTCAGAAAAGTGGAAGAGATACTGTGCCTGGAACCAGGCTCAAAACCTTGATCCTCTGGTCCTTAACATTCCTCAGATACTACAATACTTGACTGAGATACTGGACAAAGGACTATCCTTCTCATCCATTAAGATTAACGCTTCTGCCATCTCAGCTCATTACAACACAGATCCTCCTATTTTCTCTCACCCATTGCTAAAGCAGTACCTCAGAGGGGCTAAAAACATAAGACCGCCCCGGAGAGCACCAACACCAACTTGGGATCTCAATTTCGTTTTGGAAAAGCTCACTTTGCCTCCTTTTGAACCAGCCAATTCAGCAGAGTTAAAATATATATCATGGAAAACTGCTCTGCTTCTGGCAATAACCTCAGCACGAAGAGTCTCAGAACTGCAGGCACTAATAGCAGTGGAGCCTTTTATCATTTTCCACCAAGACAGTGTGGCTCTTAACCAAACTATTCACTTGCCAACATTTTATCCAAATCCCCAGAATAAAGGGGAGAGACTTCTACATTTCTTGGACATACACAGGCAATTGCGCTTCTACTTGGACAAAACAAAAGCTTTCAGAAAATCGGAACAATTGTTTGTATCATATGCTGCAGGATCACAGGGAAAGGCTATTTCAAAGCAGACCATTTCAAAGTGGATAGGACACTGTATCTGGTACTGCTACACACAACATGGGAAACCTGTACCTAGTAATATTAGACCACATTCCACCAGGGCAACTGCCACTTCTACTGCCTAGCTTAGAGGAGTACCTACCAAAGATATCTTGGAAGCTGCAACTTGGAGTTCAGTGCACACCTTTACCAAGCATTACCATGTGCCTCTTTATTCTAGATCCAGAGCTGGCTTTGCCACTGCAGTGCTGCAGGGCCTCATAGCCATACCACCAAATCCTCTATAGAGCCAGCCACCCAAACTCAGCTTTGGGATTCTACCCAAGTGTAATGATTGCAGCAGTGAAGCATGAACATAGTACAGTTTTGTACCTACCATAAATGTAGATGTTCGAGTGTCTTCACTGCTGCAGTCCAGGTTACCCACCCGCCAGCCCTTCTTTCTTATCTGGGACTAACCTATACTACCTATGTGGTGTATTTGCTGGTTAATGAAGGTTTTATTTTTACCTTTTTTGTATGTTTTATTAGCAATATGTATTGCCTACCATTTTTGGGGGCACCTGACATCTGGGGCAAGAAAAACTGAAGAAAATGGCGTCGGCTGCTTCTTATATTCCCCTGGCGCACTGACGTCAGGGAAGAGGTGACAACAACCGATGCCGGACCAGGACTTTGGAACTCAGGCTGACTGTGGGCTCGCCTGACGGCAGGATAACCCAAGTGTAATGACTACAGCAGTGAAGACACTCAAACATCTACATTTATGGTGGGTATAAAACTGAACTTTCTTCAGGCTGTAATGAAGCATTTCAGCACATTATTAAGTTGATTTTAGTGAAGCTTTTTACAAATTGCATAATTATATAATGTGTTTATGAGTTATGTTATGTGATTGGCTGGTGTATATTTATTCTGTGGTTTTAATGTATTGATTTATTCTTGATAAAGAGTTCAGATCGGAAGCTTGATGTAATAAACCCTGTTTTATATGGATGGTCGTGCTGTGCCTTTTGTTACTGAATTTAACTTTGTGTTGGTTCATCAGTATGTCTAGCTGCTCTACACCTGTTTTTTGGACTTTGTTCTTCAAAACTAAGTCACTGAGGCAATGAATGAGGGCTAGTCAGTACACACTGCATATATGGACCTTGCAAAGATGTTCAACACCATCCCACACTCAAGCAGCATAGATAAACCTTATGTAACTCATTGGGTAACAAACTAGCTCACAAACAAAACTCACAAAGTAAGGATGGGTTGCTGTACCTCCTTCAAAAGACCTGTCACTAGTGGAGTATCCCCGGGGTTCAGTCCTTGCGCTTCTCTTCAAGAGTATTTACTTGTCTAAGCTCAAAGCTAGCATTAATAGTTTGTGGCTGAACAAGTTTGCAGATGACTGCAAACTCAGTGCTATTGAAAACTCCCTAGAGGACATTGATATCCTACAAGAGGTCCTGTCCCAAATAGTTGGCATCAAAACCATGTACTAAAACTGTCATGTTGGCAATACCCCTTTGAAAACTGATTCCATAATTAGAGAGCTGTGAACCTTTTGTTGACAATGAACTATCCTTCAATAACCTCATATCCACTATTGTATGGAAGTCCTTTTCATTGTACAGCTTATATCTAAAGCTATGGTGTCCAGCATTCATTAGGTCAGTCAATGAGTATAATGTCTGATTCTGTCAGTTCCTGTCTAAACACTTGCCACAACTGGAATGGCCACAGTGCTTTCAAATCTAAAATGCCTAAACCATAAAAATTATACAGACCACCTCAAAGCCTTGCTCTCTTCTCAGTATCATACAGACTATTGACAGATGACCTCTGCCTCACATATAGAGCCTCAACAGACCCTTTAGATATGTCAACACAATAAATACAAATGCACAAGTACAGTGGTGTTGTAAACACCAGCTCAAGGAACCTAAATCTTTTTTGCAAAATTAATATAATGTGCTGGTGGGAGAGGTATCCATCACACAGAGTACCTCTCCTACAGAACCTTCTTACTCTATTCAAATGTAATTTGGACAAATGGATGGGTAACTGCAAATTCACCTCCAGTTCAGCACCACTGGACTTCATTAGCAGTGAAACGTAATTACTTCAACATGCACTTGTTCAGCCCATGTTTTGGTTATTCATATTGTAAAACATAAGGGCTAATAAATACAATGGCAGTGCAAGGCAAAGCTTCTCAAGATCTTCAGAAAAAAATGTCCTAGTAAGTACCTATGAGCCTATGAACCTGTATGCTTCTGTAATAGCACAAACTTGGTCTCATCTCCTTGTAAACATTATAATTTCCTTGTCATTGCTTTATAGCATGCATTTCTCATCTCACTAATGTAGCTAATACTCCAGGCAATCACGCTTGCAGTTTTTTTCATCAAACATTTTTAATCTGCTTTGCATGATATGATAGGCCTTCAGTTTGGAATATTTCCTTGTTTTCTCTTCATCTAATTAAATAAATAATTGTTTATGTTAGCTTTCCTAATAGCTTCCATTTTCAAAACATTCGTTCAATATTCAGTAAAATTTCGACTTTTGTTTTTCATTCAGATGCTTATAAAATCTATATCCTGCTCCATCCATTCCAGTTACACTATTCTTACCGCATTTACTGCCATATTCACTTTGTTTGAAGTGCTCTGTTTTTACTTCTCATCACAATGAGAATATGTCAATAGTAACTCCATTGTCTAATGTCTGTTACTTTATACAAAATTTTAACATAATCTTCTATTATGTGGATTATATCTTCCTGCAGATCTCTTCTTCACTTTATTTTAAATCAGTCATAATGCATTATTCCCTTCTCACCTTGTACCAGAATTGAGGAATAACATCTTATTTCTCCCCTTGCAAAACAAATTTGTCTTATAATCATAATTTTAACAGCATTTTGCAGAATTGCTGCATTTAATTCATAAGCATGCCTCAAGTTTATATTCGCTTCCCTCCTGTTCTTCTACAGACGTTTGCTAGCTATGTGGTAGTCCACATTGTTTTCTTTTTATGTTTTATTAACAAATGCTTAGTTCATGTATATTCCTCAGTGCATCTATAGTAGCAGATTATGATGTCCAATCAATATTGCACCACGCTCTTCATGCAACTCTTTCAGTTCTATGTCCCATTCAATATAATTTTCTCATTTTACAGCTAGTCTCTTACTACCTTTTCCTATCACTTGTACTTATTTCTACCAAATTCAACCCATATGTATGACCAGTGAAATCTAAGAAGTACCCTTTTTTATTTATTTTTAGTCTTATACAAAAATATCAATTCTAGTCTTTATATTCCTCTTGTAATATGATTAAGATCTTTCAGGTCCTATGTACTTATGTCTGTACTCCATAAGTAACTGAAATTGTTTCAAATCAGGTGCTTCATTGTTCTACCCCTCTGAGATTACGGTTATAATCACATTCATGTCAACCATCACACAAAGCTATTAAGTGTGCAAACATAATATGTGTTTCTGTTGTACCCCCCCCCCCCCCCAAATGACCAATTACAATACCAGTAGATTGTCAGGCACCCAGTATTACTGCTGTACAGGTTAAAACAGCACTGTCCAAGGCCAAGAATACAGCTTCTATGGGACCTGACAATATACCTGGCTGTGTTCTACATGAACTACAGAGTGAACTGGCACCTCACCTGTGTGCCCTGTTCAATCACAGCCTTACCTCAGGCTTTGTCCGTACTGAATGGTGCACTGCTACAGTCATCCTTTTCCACAAGGGAGGAGCGACTACAGACCCCGGGTACTATTTTCCCATTAGCCTGATGAGTCTGATATGCAAAGCTATGGAATGCATCATCATGGACCTAATAAACAAGGATATAGGGAATATCCAAACTCTGGATCCTACACAGTTTGGTTTTGTGAAGGGTAGATCATGCCTCCTCAACTTAGTTGACTTCTTTGAGTCAGTCACCAGAGCTGTGGATGAAGGCAAGGTGGTTCATACAGCCTGCCTTAATCTGGCCAAAGCCTTTGATACCATTCCCCACTCAGGAATCATAGAAAAACTCACTAAGCTAGGTATCAACCCCTATATCACTAGGCAGGTTGCAAATTGGCTCACAGATAGAACCCAGAGTGTGAAAGTATCTGACTCCAAGTCATACTGTCGACCAGTCATGAGTGGAGTCCCACAGGGTTCGGTCCTGGGTCCTCTCCTGTTTGGTATCTACTTCTCTGAAGTCCAGGCCAATATGAAGGGACTCTGACTGACAAATTTCGCAGATGATTGCAGCTATTTTTAACTCCCCAAGTGATGTTGACATCCTACAGAAAGTCCTCAATGAGACGAACGACTGGTGCTAGAACCATGGCCTTAAGCTCAATGACAAAAAAAAGTGTTGTCATCCCCCTTGGGAAAAACCCAGTTCCCTTGAATTACCACATCAGTGGTAGTCCATTGAATGCAGAAGGCATTATAAGAGATCTAGGAACACAGGTTGACAGCAACCTCTCTTTTGACCACCACATTGCCACTGTGGTCAGAAAATCCTTCTATGTGGCATATCTCATTACTAAGGGTTTTTCATCCTGGAAGAAAGACTTCATTGTCTCCCTCTACTCTTCCCTCATTAAGCCAATCATTGAGTACAATGCCCTATTTGGCATGTATCTCACTAAACACCTGCAACAACTGGAGAGGCCACAAAAGTACCTCAAAAAGAGGGTCCTAGGCCTTAAATATTTGTCCTATATGGACAGACTCAAAAAACTCCAACTATTCTCTGTCTCATATCGCCTACTTACAGGTGATCTCTGCTTGACCTACAAAGCCATGTCTGACCTAGCTCTTTTAGAAATGCTTCATCTAAAGAAATCCGAATCCTTCCGCACCACATGCTCCAGAGACCTCAACCTTATTACCACAATCAACAGAACATGCTGGAGGAACAGGTTCATAACCCAGAGACTGCCCATGCTATGGAATAGACTTCCCATACATGTCAAGCAGAGCACCTCACTGGCCCTCTTCAAGAGGAATCTTGATGAGTGGATGTGAAATAGAAAATTCACCCCGGGGATCACTCCAGTGGCTCTACTTGACAGAGGCACTGAGAACTAAAGTTGGGTGGCATGATGCCAGGATAATCCTATGAGCTAGGCTTGTAAAGGCTCCAGGGCCATTAGCCTAGTACACACCTATGAATCTATGGTGCTCTGTAAATATAAAGTTCCATTAGATATAAAGAGTTATTAACCTCATTTTCCTATGTGTAATGTCTAACTCAACTACTGTAACCCTCCCAGGATTCACTACAATTATATTGAGGTGTTACTATGCAGTTATTTTTAAACAATAAAGCAACTAATGAGCATGTGTCATCACCTAAATTAAGTCACATTCTGTATCCTTATTAGTTCATATCACTCCCTTTGATCTTCCTTTGGTCTTGGGGCCTCTTTTGTTTGGGATGTACTTTTCTGAGGTGCAGGCCAAAACCAGTGGGCTATAGCTGACCAAGTTTGTGGATGGCTACAAGCTGGGCACTGTCATCAATTCCCCTGGCAATGTGGACATCCTCCAAGAGGGTCTCACCCAAACAAATGAATGGTGTCAGAAACATGGCCTCAAACTGAATGCCAAAAAATGCATCATCATCCCCTTTGGGGAGAGTGATGTTCCCACAAATTATCATATTAATAACAAGGTCCAAAGCATGCAATCATTTGTGAGGGACTTGGGCACCCAGGTTGATAACAAACTAACTTTTGACCATCATATTACCTCCGTTGTATGGAAAGCTTTCTATATGGTCCACCTCATTAGTAAGGGTATCTCATCCAGGGGCAAGGAGGTCATAACATCCCTATATTCTTCCCTTATAACATCCATTATTGAGTACAGTGCCCCTTTTGGCATGTACCTCACAAAGCACATGCAGCACCTGGAGAGACCACAGAGGTTCCTCATCAGGAGAATCCAGGGCCTCAGACATCTACCCTACACAGATAGGCTAAAAGCCCTGTCCTCTCTCTACTCAGTCTCATACAGACTTCTTAAAGGTGACCTCTGTCTGGCATACAAAGCAATCTCAGACCCCTCCTTGATGGGACTGCTGCATATCCACAAGTCAAGCTCCACTCGAGGAATCCACACACACAGCCTCAATATGGTCCATGACATCAATATGACTTGTTGGTGGGACAGATTTGTGTCCCAGAGACTCCCCCTTCTGTAGAATATACTCCCTGTCCATGTCAAGCAGTGTACCTCATTAACCCTTTTTAAGCACAACCTGGATAACTGGATGGGGAACAGAAAATACATCCCTGGAATTCCACCTGTGTCCCTACTGGACAGGGGCATCTGTTGCTGACTTGTTGGAACATGGGCTACATTCTTGGCTAGGCTTGTAAGGGCCTCATGGCCAATAGCCTAGTAACTTCCTATGTTCCTATGATCCTATGATCCTTAAGGAAGTGTGCATCAAGTAAGCAGCTAATGTCCTATGTTATTTCTTGACTGCCATCTTAGAGCAGCAATCTTCATACAGAAAGGAGTCTTAAAACTATGAACATTAAAAGGAAGAATGGACAAGTATCCTTTCCCTTCCCTTTAATATAGTTTTCCTATATCTGGTTTTGTCCTTTCTCATCGTTTTTTAACTCTCAACCCTGTAGATTCCCTTCTCCCACCAATGCTGTACTGAAATCAATGTAATCATTTCTTCAATTGATTATAAATATTTAAATATATTTTGAATTACCTTTTCAATCTCATTTTCATCTAAGTCACTTCATGTTAATGTGTCATTTGATGTCAGCTGCTTCATGATTTTGTGACACAACCTAATACCAAAGTCCTGACTCACATGCTGCCTCTTTTCATTATCTTGTAATTCAACAGTTGTCATAGACTTTTGTACTTCACAATGTGGAACAATGTCACCTTTACCTGGCCAAAGCTTTTGACACAATCCCTCACTCAGGCATAGTTGAAAAGCTAAATAAATTGGGAATAAACCCCTATGTCACCCCCTGGATTACCAACTGTCTCCCAGATAGGATGTAGGCAATCAAAATGGGGAAATTACCTCCAAAGAGACAAGTCACCTGTGCAGTCCCCCAGGATTCTATGCTGGGACCTCTCCTATTTACATTAATTCTTTGATGTAAAAGCCAATACCAAGAGGTTCTGGATGACTAAATTTCAGATGACTGAAAGCTAGGAGCAATCATTGAATCCACAAAAGACTTAGCCATCCTGCAGGAAGGTTTGTCCCAAATAAATAACTGGTGAGAAAATCATGGACTGACGCTAAATGCCAACAAGTTGTATTATCTTATTGTTTGGGAAGTCATCTACCCTGGGGAACAACCACATTACCCTTTAAAAACAAGTACAGGGCAAACCCTAGAAACAATTGTAACCATAACGTCAACAACAGCATCAGCTCCTCTGTCTGCCCCACAGTCAAATAAAAAGTGTTCTGTTTGAAACATTTCTCACACTAACTTACATTGTTTGATAGCATGCTTAGATTGCCCATATTGAACACATTTTTGGAAGACAAGTGCTACTTAAATATCTAGAGTTCTCATAGTAAAAACATTTTGTCTGCCTTCCATACTTCTGAAAATGACTGTTATAATGTACAGCTATAACATTAGGTAAATGACAGAATATGTTATTGTCTGCATGCACAGGAATTCAACCTTTCCATTCCCCACTCCTTATGTTTCTGTAATCCTTAGTTTTTCACTTCATGTACAGCATGACAACAACATTCCTGTAAATTTCTTCACTTTTCAAATTTCATTATTCCGGATTTGCAAGAAAACTATTTTTTTCAGAGCCATACTCAAGTCACTCATAATAATGTTATTTTTCCTTAGTGCATAATTGCATTTAACAGAAAAAAAAATGTTCCACAATTTTACTGGTCAGCGGTTCTCTTTTAAAAGTCACAGCCTCAAAGGTTTCCTTTCCTAAATGTTTTAAACTACAAAGCCAAGTGGTTTAAGTATAATGTCCCAAATAAAATACCTTGACAGAGAATCTCCCTTTTCCCTAGATGATTTTAGCCTCCACACCTGCTGAAAATCAATATGTCCTTTAATCAGACAGTGCCTGTTTGTTCCTCTGAAGATTTCACATGGAGATGATAAAAGAGCTGTCTGAGTGGGGCAATCATTCAAGCAGCCATGAGGGTCTTCCTGCTCTTGCTGGCATCATGGCAATGACAAACTTTGAACAGCCTAATCACATCCTTTTTGTGGTGAAATGAGTACATTGCATCACTGAGGTTGCCAGCAATGCCCTTCCCTTGCAAGTGTTCATTTTCACATACTTGCTATGAAGAGTACCACTCCTAAATAACTTGGTAAACTTAATGCCCCCCCCCCAAGACCTCACCTCTATGACATTAACCCTTGTCTGAGGAATAGTAGCCACGTAAGTGGTCTGCTCTTTTCCATCTAGGTTGAGCTGTCCCTTCCTCCTTGCCAAAACTGTAAATCACCTATGTCGCTAGTCCATATCAGATTACCTAAGTCACAGGCAGGGCTGTATCCCTCTACACTACTGGTGCTGGATAATTACTCACATGTTTGTCATCAATCAAATTAGTGGATGTCTTCCTGGTAAATCAAATTCAGGTTATATATTAAAAGCACTTTGTAGAACTGCTACATCACTGGCAGCCATATGATTCACCTTCCTGCTTCCTCCTTCCACTCTGTCATCGTCAAATTGCTGATTCTCCACCTCACTGGTAACCATGATACTCACAAATGACTCAGAAGGTAATAGTAAAGAAAAGAAAGATGTACTGGTACCTCTAATACAAAATTAGCAATTGGAAAGTGTTCTTACATACCTTCACTCCATGAAAGGCCAGTATTGGATCCCGTGTCTGTTTTTACAAATAATTGCAGCAACTCCTCATTAAGTGGTTCTCCTTTCTGTAAACAAACTATTTTGATCTCATCAGCAGCTGGTTGCAAATCTCCAACTGTACTTAGAGATCAAAACAGACTAACTAATGTGTCGTCCGCCCTTATAATTTATTCTCGCATTCTCATAGGCATGAATGGGATAATGTGGTTTTTGCACAGCCAGGGAATGAATGGAGCAATGAATGAATGAATGGAGCAAGAGTGCTTTTGCTGTGCCTATGAAATAAAAGTCTCCATACCATAATGAATGTAACAACTGAGTCCAGGAAATAGAGTCACTGGACTGATGGTGCAAGAGCAAAAAAAATGACATCTTTCAATTTTTTTAATTTTGTAACATGGATTCCTAGAGACAATTAAAAAAAAATTAGTGAAACGTAAATAATGTGCCACTCAATTAATCCCAAATATGCATGTTATCTATGTATTTCTTGTGTTTATTTCTTGTGCTTAGGATCACTTTGAGACTTTCTCACACCTTATAGCTGTTTATTTTTAGAAGGATCTTAAAGGATATCATATCAGAAACTTTTACTGTCATTGTTTTAAAAAATTTCTTTTCACTGTGTTTTATGTTGGTGATGTTTGGCTACTTGAAAATGCACATGATCATAATACATCCAGCATAAAACAAATAAATGAAAATATGCATTGCAGCCCTTTTAAAACTGGTCCCTGTTCAGGGTACTTTGTTGCTGTTAAAAGAAAGTTTGTGAATTTCTCCTCCTCATTTTCTGTGATCAGTGATTTCTTCTCTTGAAATATATTAGTTTTATGAGCTACTTATGATTATTTTCAGAACATTAGAAACTTTTACATAGCTGATCAACATTCACACCACTTACATTGCATGCATTTCTTAAAATACTCAAACAGGCACATGCCCTGGCATTCAGAAACATGCTCACCATGATGGCTTCAGTTTACCTTTTGGGCTTGATACAACTGAGAGCTCATTATCTATTAACAATATGAAAATTCAGAACCCAAATAGCAGCTATTTATCAATCCCACCCATGGCCATAACAAGGCCAGTGGAAAGGGAAAGATGGATGCATTAGAGGCTCTATAATGTGACAAGCACAACTACTGAACGTAAAGTGTATATGCACCTCAGTGTATTCGCATGTGCACAAAAGCAGCAAGATGAGAACAGCAGCTTTCACCCTTACAGGTTCCGCTGCACACTTTAAATCTATTTTTTGACCAGATGAAGGGATGTAAGTAGGACTATAGAATACTAGCAGAAAGGGAAAACAAGCAGAAGAATCATGTAAGGGGAGCAGGTAAAGAATGAATAGGATGGGTAGGAAAAGGAATGGTAACATTTTTTGGGGGGGAGAAACAGGTGTCTATTTTCCATTTTTAAAGAACTTAAGGTGGGGAAATATGTAAGAGGAGGTGAAGTTATAGGAAGAGGATGAAGGTAGATCACAAGGCAAATGCATGAACACTGACAGTGGAGGTGCAAACACACTGAGGATGGGGGACTGACAAAGGATTTTTAGACATCAGTCAAACAAAGGAAAGACAATGGTGATGGAGAGGACTGGACAACAAAGTGTGGACAGCAAGGACTCAAAAGGAAGAGGAACACCAGGTTGGAGGACTAGAGAGGGTATGGTCTCCTGTGTCACACTGACTGAGGCATACCAAATGGGAGATCACACATCACCTTGGGATCTCTCACCTCTTGGTGCTGGCTTAGACTGAGCTGCTAGAGATGGGCAGAAACATGACTTTGTAAAATGCAAGAACAGCCTTTCCAGGTGGCCAATGTGGGCTTCAATGGGCCGGTCTACCAGCTTCCCCACCACCACTTCTCCCCACTGTCTGTGGATAACATATCTATCATCTAGCAGAAACAACAATGCTCCTTGCAGAAGGAGAGCTTATTAGTCTCACCTAGGGATGCAATGGGGGGTGGCCCCAGCTAGTAAAGGCCCAAGTGTTACTGGTGGTACCTCTCTGTGGGACCAGGTGGTATGAGGTGAAGCCATTCGCACTACCATGGCAGCTGCTCTATAGAAATGCTAATAAAAAGAGAGAAATAACAAACAGATCAAAATAAATGAAAAAGAAAGGATAGCAACAAAGAAGGAGGGGTGAAGAATGGCAACATCATATGTAATTCAGTATGATTACCATATAAATCTGGCACTATTCTACAACAACTGCCTCATCAATAACTTTAAAAAACAATATGAGACACAGCTGACTAATGCCAATCTAGTGATATATGACTGCATGTGCTAACTATTCTGAGCAGATGACATAATGAATTATATACTAACTGAACTGGCTATGATTGTCCAGTATATTCTTTGTACTAAACCTATGAAGTACTACAAGGATGTCAGTATGTGGGTGTATATCCCACTGCCTTTTACTATGAATCACGTAATATACCCCTGACATATGAGCACAGTCATAAACTCAGAAGCTGACAGCAAGCATATTACCTAACTATTATGAAATGCCAAACACAGCTAGAAACACTTTACAGACCATTAACCAAGGAAAATAGTGAGATATTTCCTTTAGGTAACCTGTCTGATATAGGGACATCAGTGAGGCACAGGTTAGCATAATCTCAGTCTTTGCTGAAATGGCACCTGTACAGCAAAGTACACATGCTGACCTACAGGAGTATATGACCCATATTTGTAACATTTTGACATGTTCCATCACCTACTGACACAACACAAGACCTCCCTTGCTTTCAAGACACATGACAGACATGCAACACATAAGCAAGAGACATAGATAGGTGAGGCCATGTGGACAGCCACCCTGGGCACAAAATGATCTTCATTACCAGCATTCAGTTTCTAAATCCTGGTAATCCATTTGTGGAAGCACTTTTGCACACCATGTGTGGTTTAGTTCATTATCAGTATTCAGAAATGACTGTTGATAATGCATTTTTGGTCAAGGTTGAAGCACTCATCACTTCCTGGTTGCTGTAGCAAGCAGTTTACTACAGTTTAAAGTAGAGAAAGGTCCATTTTGGATCTCAACTTAAAGTTGAGGGGAGAGACAGATCAGTGAAGGTATGTGCTACAAAGGCTAACATCACCATCTCTGGTTCTTGTGAAGTTGGCCATCATGGGCAAGGATGTAGGAGGTCTAGGTCATAGTCTGAGACCCCCACCACTTCCAAAACAACATCAACTGTGTAGGTGAACATTATTAGGAGAGGGCATCCTGAGAGAGTGGTGCTGGCACCAGTGCCATATCTAAAAGAGGATGTTGTAGGTAGATGCCACACAGCACACCCACCTCTAGCCAAGGCTGTAGTACTACTTGCGAGACTCCTGAGAGAGGCAGATCCCATGGACCTGCACATCTTTTATGGGTGCTGTAGACCTGTCTGTAAGTCCAAGCCATATTGGACCATCTGCAGAGGCTGTTTCCCAGCTTACCCACACACAGTTCTCTTCACTGCCTAGTTACACACACACACACACACACACACACACACACACACACACAGAAACACACACTGACAATAGTCTTTCCCAAAACATTTTACAATAGTCCCCTCCACTCTCACCTCAGACCCACACTGCATAATATTTTTTGTTTCTACAGCAATCATGTATTTCCCAGTCAAAGATGTTACATGCTCATGTTCCCTTCTCAACTAGCAACAGTGTCCTGCCCTTTGACTGTTGTTACTTGGATTGCCTATGTCTGATACATGTTGTAGTCAGTGTATACAACATGCAACTGATTTCACTGTGATCACTATCTCTGACTCTCCCTCTAGTTTCATTTCTGCTACTCAGGCAGTCTTTACATCAGTCGAAAACTAGCTCACCAACAACCAACTAATCCTGAATACTTTTTTGGAGCTTTTCAACCCAGGCCTCCATTGAAAAAGGGCTACTTCAGCTCAGTTGTCAGCTCAGTTGGATTTTCCCGGTCAACAAATGTAAATAAAATAAAATAAATAAATAAATAAATATACATGGGCAAGCACAGTCTGGTTGTGAGTTTGCATGTATCATATTTGCTCTAATGTATATGTTTTACCATGGGCCAACGCTATGTGCCAGCCACTGCCTCTTTGCTTGTGCCATGGTGTACTGCACCTGCTTCCATCTAGCATGGTCATCCTCGGCAGCTTGTTCCTCCACTTTCTCCTTTTCTGTCTCATCCTCCCCTGCATGGTTTTGTGCAATACAGCCTCCCTACTTTAACTGTCTTCTCAATATTATTTTACATAACTTTGGACATAGTGAGAATATGTTATCACATATGCCTGTGTCGTACTGCAGGGCACTACCAGATACATACCAACAATGAAAGTGTGCCCACAAACATATGCTCCACAATGACCCAGGATTGTGATAGGGCATGGGTGTATTCATTGTCTATCACTAGCTGTGCATTTCTGATAGCTGCCATCAAACTTGACTCCAGGGCATACCCAACATCACCAATAAGCTTTCAACCATCAACAACTGTTGATATAAGTCATACATGTACCATATGTGAGAGTCATGGTAGCTGCCCAGGTGGTCTACAGACACATTATAGATAATACCCTGTGTATTGCAACCTTGCAGTTGATAGAGCAATAATCATTATGGTTCACATCCCTTATTCAGAACTCACCAGGCGGGGACTTTATTTCAATGTGAGTGTAGGCTATGGTCCCCAGTACCTCAGAGAAATGGGACCATGTCATAGAATTCAGCATGGCATTGGCTCTCTCCTTTATGTTAAGGGAAAACCACATATGTTTCTCCATATAAGCTGTAACAAGGCATTGAGAAATATATAGAGTATTCTAGAAACTGATGCCTGGAACATCTCTACTATATTCTATATTGGTTGCTTACTTAAAGGTCCCTATAACTACACATACAAAAATGAGTTTATACCTGAGGTGGTTATTTTTCCTTGTTTTTTATTTTAAAAGCTGTACATACTTTAATATCTACTGGGATAGGGAATCCACAACTCCCACAGGACTGCAGATGAGGCCAACATGTCTACCAGCTTCTGTATGGTTACCGTATCCACATATTGCCAGTATACAGTGTTGGTGTTGTAAAGGACACTGTGTCACCAAGAATGACAATGTGCACCACTGTGGCTACTAACAGCAGCAATATGTACACATTAGCTAAGGCTGCAGCTACCACTAACACAGTTCTGCTACTCTCCTGTATTAAGACTGAAATTTCATTGTAGTCAAACTCACTGATGGTGTGCTTCATATCTCAGACTTTATATGTTCTGAATCACTCCACCATCTTGTTTTTCTTCATTTCATGCAGGGAGACACTCATTTTAATAATGTTGCTCAATACCACTAGCATATGCTGCAAACATTTATTTTGCTTGGCCTTCCATGCTCATGGTCAGTGCATCTGTGAGTCACACACACTCTGCTCATGGCTAAATCTTGCATAGTTGCCTAACATGACACAATGAATGTTTCTGAATCCCAGTGTTGGTTTACACTAAAGTTTTTAGAAAGTACATTTCTGTCTGTATTCAGCTGTTGCAACAGAAGACAGGGGAGAGTAATAAACTACTGTGCAGCACCATAAAGATAAAGAATATGTTGTGAACCAAGCTGTCACTCTTACTTTCACTGCACCAGTTCTAATTTTTGTGATATTTGTAATTGCTATATGTAAAAGTATCAAAGGTTTGCTGCAGTAGAGCCAGGTAACAACTGTTAATGTATACAGGCCAAAACACAGAATAATCATAGGGTTTCTGATGTCGCCATTAGTTAATCACATGGCTCCTGATGCCATCGTTTTTAATTTCTCCAAGTCTTTTGCGTTTCTAATACCTTGACGGGAATGGACCCCATTCCTAAGTCTAAGTCAAAGTATGATTAAAGTTCATGAAATTAGTATTGTTTCACTCTTTGATGTCCGCCAAAAATGCTCTTCACAGCATCCGCAATGTGCCCAGTAATGACTCCTTTGACAATTCGTGCGGTGTTACATGAATTGGTAACATATCTAAATATGATTGTAAATTCTTTTTTATGAGACCAGTTGCTCCTACTACTATTGGAACTCTCTGGGTGTCTTTCTTCAACATGACTCTCATTTCTGCCTGCAGATCAAGGTATTTTATGACTTTGTGTCTCTCTGTATGCAAGACACTGTAGTCACTAGGTGCGGTGATTTCAATGATTAATGCTACTTTTATCTTCTTTTCTTGGACCACTATATCCAGTTTTCTAGCATCTGTCTTTTGAACTGTTGGCATTAGGTCATCCCATGTGATATAAACTTCATCATTTTCTATGATTCTTTGTGGCTCATGTTTCCAGTGTTTTTCAGCCACTTCGATACCATAATGTTAGCACAATCTCCAGTGTAACAGTCTTGCCACATTATTATGCCTTTCAGTATACAGTCCCTCTGCCATTAGTGTGTCGCAACCAGCAACAAGGTGTGTGACTGTTTCCAATTTGTTTTTACAAAACCTACATATGTCTGTTTTTCCCACATGTTCAATGGACTTTGTAAACCAGCATGTACGTAGCCCACTATCTTGGGCTGCCAATATTAACCTTTAATTTCTTGATGTGAGTTCACCTCTCCTTAACCATTCCTGCGTTCATTCTTGATTAACATGAGGCTCTTCCAGAAATTTTCTATACTTGCAACTATATTTATGTTTTTTCCACATTTCTTGACTTCTCATCTGGTCCTTCACCTTATATTCTTTCTTTTGTTTTTTAGCACATTCAGTTGCTGCCTGTTTTTTATCCACTTCTGTTTGATTTCCATTCCTGCTTGATGCCAATATGCTTCTGCTAAATTAAGCAGAGGTGTCATCTTAGATTTATTCTACTCATATTTCAACACTTTCATTACATTTGGATCTTGTGAGGTCAGTAGATATGTGTGGAGTCCCTCAATTGCAGATCTGTACACGCAATCAATTTCAAGGAGGCCCATCCCTCCTTCGGAATGGGGAATATATAATCTTGGTATATGCTGATTTTTATAAATCCTTTGGTGAACATGAAGCATCCTTCTTGTTTTAATATCCAATCTATCCAACACTTTTTAGGGCCAGTCAATCACTCCAAAGCTGTACATTAGGACAGGAAGAGCAAATTGATTTATAGCTTGGATCTTGTTCTTAGATTTCAATGCTGTTTTCAGGATTAATTTAAGTCTTCTAAATACTCCTGCTCATGTTTTATTGCATGCTGATCCTTCATCAATTCCCAAGTATTTATACACTCCCTCTTGCTCAAGTTCTTTTATATCACATTCTTGTCCCAAACTGATGTTTTCCTGGTGCTGCAGTTTTCCTTTTTTAAACGTTGCTTTTGCACATTTATCAAGACCAAATGACATTCCAATATCATCTGAAAAAGTTTTGACAATCTGCAGCTTTGCTTTCAGTTCCTCATCTGATGAGCTATATAGTTTTAAATCATTTACAAAGAGAAGATGAAATGTCATTAGACTTTGTTGTTTTCCATAAGCCAAATTGTAGCCATGGCCTAAGCTGTTAAGTAAACAGTTTAATGGATTAATGAAAAGGCAGAATAGCAATGGTGACAGAGAATCACCCTGGAATATCCCTCTTTGAATTTTTATCCTTGGATAATAATCTGTCCTTTATCATGGCTTAATTGCAAAGTGGTCTGCCACTGTTTCATGGTTACTGCAATGTAGTCAATCTTATACATTTTAAGCACTCTTTTATCCATGAATGTGGGATACTATCAAATGCTTTTCTGTAGTCAATCCATACCATACTTAGATTCTTCCCCTTCTTACAGTTCTCCACTATAACTTTGTTCAACAACAAATGGTCCTTTGTTCCATTTGACTTTGTTTTATTGCCCTTTTGTTCTACTGCCATAATTGAGTTTTCTTCTAAAATGACTATAAACTCTGTCGTAGTCAATTCCCGTGTATAGTTTATTCGTTGTTGGAAGACAAGTTATTGGTCTATAATTTTTAGGGCAGCTTGCAGGTTCACCAAGTAAGAACATTGTTTTTCCTGTTGTTAACCAGTGCGGTGTCTGTTTGGGGTGTGCATATAAATAGTTCTTACTCATGGCTAATCCTCGTGCAAAGAAGTTAATACTTTAAGCCAAAAGTTAAGTACTACATTTGGGCCTTTGATTCAATCTCTCTGGCTATTTCATCCGATTTCATATCCTGTACCTTTAAACTTCTTATTCTTTCTTTTACTTCTTCTGTCCATTTAGCATCTTTGTTATGTTCCACAGGATCTTAATAGATACTTCTCCAAAATGTATCTACTTCCTCTTTTTTTGGCGGTCTTTCAATTCCTTTTACCTTATTTCCCAATTCTCTATAAAACTTTTATGGGTCATCAATAAATTGCTTATTTTGTGTTTTTCCCTTATATTTATCTTTGTATCTTTTAAGACTTTCTGCCTGTTTTGAAATTTTTAGTTTATCTCCAATGGTGCATAATATCCTGGTCTGTTCTAAAACTGGGCATTGCTTTTATCACATCTATCTTTCTTAGTATTTTTGTTGATCTGTTCCCTCTTCTATAATCTTCTAACAATGACACTTCTTATCTTAGCTGCTTTATAGTTTTCTCTATTTAATATTTCCATGATGGTATTCGCTTTTGCCCTCTCTTTTCCCTCGCTATGCTGTGTTCCAGTGGTAGAACTTTATCAGTTATTAATTTAGCAGCACAGTAATATAGCCTGTTTATTTCTGTTATATTGCATGAATCTCTATGGACAGTCCTAATTAATGTGCTCATTTGTTTTATCAAGCTTCTGACTTTGGGGTTTTATTAACCTTTTGCAGTCTATTCTCCTGATGCCTTCATTGGTTAATCACATGGCTCCTGATGTCTTCATTAGTTAAATTAGTTTTTCAAGTATTTTCCATCTCTGTTTTATGTACTCTATACTTTCCTAGCATTTCTCTGGCATTAAAAAAAAACTTCAACAACCATTGCTTAGTGCTCCTAATGGATAGATGTAGGGTAGTAAATTGAGACCAATGAGTTTAAATGACATTATATATAATACCAAATAAAAAAATGACAATTGAAAACAAAAGCAAAACTTATTTTTATGGGACAAAGGTCTTCTGCACATCTGTACAAGACTTTGTCCTTTTCAACCCCCATTTCCTTATATGTATTCCTGAGGCTGCTGCATTTTTAGGAAAAAGAGATTTCCTTGTATTCCTTACTGCATCAACCTATTCTAGAATGCCACTGTTTTTTTTTTTAAAACTTTGCTTTCATGAAAATGATTCAAGTAACTGTTTATCTCTCTCTTTCTGTCATTACAACTTCACAATCATTTATTTTTGATTATATGGGAAAATTCTGTTTTCAGATGTTATGATTGTTTTCTTCAGCTTTTTGATTTTACTCAGTCGCCTGACAGAAACTGAAGTTGTCCAGGACTTGCTGTCAGAGTTACTTTTATTAGCCAGGTCATTTAGTTTCAAGTCGCTGACAATAAAATCTGTTATAATTTTACAAATTTAAAGCTGTCTCCATGAATGTAGAGGGATAAAAGTCCTAACTGTGTTTCCACACTGATCGGGTTTGAACAATTAGCTTTAATTATAATACAAGAGAAGCCAGTGAAATAGAATAATCAAGGGACTAATAACCAGCTTTTCTTTCACTGAGAGATGGTGCAACACAACACCACTCATCTCCAGATGAAACTGTAAAACCAGCAGCATCAGGAAGTTCCTACTCTACAGCAGGAAAATTCCCTAAGTTACCTCACACAGGGATGCATATGTAAGCTTGTCTGTTGTAGGACATTGCACTAATGTTTCAGGGTACAACAGTAGGAAGAACCACCCATAAACACTTCTTAGTCATGAAGATAGTCTTCATTCTGCACCACTATCCACAGTCATAAGGACTTACCTATGGGTCATAGAGGGATATGATGGAATGGAACAAATGGATAAGGTGAAGGGCTGAAGTGAAGAGCTGAATTAGTGGGGTGCAAAAATTTAAGTTCCAGACTATTGGTATAGTAGTAGATTACAGGAATGCAATACCCCTGCACTGAGCTTACCTAGTTGACTTGGAATTAGAGCATCAGGGGTGAATAGCAAATGGTCTAAGGCTCATTGTAACAGGAACATTTCTTGATGGAGGTCATATTGCTAACCCTGACCAATAAGAAGCATCCTTTGGGGTAATAAGGGACACACACTTTTCATAACATGTATGTATGTATGTATGTATGTATGTATGTATGTATGTATGGCACTGCATATACAAACAGAGACAGAGCCTAACTCTGAAGGGAGAATGATAAGGATACAATTTAAAAAAAAAAAAAAACTTTGGCCTACCCACAGATAATAGGTGGAGACCTTTGTCCTCCTTCTTAGCCCACATCCAATAAGGAATTTTGCTAGAAGAAAGAGCAGACCTCCATACATGGTAATGTCACATGGTTTGAAGGAAGGTCTAATAATGTAGGAATAAGGAAAGAAGTAGCCACGGGCTTGGGACCTCAGGTCAAAAAGAAACTCTTGAAAAGTTAAGCTCAATATCAGTGACTTTGTGAACTTCATCTCATTCTTCACTAATGATATATTACTAAGCAGATTTCTTACAGACTGCCACCAGCATAGCTTATTCCCATGCATCCTCTTAGTCAATGCCAAGCACTGCCTTTAGAGAATAAATAAATGGACGCCATTCTCTGATATAGGTGCACTCTATAGTACGTTTAACTGCCAAGTGATAAACGTTCTTTTCATACTGCAATTATTCTGTGTAGCAGTAAGCATGATAATTTATTGTAAACCATAACTAGCAACACAACTTGTAAAGTCAAATGAGGAAAAAACAAATTATAAGAAATGACTTTTCATAAAAACAAAACTTACTGTTAGGGAGCAAGGCCTATCCATGAAACAATAGTGACTGGCATTTATTTGTGTAATCATTAATGAATGACCTGTTATGTATATATATATATATATATATATATATATATATATATATATATATATATATATATATATATATATATATATATATATATATATATATAAGTATTGGTGGGGGATTGCAGACCCCATTGTGGGGGATGCAGCAAAGGGACTTGCTTTGCTACATAAATGCGTTATTGTGTTTTACTTTTCAGAATGCTGTTCCCATTCCCAGGGTTCTGCAAATTTGCGACTTCACTTGTTTGAAGAGATCATAAATCAGTGTCTTGTTATAGAGCCTTAATGTTGCTATATTTTTGCTTATGTCATTAACCTACTTAAAGCATACTTAGTAAGGTTGGGGAGAGAACACTTTTAATTTAGAGGAGTCCTTTCTTCAACCTCATACTCACTTGTGGACACCAATTTAACCACTGTACAGGATATCACACAGAGAATTAAAGTACAAATTAAATTTGTTACCATTCCTTCTCAGAAAACCATAACACGGTTTCAAGAAATATGCTACAAAATGGTTTTCACTGACGGTACATTATATTAAGAATGTTGGACAGCAACCAAATTGCAGACAATTAGTCATTGTCAGGATTATCTTAAACAGCACAAAAATTGTCTACATGTATCAGCATAGCTGACACAAAGCATAATAGAAATGTAGTTTTAGCTGTCGGGAAAGACATGCATCTTTGCTAGACGTGGTCTATAAATATAATTTTAAATTGCTGCAATGACAAAAATTCAGTCTTCTGTAGTATGCATTGAAAAAGGACTGTGATTTATATCTGGAAATAAAACAGTCTTCTAATAACTGTACCACAAGATAAATCGGTTTATAAGAATCAGTGAATGCATTTTGTAGCCTACTTGAAGAAGTTTAAGGTATATTAATATTACAAGGATTTACTTGTAAATGCTAAATTTTGCTTATCTCTTACAACCCTCCCATTTTGCATATGGATTTGCTTCTGTTAGGCTGAATTATTAACCACATGTATTTCCATTAGTTTTTAAGAGAAAGTGAAAGCTTCAACTCCCATTCCACTGCAATTAATTCATTCCCTGCAATGGAGATCTGTCAGTTTGAACTATAAATTCCCAAGGGTGGAGCCTACGCTTTTTGATAGAAACAAATTATGTCCTTGCATTTCAAATAAAGGTTTATATCTCTGGAGTCATAGAGATTACTACAGAAGTGCAAATGGCAAACTGTTCTGAAGCACAGACTATTTTTATAGTGGTAGTATTCTATAGGTTCTAGCTTTTAAGCTGGATATTATAAGTCATATTGAACACAGTCAGCCAGATTCAATAAAGCCTACACGGTCTGTTTACAGTGTGTGCGCATCGCACCATGACTCGCACATTGTAGGGCACTGTTTTGGATTCAGTAAATGGCTCTACACAGTGTGTAGAGCCACACACAGTAACACAAACAAGGTAAACACTGTGGCAAGCAAATTACAGCATAAGCAGCTGCATTTTATGCCAATGAACCAATCCAAAATGGAGAAGCTATTCAACAAGCTATTTAGCAACCATGTAGACTCAGTGCTGTTTTTTCTTACGAATTCCAAAACCATGGAAACGAGTCTGTACGGAAACAATGTTAGCTGCTGCTGTTGCTTTAATTCATGTGTGTGTGCAACAGGCCAAAGTCTGTGCTGCTGCTGCTAATAGACCAAGGCCAAGAAGGAGAAGAGTTTTCAGACCTTGGTTAACTTAGCACAAGCTACATGATGTGGAAATTGTAGAGCACTACAGGGTGGATAGAGACATACTACAGGAGCTCTGCAACCTCTGTTGTCCTCAGCTCAGAGCCAGGGCAAAATGAGGGGAACCCATCCCAGTGAAGGCAAAGGGATGTGTAGCACTTAGAATCTTAGATACAAGTACCTTTCAGAGACCAGCATGGGACATGCTGGGGGTGTCACAGACATCAACATCCAGGACTCTCCATCATTTTTGAATGCTATGCTCCAACATGCTATTGACCTCATCTATTTACCCTGTACTCCTGAGGATAGAGCCAAAAATATGTAGGAGTTCTACCCTGTATTACACTACCCTGAAGTACTGAGTGCCATAGATTGCACACATAGAAATTAAGGCACCATCTGGGAAACAGGGAAGGCTCTAATTAATAGAAAGGGCTTTCACTCTAACTGCCAAGTTGTGTGTAATGCCAAGGGAATCAACTTGAACGTGTGTGCTGGCAACCCTGGCAGTTACCACGACTCACATATCTGGCAGACCTCCTAACTGTATCAGATGTTTGCTGGGGGGATGTCCTGCAAGGTAATTTACTGGGAGATGCAGGTTATGCACTGGAACTGTGGCTAATGACACCCATCAAAAATGCACACACACCTGCTGAAGAATGCTATAATGAGGCACACGCTCAAACCAGAAATATTATAGAGTGTGTGTTTGGGCTGCTGAAGTCATGGTTCCAGTGTCTTTTTACATCTGGGGGAGCCCAGCAGAGACTCCATGGATATGTACTGAAATATTCACAGTATCTGCCATGCTACACAACATCATCCTGAGAAAACAGCTTCAGCAGGATCAACAAGGGGAAGGACCACACATCCTACCACCAATACCAAGGTCACCACAGCCACACTCAGGTGAGGAGTCAGAGGGAGACCAGCACCTGCTGTGAGTGTAGCAGACATAGCTGTGCTCACTATACTCTCACATTGGCTAAGAGATAACATATAGCACATTCATTCTCCACCTAAGGGCCTAACACCTTCCTGCTACTCACATACATATATTAACATTGATGTCAGGCAACTCTCACAACTTTTACATACCCATGTATTGGCTGTGTACTGCTTGTATTAGACAAAGTCAGTCCTGAACTAAAACTGTTGCAACTGCTGCATTTACAAGGTAAGTATTGAACCTGGAGTGCATTGTGTAATAATACGAATGAATGGCATAACTTGGCATGTTGTTACATGGTAGTGTAAGCTAGTAAAAGTTGGGTGATTTGTACACAAATGACCTTAGCATATGACAGTAGAGACGTATTTGACTTATATGTGTCCATTATTAAGTAGTAGGCCACAGGCATCAAAGATTCACACAGTCATACCTCTCAAAAATAGTGATGGCCACTGCATGCCCTCCGTTTAGCACCATATGTTTGCACTAGAAAAATCATTAAAGAGAAAAGTTAGAAAGTAAGGCTACACATTGTAGTTACAGACTTCACAACTCTCATAATAAAGTTGGACAATTTTGAGGGTGTCAACTGTCTAACTTTCTAATATAAGTCATAGGTACAATTACCAGCTATACCAGCCATACACACTGAACATCAGGCACAAAGCTTATGTATCCCTGAATCCAAAAGATACAAAACAGGGATATGGCACAGTTATCAGCACTTGCACAGGGTGCTGGGTTGGAAGCAGGAAGCCTAGGCTGTTACAAAAAGTCAGTGAGTGCGTGTGAGTAAGAAAGAGAATCAGTAAATATTTGGTAAAAGCAACAAATGGCCAGTGAGACAAAATTAGTTTGAATCTGTACAGATGAACTATGTAACTGTTGTGTGTGTCTGTAGGGATCCTCCAGGTGAAATTGGTGTGTGAGTGTCTCTGTGCTAGGTCTACATCTTGGTATGTTGGATAGGTGTGAGCCGTACATGGTAGAGGTGGCAGTTCATTGTTGTCATCCTTGACCACAAGAACTGGCTCTGGCAGGGGTTGTACTGACATGTCCACAACCACAGTCAGATATACTGCAGCTACCTGAATGGGACTGATGTCTGCTGGATGAGCTCCCTTCATGAGTACGCCCAAGACCACAACCCCATGGCCTGCCATGTTTGGGTATGGACTGCTCACCCACTGATGGAGCAGTGGAAGTACTGCCACTATGGGAGCATGATCAAGCATGGCCACGTTGGCTAACAGCAGATGATGTGGCTGACCTACTTCCATGAGGATGCTGTCCCCTGCCCAGCAGATGTTCTTTGACAGACACCACTCTTTCCAACATGTCATACATTTGATCAATTGAATTGGGAACACGATGGAGGCAGTCACACACATCAGCCTGTGCCACATCTACAACCCTAAGCATTTCTCTGGAGCACCTATGGGAACATGCCTGTGCCTCCATGATAGGCCAAACATACATTGAGTGGTGTGGGAAGAGACACCTTGATCGGGTGGAGGATGCACAGCAGGCCTCCTCCGACCACCCCTAACAATCCTCCTACATGGCACCTCACTCACACTGTGGCTATGGCCAGAGTTAAAAGGCAATGAAGCTACATTATCCACACTTCCCTGATCAATTGCCTTGCCCTCCACTTGTAAAATATATGTGGGCTCACTGGAATGGGTAGGCATAGGTCTACTGGCTGTGTCTGATGGAATGTCAGGGGATGGTGTGTGTCAACTTCAGTGTCAGATTCAACCTGTGCACCCCTGTAACTGTGCCTCTGTTTGGCCACCATCATCATCATCCAAGTCTGCTGCTACTCTGAAATCTGGTGGTAGAACTTTCATACTTCCACTGTCAGGATCACCTGTGACAATAAGCAACAAACACAGAAAAAATTAATACCTAAACTACTATGCTCCAATATATGCTAACAAAATAACAGTGCTGCCACTATTATACAGAACAGCAATACGCACAGCAGTCCTGACATCAACATCACACACTAAAATATTTATTTGAATTGCTCATCAGTACCAACATACAAATGTCTGGCTTACCATGTGCAGATGATGATATCTTCTGCATACCAGTTGGTCCTGGAAGAAGTTAAGCAAAAGGTAAGGCAACATCATCACAATTAACAGTAACACGGGGGTAATACTTTTTCCCCTCTGTATGTCCATTAACTATACTTTCATCAAGAACTTGGATGATGGCTCCAACCTAAGCTAATCAAACAGAATGTGCTGCTCAGTGTAGCAATTTTCAATCCCCCCAAAAAATAAATTCTTGTAAAATAGAAGACTATTGATTAAAATTATTTTACTATACAACAGTATTCAACAACTGAGATACAAAAATCCTACTTGAAAGCTCTTTGTGGGATATGCTTGCTGTCCCTGAAACAGTGGCACCAATGTCAAGGGCATGCTGTTCTGCACGTTCCTGGGAGCTGTCTGGATCCCTAACAGTGGACAGGACCTCTTCATTTGGTGTTAGCAGTGGCTGTGTAGCAGGCCTCCCCCAGTATCCATTCAATCACAGACCACTGCTGCTGCTCTCCTTCATGCAGATGAGATCATGTCAGTGACCCTATGGCACACCTTGTCATATGTCCTGCCATGGCCACCTACAACATTAACATCTGCAAAATCTGCTGTCAAATCTGCCTTCTGTGAAACATATCTACATGTTGCCTTTCAAGAAGGAAGGCACCATGTTGCCTAAAATGACCTGATTCTCAGGGTCAGTAAAGGGTGGTTTTTGAGGATTGAAATGTCTAGGTAGCATAGTCCTAAGTTTCCTAAAAGACAACAGAAGGATAATACACATAAGTATCACATAACTACAAAATAACAGTTCCCAGATAAAAGAGAAAAAGTAGCATTTCAGTATTACTCACCGGAGAAACATAAAACAGTCTAGATGTTTGAAATATGAACAACAGACTGAATGCCAAAAAGGAGAGTAACAATAGCAATATATTCTTGTTTGTGCCATAACAGAAATGCAGCTTTGCTCTCCATAAAAGAACAGGCAAATGACACATTTTGCTAACAAACCATCTTTGAAATGCTAAAAGTGCTGTCAAATTAACTGTCCCTGAAACATGTCTACAGATTTAACACAGAACATTCCATTTTAAGATATTGCCAATCATGTATACCTGTGAAATACCCTGACAAACATGCTGATGATATCACTACACTTCTGATGAATAGAGATAAAAGTGTAAAAGCCTTTGCAAAATATTAAACTATTTTACAGATTTTTCTTAATTACATTCCAGCATATGCAGTTTGTAGCTGATAAAAATTCAAGCATACCTTCTCAAGTTCAGTAATCCTCTTTGCAGATATATCCCAAAGTAAGTGCCTCTTTTCTGTGTTCTCCACATAAACATGTCTACTTGCCTTCAGTTTCCCCTAGCTACATGGTTGCCTTTTTATGGTGTAGATTCAGGGCTGTCAGCATGGTGAAGAGGCAAATCAGGTGTGAACTTGTTAGAATTGGTGAATTCCAAATACTTGAGTCTGTGTAGCTGGTGTAGACATAGTGCAGTCACTCCCTCAGTGTTCTTTTTAACTCATTACATCCATGTGACACTTCCCGGTGCATCTGCAGTTACCCCTACTGACACTTCTAGGTGTCAGATATTGCTTATTCATATTTGCATCAATAATTCCAAAACCATGTATATACAAGGTTTCAAAAATTTCATCATAAAGCTGACACAATGGCAAACTCAACTACATTAATATTTGACCTGTGTCTAGTGCAGGTAAAGGGGTAATAACTGATGTATGTATGATACTAATTTATATAGATATAATATTTACATTTTTCTAAATATCTCAACAACCAAGTAACACAGACACAACTCCTTAGCCTCATATGAAAGCTCTCAGCTAGATGAATACAGTACTGATGACAGTATTGTATGCAACTTGAGTGGTTGCTGAGACATTGTAAGTTGTTTACAAGATATTACAAACAATATTTACTGTGTTTACTGTGACTAATAAAATTCAGTTTAAGACCTAGAACATAAAGAATATTAACATTATAAAAATAGTTTGTGCTGAACATTTTGCCATTTATACTTCTATCATAACCCCAATGGTTCCAGAGATGTGAACATTTGTTTGAAATGTGAGGACATAATTTGACTCTGTCGAGGCTGACGCTCTGCCCATTGGAAGTTACAGTGCAAACTCCTGAGCTGTACTGAAGTGAATGAGTTAATGTATTGCAACTGTGAATGATTACTGGTGGGGAGAAGGAAAACACAACAGCACTGCAGACTGCTCTACATCCAGTGAGTGTGTTAGATTAGACTTACAAAGTGTTAGATGCAATTTTGTCAAGGTTGGAAATGTAGGTAAGCAGCACACAATTCACAGGTTCTGTTCAGTAACATCCAACCTCCTCTTCAGTTGTTGGCAACTGCATATGATATTATTGCCATTTAATAGCCTCACACATTTAAGGACAATGGTATAGAATAGCTTGCATACTGCATGTCTCAGATTACTGCTCAGATAAGTGAAGAATGACCAACAAACACAGAGAGGTAAGACAGAGCTGTATATTTGCAAGCAATAGTTATAACTGGTTGTGTGATCAATTACCCCCGGATTCAGCAAGCAGCCTTGCAGGAATAAGCTATTACTTCACAGCAGGGACTGTTCCAGTTCAGCATGGCAGCGCCCCATGCATATGTATGAAGGCCCACTGCCATGCTGTAAAACGGACATGGTTCCATGTACAAGCACAGGGGTGTGCCTGAGAGCAGAGCTCTCACAATACACAAGCCCCCTGCACTCCAGAATTGCCATTCGGCAATTTAAAATGAGCGAGAACACTCATAACACCCCCAACCCATCAGGGTAAGAAATCTGGACAAAGCCATATGGGACAATCATCCCTACCAAGCCAAAAGTTGATAGAATAACAGATTTAGAATAAGCACATAGCGCACACCTCCCAACCCGCCAGAGCAAGGAATGTGGACAAAGCCATAAGGGACAATCGTCCCACAAAGCAGAAAACTGATGGAATAACAGGTTCAGCATTAGCATGGATATTCTGAAGGGTACAAATAAAAAAAACACAACAAATACATTTTTTTATATATGCAATAAAGTTTAAGCATAGCTGCACAGATGTGTCCATTGCTTAGCTACGCTTAGTCCAGCTGAAATTGCATGATAAGTTAAAAAGCAGTAGACATCCACCATAAACATAAGTGCAATAGTACAGTGGTTAGAGCATAAACCTTGCATGTAGTCATTCCTGGTTCAAGCCTCCTCAAAGCCATTTCCATTTTGTATGTGTAAACATATTAACATTTTAAATTTTTGCATACTTATGTAAGAAGTAACTGATTTTTCTCAACCAGAGTAGTGTATTAGGCCCAGATGTGAGGTGTCAGTGTAATAAAAGTAGTGAAACCCCCATATAAACACAAGTGCCCTATACAGTATAGTTACACAACAATAAATTAATCACAACACATTAGGGAATGTCAGGGAAGTTAAATAAATCTATATTATGTAATGAATGATGAATCAATCCCATACAGGTGGTAGACCAAAATAATATAATATAAACAATGTTAAGCATTGCACAGCTATGTTGACCGGGTGTAAGCATTGTGTACATATGAATACTAAACAATGGCTAGCCCAGATAAGTGGATTTGCCCACTGGTAACCAATGTTGAACCTGCCCCTTTAAGCACTGCCAACCTTAGCTAAGCAGGTTTGCCCGTAGCTTAGCTTAGCTCAGCATTTTCAAAACCATCCAATCATGGCAAAGGGCAGGAAATCGGCATATTGCAAACCCTGCAGGCAGGAATACAGCTTATAACTGGTTGTAGTTCTCCAGCATAGGCAGTATGGCAGGTGTTGGAGAGGGCATGTGCTTCCAAGTGCAGTGGTGGGGCATACAGGAGTCCAAGGTCATGGTAGGACTCCTGGTAAAAAAACATGACATGAGACTGCTACAGGACCAGTACCAGGGCTCTCAATATAAAGCGAAAGCTTGGGAAAGTCTTACCTGTGATCTCACCAGTGCCACTAGTATCCCTCAGACTGGTGAGCAGGTCCAGCACAACTATGATGACTTGAAACAGAGGAAGAGGGAGCTCTTGGAACAGTGGGTCCAAGATGCAAGAGACAGGGGAGATGTCTTAGCAGTGCGTAAGTATTCATAGCAATAATTGTTTACTAAAGTCCAGCCTGTGTATGTGATGGACAGGTATGCAAAAATGTTTCTCTATTTTCATTACAGCTGCAGCTGAGTGGGCTGTGAACCAGGAAGCCCATGCCAGTAGGTTGCAAAGGCTGTGTTGCGAGGCTAGTGAGTAACAATCCTGCTTGTAGTAGTCATACCAAATAAATATAAAGGAGTAAAATGTCACCTGGCACAATAAAAAATGTGTATGGTTTCCACTGAATAAAGCAGATAATAAACTGATCCCAAGGATATTGCCAATATCCTGGCAGATGCATTCAGTGCCAACTTCACCCCCCTCTCACCCCCTAAATGGCCCATCTCAATACCAGAAGATTGCCAAATTCCGGTAATAACTGCCACACAGGTAAAAAACACACTCTCCAAAGCTAAGAATACAGCATCCATGGGACCAGATAACATCCCAGGCTGTGTACTACATGAACTACAAAATCAACTGGCACCTCACCTAAGTGTCATGTTTAATCATACCCTCATCTCAGGCTTTGTGTCCACTGAATGGCACACAGCTACAGTTATCCCACTCCACAAGGGGGGATCCACCTTGGATCCTGGGAACTACCACCCCGTCAGTCTGACGAGCCTGATCTGCAAGGCCATGGAACGTATTATCATGGAACTTATAAACAAAGACATTGGAAACCTTAAAACACTGGACCCCACCCAGTTTGGGTTCATGAATGGCCGATCTTGTCTCCTGAACCTGATTGACTTCTTTGAATCAGTCTCCAGATGAGGGTAAAGCAGTCCACACAACCTATCTGAACCTTGCCAAGGCCTTTGACACCATCCCCCAATCTGGAATCATAGATAAACTTACTAAGCTGGGCATTAATCCCTATGTCACTCGATGGGTTGCCAACTGGCTTACTGACAGAACCCACACTGTAAAAGTAGCTGACTCCAAATCTAGCTCCAGACAAGTGACAAGTGGAGTACTTCAGGGTTCAGTCCTGGGACCTCTCTTGTTTGGCATCTACTTCTCTGAAGCACAGGCCAACACTAATGGACTCTGGCTAACAAAGTTTGCAGATGACTGCAAACTGGGAGCCATTATTGAATCCCCAAATGATGTGGATACTCTACAAAATGGCCTTACAGAAACAGATGTTTGGTGTCAGAGCCATGGGCTCAAGCTCAATGCCAAGAAATGTATAGTTATCCTCTTTGGAAAAAAAAATGTACCCGTGAATTGCCACATAGCTGGCAGTACACTAAACACCAAAAGTGTGATAAGAGACTTAGGGACACAGGTGGACAGTGGTCTCACATTCAATAACCACATTGCCAAAACAGTCAGGAAATCCTTCTATGTGGCACACCTCATCACTAAGGGCTTTTCATCAAGAAAAAAAGGAGGTCATTGTCCCACTGTACTCATCCCTCATTAGACCCATTATAGAATACAATGCCCCATTTGGTATGTACCTCTCAAGACATCTGCAACAATTGGAAAGACAGAAATACCTCACTAAAAGATTGACAGGCCTAAAGCAGATGCCCTATGCCGACCACCTTAAAAAACTCCAGCTATACTCTGTTGCATATCATCTACTCCGAGGTGATCTCTGCTTAACATACAAGGCCATGTCAAACCCAGAGCTGTTGGACATGCTACACTTAAAGAAATCCCAATCCCTCAGAGCCACATGCTCCAGGGATCTAAACCTTGTCATCACAATAAACAAAACATGCTGAAGGGATAGGTTCCTGACCCAGAGACTCCTCAGACTCTGGAATAGACTGCCCATACATGTCAAGCAGAGCGCCTCTTTGGCCCTCTTCAAAAGGAACCTTGATGATTGGATGGGAGAAAGGAAATTCACCCTGGGGATCATGTCAGTCACCCTGCTAGACAGGGGTCCAGGAAAGTAAATAGTGTGGGAAGAAATATCCAGGGGATTGTTATAACTACGCTTGTATAGGCCCTAGGGCTGATAGCCTAGTACCAACCTATAAACCTATGAATATGAGAGTAAAAGTCCCATGTAGGTCATATTTAAATAAATGTGTAACAGCCTTGCAATAAAGTTCTAAATTCTGGACTGGTTGTGTTTACTCTGGTATTGTATGGCCTCACATGTTGCATTCACCAAGATCTGGTATGTGAATAGTACTGTTGCATCAACTGTTTCTCCCACTGTGCTACATAAAACATATGTCTAGGAATAAGAATGTTATAATTACAAGGTCAGATTGTACAACCAAGAGAGACTTAGAAAACAATGAATGAAGAGACAACACCTTCTAAGTAGCTCAGTCTGATAAAATACAAATTGTTGTAACTTTAGCACACATAGCCATGGTTCGAATCCCGGGAGTGGTAGTAAGCTGTATGTATAATCATACTTCTCAACTGTACACATTTGTGCAGGATGTCCAGATTTTTGCCTCATATTTTTGGCCTGTTCCTCTTTTTTCCTGGCAAATCACTGGGATGATCCCAGGATTTTAGTCACTAAATAATTACATACTTTTGGGTTTCAGACTTCAGATCCTTCAGAAAATGTATATTAAAACAAATCTAGCTAATTTCTAAAGGTTTCTAAGAGCAGTATTTAAAATATGTTCCTATTTGTACCCCCAGTTTGTCAAGCTTTGTACAGATTTTTTGCATTAAGAGATTGAGAGGTATGTGCAGAATTATAACTAGGAATCTGGGAATATGTGTAGAAACAGTCAAGTAGTGTTAACAAATATTCCCTCCACAGGTCTACCAGGTAAGACAAGTAGATTGTAGCTATAAGAGAGTTGAAGTATACACTGTGTACAAACATACCACTGCCCAAACCAAGGCCAGAGGGTATTGTAATAAAACCTGTAGAGTAATCATTAGAGCAATGATCATTAAGGTTGTGAGTACTGCAAGGATATACAAGTTGTTAATTGACATCCCACCCCCACCATATCTATAACAATAATCTAAACACACAAATCAATGGGTATATCTTACACCAAATCTAATGTTGGGACATATGTCCTATTGTTCAACAAATATTGAAATGTGTTTCTATTCATGTTCCATGTTGAAATACTATCATTGGTGGCCTGTTGCTATCAATGTAACCTGCATGCTGTTGTAATGGCCACTGTGGTTCCATACATACACGTGTTCTGTTTGCTATGCAACTGTTCCAAATCTGTTGTTTTGGGTTAATGGGAATATATATGAATGCTGTTATAACTAATCCTGTATTGTGTTGACTATTACTAACCTACAAATGTTCTAAAACTGTAACATCATAGCATGTTTGGAAATGCCAGTCCCAGTGGACCCACCTCTCCCACCTCTGGCCATGGCACCAGGCCCCAGCATGTCTGGGACCCACCCCATCACCTCCTACTCCAATGGTCCTGCACCACCTTGAGGTGGAACTGGCACAGGAGATGTGGCTCATCCCCCCAGGAGTGGAAGTGGACAGGATACTGTCACCTGAAGCCAGGTCCAGGTTTTGGTGCATAGCGAGCTCTGAAAGGAGTTTGGAGATCTGCTATGCCAGCTTGAGGGCTGCATGGAGCAATTAGATGGTCATCCTGCTCCTCCTGCTCAGCCCCCAGCACAACCACCTTCAGGGCAGTGAAGGTGCAGTGGTGACTGCCCATGGGTGGAGACCTCAGTCCCACTGTTTCCATTTGGGGGCTCATGGGCTTCCGATTTCCAAACACCCCACCCCGTCCAAGGTGTTTACCCCACATGTGTCATATACTGCCCTTGTATGCTGTCTTGTCTATCTTGTGTGTCTTCCTACCCAACCTATCTCCCCAAATATACCTACTCTCCTTCCCCAACATCCCACTCTCAACTTAAAAACAAAAAAGGGCAATCTGTTCCCCCCCCCAATAATTTTGTCCCATACATAGCTCTCCATTTCACACGTGTCCACTGGACACATGTAATCTGGTCTAATTGGCTTCACAACACATTATTGTTGTCCTCACCCCTCTCTCAGATGTTTGAGTGTCCAAATATACCTCCAAATTTAGTATATATGCATAGCTGTTGCTGTAGAAAAAATGGACAGCTTATGAACCTTCCCTACATCCATTCTGCACATCCCTAACTACTTTCCCTATTGTCTTTCCCTCTGCATGCCCCCTTTTTCATCACTTTCCAATCACCCCTTTTTTCTTTTCTTTTAAAGAAATTAGCGTAAGGGTGAGAGTAAGCTCTTTTAAGCAGTAGTAAGCTGAATTAAGTGTGTTTGCATGGCACTAAGCAATGCTTACACAGATTAAGCACTTTCAGGCTAACTGTAAGCATATTTAACCGGAAGTTAGCATTGTTTCCCACCGAGTAAACCCACTTACAACTGCTTAAGAGTGCCTTAATCACTCTGTATCCAACAGCTCTTGTTCTGCCCAGCAAAAAAAAAAAAGTCAGCCCTTGCAAGTCTCGAACCCAGGACCCTGCACACCATAGCCACCACCACAATTTACCACTAAGAGATCTGAGCTGTAGAAATTTTTGATGTTTTCTCAAACATATCATGCTGCACAGTCATTCAACAGTAGGAAAAATGTTTTATTTATATATATATATATATATATATATATATATATATATATATATATATATAGCACATTTATTGTAATCTGCACGGGTAACTGATTTGTTTGCAGTTAAAAGCATTCTGTATCTTTACAAATCATTATCTGTTTAAAAACTTTCATTTTGTGGCTTTCTGTAGTGCTCTGTAGGCTAATAGGTTTAGTACTTGTCCTAGTTCAGAATTGTTGGCTCTGGGCTTGTTTGTTTATACAGTGATTGTTCAAAGCACATGGACAGGCCATCTTGAATTAGCTGAAGCCTTTCTTTACCTTGGCTAGATTGTATTAATTGGCTGCAGGCTAGTGGGACCTGATTCTTTTGTGTTTTTTTTAAAAAAAAGTTGTTCTTCTGGTATTTAATCCTTAACTTTGAGAGAGTTTCTGTCTATACACACTGAGCAGAGTGGATGAGAGGTGTTGACTCCAACTCTTAGCTGAGATATATTAGTATCTTGTTTTTTTTTTTTGATTATTTATACAGTTTATTGTTTCTAGCAATTTATATATAGCACTTTTATTGTAATCTGCACGGGTAACTGAATTGTTTGCAGTTAAAAGCACTCTGTATCTTTACAAATCTTTATCTGTTTAAAAACTTTCATTTTGTTGCTTTCTGTAGTGCTTTGTAGGCTAATAGGTTTATCCCTACCCACCCTCCCTGATGGTGTCTTGCTGTTATACTTGGTGGCTTTGCAGTTGCCCGCCCCTACTGCAAATCTGATCTGGGACACTCCTTCCAGTCTAGTGTCATTAGCTCATTCTACCTAATACAGAGAGAACATTTGATAAGGCCTTCTGTTTCTCCTTTTTCCCTTTCAAAAAAAAGAAAAACATTTTTTTTGCCTGAATTTCCTTATGTTCTGACTGTGCTTCTCAAACATTTTGGAAATATAGAGTATATTTTAGAGCATTTATTATAACTGTAATTGCCTTAATATTGCTACAACTCAAGTGCTTTAGGTTGCACTGCATCTGAAGTGTTTGTGTGTTTTAGATGATTTTCTGTATATATAGACTTCTCTGTATATGTAGACTAGCTACTTATTCTGCTGTGTTACTGCCTCTTAAATCGTTTTTCAGTTGTGCACTTGCCTTGCTTCAGTTAAAAAGTTTTAAATTGCTAATTTTGTATAGTTTTAATTGCATTTACTGTTTAGGACTACACACTCAAGTGTGTTTGCCTTTTCTGTGTTTATTTACTGTATTATTGCATTGTTTAGCCTGTTTCAACAAAAATATATATATATACTATCTTGTTTTCTCATTTCCCACCTTTTCTAGCCAGTCCATATCCCAGGCTTTGCTTGTCTCAGGACTTTATTTTCTGTGCTCAGGGCTATCCAGACCTTGCTGTGGTAGAGGGAAGTCCTACTGCCTAGTGGGACTGGTGAGCATTGTACTGCCTATCTAATGCTAGAAGAGTGGTTTCCAGCTCTGAAATTGTAATTTTATTAGCCTTTTTGGGCTGATTTCAATCCCTTTCAACTTTCTGGTTTAAAAACACGTGTGTTTGCACATTTTTCACATCATGCAGTACTACGAGGCTACAGTTAAACTTTTCAGATGTCAGAAAGTCTGCTTTTCAAATTTTCCCTTAAAACTAGTTGGTTTCTCGGTAGTGGCACTAAAATCTGAACCCCTGTGACTAGAACTTGCTCTAGAAACTGCTGGAAAGCACTAGGAAGCCTGAAACTGATACAAGCACTCAGCTCTCCTTGTCAATAAGGAGAAATTAATCATAGGCACTAAACAGCCTACAATTGCAAAGTACCTTGCAAAGGTAAGGGAAACAGCTCTTAAACTTTACAAAAAAGCACCTAAACAGGCATGTCCAAGGGTCAGCTTCCAGTGATTTCTCCTGTCCACCTGGTGAATCTGGACATTCTGGGGCAATGCGGCAACTGCCTCATGTACACAGACAATCCTCTCCTCCTACCACCCAACACTACAAACTGCGAGAGATGCACTTACATAGCCAAACTGGAAGCAAAGTTCTCTCTGGTCAAGATTGTGCTAGACAGTCAAGAGGAAAAGGCTAACACCTGCATTACACCTCTAGCAACTCATAGCCCTTCAAAACCCACACCATCAACACCCACACATAGCAACACTAAACCCACATATGCGGAGGCCCTTAACATTAACCTGCCCAAGCAACAAGGACCTCCAAAGCCGAAACGCAAGCAAACACCAGTCACAACCAAAGCAACACATAGCTCACAACACCAGTGTGCCACCCAACAAAAGCCCCTAAGGCAAGACAATGTACCCAACACTTTAGTCATAGGTGACTCTATAGTCAGGCACACTGATGTCCCACTCACCAGGCTGAACAAGGAGAAAATTACAGTCAGCTGCCTGTCAGGTGCCAAGATCCGCCACATAACGCATGCACTCAAGGCACTCCACAACAAGTACAAATACGACTTTGTCATTGTCCATGCTGGAGTGAATGACTTCAGACGTACCTGCCTGGACTACATGAAAAGAGACATGGAAGAGCTCTTGGATCATGTGACCCAGGCAGGTATGACCCTAGCCCTGAGTAGCATTCTGCCTTTGCCTAGAATGATACCACAGTATAAGGACAAAATGATTGACTTCAACAATTGGCTAAGCTTCTGGTGTCATTCAAAGGGGATCCAGTATTTGTCTGCCTGGGAAGACATGATCGACAAACCACGATGCTTTGCCAGAGATGGTCTGCACCTGTCACCCCTGGGATTCAGGTTACTGGCTAAAGCTCTTGCCACCCCTATAGTGCCTTTTTTAGGCAAGGTTCAAAGGATAAAACCACCACCTTAACAGATACAAGCATGCAAAATCTGAAGGTAATGCTACTCAATGCCAGAAGTCTAAACCTCAAAATGCACTCTCTCGAGGCACTCCTAAAAATGGAGAACATCGATATCTGTGCAGTGACTGAGACCTGGTTCAAGGCTCCAGAGAGCACCCCTGCAATACCAGGCTTCAACTCTTACCACACTTTTCGGCCACAAAACCGAGACCGAAATACTAAAGGTGGAGGAGTGTCCATATTCACCAAGGATATTCACACCTCCAGGCTAGTTGCCCAACACAATGCATCTGAAATTCTCCAGGTGCAACTAACACTAGGTAAGACTGCAATCCAAACTGTAGCTTGCTACAGATCCCCCACCATACCCCAAGATTCTCACTACACCTTCCTAAACATATTGAAAAATATTAAGATACAACCAAACACCCTAATACTGGGTGATTTCAATGACCCTGCCATTAATTGGGAAAACTACTCGGGTACCAACTCCTTTTCCCAACGGTTCTTGGAATTCATAAATTCCAAAACCCTGGATCAACTAATCCATTGTCACACCAGGGGCTCCAATATCCTAGTCCTGGTCATTATCAACATAGGAGATAGATGCTCCACACCAGTGGTCACCCCCTCATTGGTCAGGTCTGACCATAAGCAAATCACCCTTGACATCCACATTCCACCCCCACCCCCCAGTAAGGAAACCTCCTTAAAAAACTTCTCCAAAGCCAACTTCATGTTACTGAAGTCAGAAGTGACAAACTTCACAACACCCACGCTGATGGGATCTGGAAGTTTGACTGCAGAATCCTGCACTAAGGCACTGTACGAGCACATCCACTCGTGCATGAATCATGTCATCCCAAATAGAACCAAGATGCTTTTCTCCAAAAAAAGGAAGCCAATCTGGTGGTCCCCTGCTATAAACAAACTATACAACAGAAGGAAGAAACTGTTGCAGAAAAGAGGAAAATCCCAGGATGCAAAAATCTCCCTCACCAGCCTCAGTAAGAAGCTGAGATCCCTCATAAAATCCTCAAAAGCTAGTTACGAAAATAAAATTGCCAAAGATTCCAAAGACAACCACAAGGCATTCTATAGTTATGTCAAGAATCTAAATGGCAATGCTCAGATCTGCTCTGAGCTACAACAGAATGGCATTAAATATACTGATCCTAAGGATATTGCCAATATCCTGGCAGATCGATTTAGTGCCAACTTCACCCCCTCTCACCCCTAAAGGGCCCATCTCAATACCAAAAGATTGCCAAATTCTGATAATCACAGCCACACAGGTAGAAACAGCACTCTCCAAAGCTAAGAATACAGCATCCATGGGACCAGATGACATCCCAGGCTGTGTACTACATGAACTACAAAATGAACTGGCACCCCACCTAAGTGTCATGTTTAATCATAGCCTCACCTCAGGCTTCGTGCCCACTGAGTGGTGCACAGCTACAGTGATCCCACTCCACAAGGGAGGATCTGCCTTGGATCCCAGAAACTACCGTCCCATCAGTCTGACAAGCCTGATCTGCAAGGGCATGGAATGCATTATCATGGAACTTATAAACAAAGACATTGGCAACCTTCAAACACTGGACCCCACCCAGTTTGGGTTTGTGAATGGCCGATCTTGTCTCCTGAATCTGATTGACTTCTTCAAATTGGTCTCCAGAGCTGTGGACGAGGGTAAGGTGGTCTACACAGCCTATCTGGACCTCGGCAAGGCCTTCGACACCATCCCCCACTCTGGAATCATAGACAAACTTACTAAGCTGGCCATAAATCCCTATGTCACTCGATGGGTTGCCAACTGGCTTACTGACAAAACCCAGACTGTAAAAGTAGCCAACTCCAAATACAGCTACAGACAAGTGACAAGTGGAGTACCTCAGGGTTCAGTCCTGGGACCACTTTTGTTTGGCATCTACTTCTCTGAAGTAGAGGCCAACACTAAGGGACTCTGGCTAACAAAGTTTGCAGATGACTGCAAACTGGGAGCCATTATTGAATCCCAAAATGATGTGGATATTGTACAAAAGGGCTTTACAGAAACAGATGCCTGGTGCCAGAGCCATGGGCTCAAGCTTAATGCTAATCCCTTTGGAAAAAAATCATGTACCCATGAACTACCACATAGGTGGCAGGACACTAAACATCGAAAGTGTGATGAGAGACTTAGGGACACACGTGGACAGTGGTCTCACTTTCAATAACCACATCACCACAACAGTCAGGAAATCCTTCTATGTGGCACACATCATCACTAAGGGCTTTTCATCCAGAAAAAAAGAGGTCATTGTCCCACTGTACTCACCCATCATTAGACCCATTATAAAGTATAATGCCCCATTTGGTATGCACTTCACAAGACATCTGCAACAGCTGGAAAGGCCACATAAATACCTCACAAAAAAAATCACAGGCTTAAAGCAGATGCCATATGCTGACCGTCTAAAAAAACTCCAGCTATACTCTGTGGCATATCGTCTACTCAGAGGCGATCTCTGCTTAACATACAAGGCCATGTCAAACCCTGAGCTGTTGGACATGCTCCACTTAAAGAAATCCCATTCCCTCAGAGCCACACACTCCAGGGATTTAAACCTTATCATCACAATGAACAAAACATGCTGGAGGGATAGGTTCCTGACCCAGAGACTCCCCATACTCTGGAATAGACTGCCCATACATGTCAAGCAGAGTGCCTCATTGGCCTTCTTCAAAAGGAACCTTGATGATTGGATGGGAGATAGGAAATTCACCCCGAGGATCATGTCAGTCACCCTGCTAGACAGGGGCCCAGAGAAGTAAATATTGTGGGAAGAAATTTCCAGGGAATTGTTATGGCTAGGCTTGCATAAGCCTTAGGGCTGATAGCCTAGTACCAACCTATGAACCTATATAGATATACATATATAGATATACATATATAGATATACACACACACACACATATATATATATATATATATATAGAGAGAGAGAGAGAGAGTGCATTCAGACATCAGATCCACACTTTGAACCTCTCACTGCAAAACATCTGTAAATGGGGGTGAAGGGGCCCAAAATATGGACCTCTTGTAATTATTGCCATTATCCCTTCCTCCACAGCTGAACTGTTCTGCTTTGCAACAAAATAACCAGCCCTTACAAGTCTTGAACCCAGGCCCATGCACAAAAATTTACCACTAAGCCATCTGATCTGTAAGATGTTGGGATGATTTCTCTAACATATCATGCAGAACAGTCAGTCTACCATAGGGAATGTACAATGTGGAAGCACTAAACATTCTAATGATACATATACATACACACACACACACACACACACACACACACACACACACACACACACACACACACACACACACACACACACACACACACACACACACACACACACACACATATATATATATATATATATATATATATATATACACATATATAAATATATAAATACTTGTAGATATATAGAAACAGGGTATATATATATATATATATATATATATATATATATATATATATATATATATATATATATAGTATAGAGAGAGAGAGAGAGAGAGGGTTCACAGAATATCAAACAGCCATTGTTCCAACAGTTGCCACCTTTTCAAATGGCCAGTGTCTGATTCTTCCCTACAAATGAGAATTATTGCATAAAACATATACCCACACACAATGCCAAGGACATGACACCACACAGTTTGCATGCATATAAATGTTTATGTGTGTACTATTTCAGTTGTTTATGTCAATTATTATAGCATTTAGGTGTTTGAAATACATAATAACTGATTAATGCAACTGTCAAAGAAAATATATGATACAGTAATCTGCAAAACATAACATACTTTGCTGTCTAGGCTAAAGCCTTCAAGTTGTACAAAAGTAAAAACACATTTACCTTAAAGACAAGAATCACTCAACACTTAATTACAGATGTAGTTCAACAGCCTCCAATTACACTCTGTAGTCAACCCACTAGGGGGAAAAGTATAAATTGTAACATTTTAAATGTATCCATTACGTAACAGTGCTTAACTTAAAACGTTACTATCACACTGACAAACAGAACTGAGTGCAAGAGAGTAAGCTCTAGCACACCACTGTTCCCATGGTGAAACATATGAAAATGTACAACCATATACCTTAATGTTTCTTATTACTGATATTCTTCACATTGTAACAGCCTAGGTTAAAAACATTTAATACCCCTCACCCATGAAATGTCTTTCAAGGGCATATAACAGTGTTCTCTATACACTGACCTCCAGACTGTACAGGGTCACACATGTTTTGTACAGCTGTAGCCCTCATATATATGGACCCTACCGCACAACTTGCATGGGAGTCCACAACATCATTGGAATGATAGCAGGAATGTCAGCACTAAATAATCATAGACCATTCCTATCAATCTTTTACTGCATAACATCTGGACAAAGCCTGGTATATAAGTGGAGGACAGAGGCTGAAAAACAGGGCCATATTTGAAATATTGCTGTTACACACTGTGAAAGCTGCTGGTGTTATAGGATTGGTTGCAACATACCCTTACTCAGGAATATGAAGTCAGAAACACAAATGGATGTTGCCATGTACTGATAGCAATCAACAAAGAGAATGCCACTGATACGATAGGGACAAGACCTGTTTGGGGAACAGACAAAATATAACAGCCAATCCTCTGGCCATCATGTGGATAGGCCCACAGTTGAGAGCTATGCAGACAGACTGCATTCCATGCAAAACTAGCATGTACACACAGACCCTGTAAAACTAGTAGTATTCAATGCATATAACAGCAATACTCACACACTGTCCCTAGGTCTGGAACCTTATACAAACATGTAGTTGGCCTGTGTCCACAAGTCCTGTTGTAAGAGGTATTCCTACCTGCTGCTTGTAACACTGCTGCCCCCACACATGTAGGATATCTTCCAAACAGGAAAGGTAAAGGGACAATGCACACATGATATAGTTATTTATAGTAGCGGGCTGCTATGACATTGGCTATTGGAAGAACTACACAGCTGCCTGCATGCAATTAGCAAGTGGAAAACATCAATTGGTGCAGAGGCCATCACCTGAACATGAGCATTACCTACAAAAGCCATGCTTCAACCTATTCAAACAAGCTCAATCCCAGTAGTGGGGGGAGAGAGAGAGAGAGACAGAGAAAGAGACAAAAAAAAAACACATAAACAAAACCTCAAAATAAGAAATAAGAAACAAGAAGACAACCTGTACACAGAAGGAACCTGAAGATAAACCAGGTATGTGAAACATGTAAGCATGTAATTTAACGTAGTACTTGGTCTGTAATAAAGGGATAGATGATTATGAAAGATATATATGTGCCATCAATACTTGCTGCAATGATGTCCTGCTGAACAGATGCTATGGACATAGCATCTGGCTCTGTCTGCAGTGGGCCACACATGTCAACTGTGCAGATCATCACAGAATGTCAAGACATAGCCATCATACTGTTTGTTCTGTTCCTCCAAACATCTATATTAGTCTGGCAAATAGCTGGAGATGGAAGTAATGAAGTCATGACAGACACATGAGTTTCAGACCCCACCACCTTCAGAACAAAAATGGGAATGCAAAATGTATCATGCTACAAACTTCATAGGAGGTTTGTAATAGGCATATCTATGATCTGTCTCTGTATATCCCCCAATGTTAGGCTTTATCCACATGTGATGCTCTAAGAGGTGGATAGGTTGGGTCACAGCTGAGGAGCCTGACACACCCTGGGAAAGGACAGCTCACATATGGCAACCACTAGAGTTTCTGTCAAGCAGTCATGTATGTGCCACTGGTAGGACAGTTAATAGGATGTTGCCCATATCCATATGTTACCCATGATTATGAGTGTTATACATGTTTGTATTGTAAATCTAGGATACTTATATAGGGCATGAGCATAGTAAAGCACTGTTGCAGAAGTGTGTATTAAACTGCATGTGATATATTGAATTAATAACATTCAATTGTACAGTGTTCTTCTGGACAATGTTCATAGTTGTGTCAGATAACTGTGGTCACTTACACGTATACTTGTGTTATGGAAGCTATATTAATACTTTATCAAAATTGACTTCCCTGTTTTGTCACCCAGTGATGTGGAACAATGACTAGAAGTCCTGGTATAACAGGATGAGATGTATGATTGAGCTGCAAGACTGTAAATACAGTGTGCCATAATGACATAGAACACAAAAGTATACCAGGTATCCTCTGAACATGAATATGTATGCATATGTTCAGCTGAAAGGCATAGAAGTAAACACATGGGTCACAAGCATTCCAGAAAATAGGATGTACATGTTGCACATGTGTGTAATATCACTGTCACTGCATACAACAAAATAAAATGTGTACTGCTACTGATTGTTGCATTGCCATGACACTGATATGGGTACTACAGTAGGCATGCTTATCACGTAGTAATCAGAGAAGTGTACAACTTTGTTATGACTCACTGTCCATGCCTAACACTAACAACTATATCAGCACCCATATACAATGGATATCAAAGTGTACACACCCCTGTTGGAATGCCAGATCTTTGTGGTGTATGTCAATGAGACCACAGAAAGTCATGTCAACACGTTTCCCACCTCAAATGTGACACATAACCTGTACAATTCTATTGAAAAAGAAACAAAGCTGTTTCATGAAAGGTGAGCAACCATTGCCAAGTGAAGATGTGATATGATGTTAGAGTACAAACCAAGACAAATGGAATCTGTAATCATCTCAGCAGGTGTTTACACAACATATTAGTGTAAGGGTGTGCACATACATTCAACTGGCTTACTGTACTGAGTATTAATTCCCATATGTTTCCACAGGATAGGTTGCTATGTTCCCTATTGAGCTGAGAAGGCTATAGGACACATCACAGGTGGGGATTGTGTTGACATGTGCTTTTGTGGGTTCATGTTCCAATTGCAGAAGTACCATGCTTTGTAACAGAGGTGTGTACACTTCATATCCACTGTAGCTATATGGAATCAGCAGCACCTCACTTGTACAACCATCCTCCACCAATGATAGATTAATCCCCCTTGGTGGACAGCACCAAGTCACAAAGCACATAATGGGTTGCTATAGTACCTGTACAGGGACACATAGGTGAAGACCACAACTTGGAAGCAAGTGCACCTCTATCTGAGCAAGCATGTAGGTTCACAGGTGACTTCCTGTAAGGCTGACTATAACTAGAAATCAGACATATCCAAACCACCAAGGCCAATTGCAACCATGTCTCCACATATGTACGGAGTCTCAGAACCAGTAACACATGTCAACCTGTACTGGGGGGTAAAGCACACCTCATGCACACATGCCATGAATACAGGCAACCTGCATCAGACAGGATAGGTGGGAACAGTGGCACCCTGTCCACAAGTATAGGGATATATGCACATTAACAACACTCCTGCCCGCATCAGTGGTGAGCATGGACATAATGCCGTCTGATGGCAACAACAGCAATTCTCCATGGGACATGAGAACATCACAGTTTGCCACTTACATGAACACAGGCATGTGCTCACAGTTACATCACACACTGCAGTCAAACACACACATGCCACCACCCACACACCATCCACATGGAAGATGGTCACTGGCAGCCCTCTACACAGAAATGAATGGTGAATAATGGATTATGCCATTAAGTGTCCAATATTGGGGGAACTGGACAGGTCAGGGCCAGGAGTGTAATGCAAGATGTCAAAGCCATGATAGCTTACAGTGTTATGATATAGTCTGGATTATTTGCAAGTAATATCCACTGTTGATGTGCACATGGAAAACCATATGAGGTCCTGTGACCTTTTTTCCTGTTCATGTATTCCAGGTACAATGTCTCAGGAATGTCTGCAAGCATTCACAAACCTGGAAAATGATGCAATCATCTAATACCTCATCATGCATCATGCCATCCTATTCGGCTGCAGGGCCCAGGATCTGCAGGAGAAGACCATCTTGTGGAACAAGCTCGTCCACAGGGTAAACGATGTCAGCCTGCATAACCATAATTATGAGCAGGTGCGGCATTGCTGCACAGATCTGATCCACCATGCTCGTCAGTGTGCTGCTGCAGTTAGGAGGGATCAGCTAGCCACAGGTGGGGGTCATGCCATCCAGCCACCACTGACACATGCTGAGGACCTCCTCCCAAGCCTTGGGGGAACCACCCGGCAGCCAAGCTAGCAGGCTGAAGACAGCATTCTGGAGGTGGGTGCCACCCACACAATGGACAAGGAGCATGCAGGTAAGTCCCCAGGGCACATTACTAGACCACTGTTGCTTATCCATTTTCATCTGTAAAGTATCTACATACATATGTTAGATAAGATAGTCTGTTGCTGCAGTGTAGTAATGAACAGATGTACATAATCTCTAGTATTGTGGATTTGGACTGCCAATGTGCTAAAATGCTGCTCCCACCATGTACCAATGCCACAGGTGTGGCTACTGACATTACTTCTCTCACACAACTATTTAGGTCCCTCTGGTATACAACTGGGGCAGCAGCCTGCAGCTGGTGAGTATGGAGTTGTTTTGTTCAGGTTTGCCAATACACTGGCCATGTTATGGCCATGCTATTTGTCATGCACACATTTAACACACCTACCCATAATGCATGCTGTACATGTTCACTTATTGTTGGTGTTAACTGCACTGCATCACAGTGGTCACCCTGGTGGCTTATCTAAAGGGTATGTAAGAGTCCTGCAGTATACCTAACAATCTGTTAGTGCAAGATGTGTGCACAGAGATGAACATAATGGTGGGACAAATGGCCTACAGTAGGGACATGTCTGAAACATTACCCTTATACAGTGGCTACAACAGTGTATACACCACTATTACAGTGGCAACTCTTCCTTATATAAACAACGGCAAACCACAATATCACATTCTACACCTTTTACAACCTGTAATGTGATCCTAACATGAGCAATGAATGTGTAATATGAAATCCTATGTTAGGACAACAAATATGGGGAATACATACCTTAACAAACACTGGAAGCATATGTGTGCGCACACTCCAAATAACATATTGTGGAAGCAGCTTGTGATGTACTGACAGCATTCACCCTTCTTGAGTACACACCTTCCATCAAGTACAGGGCCTCAATGTCACACTAAGTAATGGTCTGCTGTCCAAGAAGTATGTCCATGACATCTGCCCACTCACCTGCAACAGAGGCAGCCATGGCTTGCATACATCTTACAAATCATGAAATGGATCCCATATCTGAAAGGTAGCACTCATGAGTGGGAAAAGTAGCCTTGCCTCACCATTGTATATACCATGGCAAACAGTGCAGACAGTCATGTATGTGTGTATGAAGTATGGGACAAAATTGATGTAGAAAATAAACAGATGCCCATCCAAAACAGATGACAAAACATGTTGCAAACTGGTCATGGAGGCTGCCTAGAAGCATGCAGAAACACTGATGGACTTGCAGGAATGTCTAGCAAGTACTGCCTGTGCAGTACATGTGCTGACAATTGCCTTGATTCTGTATACGTGTGGCCTATGGGATAGGGTAATCAGAAGGAAGAGCTGTCCCACATGATACATCATCCAGGGCTCTCTACAGGTAACATAAACATAACATCAAGTCTCCCAAAGGCATGTGTTGCAATGTGTAATGGTGTCATGAGACCAAGGCTCCAACCTACAGACAGTATTCATAAAGATACATGTGGTGCTCAAGCAACACCTCATTCCACCTCAGGGCCACCATCCCCAATATTTAGCTTGCTGGTGCCAGTGTACACCTTTAGGTTTGCTGTTCATTAGCTGGAACTAAGCCAGTATACATTGTGTTTGGAATTTAGAACACTGCAAAATAACACTCATGTGTGGCTCATAGTTGTTAAGCATCTGCAATAAGGCTGAGGATGGGGAGGGATGTCCACTTGAAACACAACAGTGAACTGAAGCATGCATCCAAAGCTTGCTAAGAATGGCTGTATCTGAACACAGTAAAGGTTATGAATTGTGACAGACATAATCCTGACTCTATAGCAATGGTGAAGCCACTGTGTGACCTCCAAGGGCTGTGCACATGAGCTGACATTGCAATCTGGCAGAGTTGGGGGAGATTTGTAGGGCAGAGTGACCAAATAATGGCAAGTGAAGATGGGCCATGCTAGTATACCCCTTCCAGGAATAGTGACTGCTGTAGTGCACTTAACAGGTGCTTCAACAAACCATTGTGCTAAGGGTGTGCAAACTTATGCAAACCACATATTGTATGCATCTCATTCAGCATCTGCATGACTAACACATTTGTTTGATACTGCATTGGCTTGAACAGGTCATATGTCACATATCAGGTGTGTGTAATGTTAAATGCAGTATTGTGGCCCCATTGCATATCATAGAAGTGGCTGGCATGTCAACAAGGGTGTGTACACTCCTCATAACCACATTAAGCTTTGAAGATTGTCAGTGTAACTGGATTTTGTTTTCACATAAATGCACTGCTGATGATGAGATCTGCAAATCAAAGGACAGGCATTAATTACCAACATCAGTCCTCATATCATTCCAGGTATGTGTCAGACAAACACATAGAGGCTGTGAGCAACAGAGCAAACATAATTGCCACACATATACACATTCAGCAATGGTGTGTACACTTGCCAGTGTGCTGTACAGGTGCACAGCAATACTGTGTACATGGGTCCAGTGTGTTCCAGGGGAAGGGACATTACGAACAAACACAATTCATGCATCTCAGAGGTGTATAATGTTGGTAACAAGGATTGAGTATGGCTGCAGTGCATGTTGTTGAGTGTCATATGTCATACATGTTGACTGTTGGGTAACGAGAGGTCTGTGTAATATCTTTGTGCCACCTCACATGTAAGTGTGTGTGTGTGTGTGTGTGTGTGTGTGTGTGTGTGTGTGTGTGTGTGTGTGTGTGTGTGTGTGTGCATGTAGAAGTAAACCATAATGTACAGGTCTTAATTTACATTTCTTGTCTGCCCCTCACAGGTGGCAAGGTGGGTCAGGGTCCCTCCTACAGGCAAACTGATGTTAGTGTCCATACAGGCTCTGACAATGATGATAGGCATAGTGAGGCACAGGCTGGGTTGTCAGGGGCTGAATCTGTGCCATTGGTTGACATCCCATTGTTAACCAACCCATCCCCGCACACAGTCACAATGTCCATACATACCCCATCACCAGTGGGCATAGATGAGGGACAGTTGGCAGGTGGTGACAAGAGACAGGAAAGTGTGGTGACTATGGCAAGTGTGTCTGTACACAGCAGCCATAGCCAGATGACCAGCAAGGTACCACACAGGCAGATGTACAGGGGTGCTCATAGGAGGACTGCTGGCCATCATGCCCCTGGCAGAAGTGACAGAGCAGGTGTCACCAGATGCATGTTTCGGGCCATTTTGCAGGCACAGGCACATATGGAACATTGCACCAGAGATAGTCTGATGCTCCAGAGGGCTACTCTTCCTGCTGTACGTGACAACATCTGTGATCTTGCAGGTGCCCACCATTATTTTGCAGAGGTCATGGATAGACAGTTGGTGAGATGGTGGGAATCCTCGACTGTATGGTGTCTGTGATAGAGCATGTGGTGGGAGTAGAGCATCTGCCATGTAGACATAGGTCAGCAAAACCAACAGGTGGAGGTCTACTTGGACATGCAATAAGTCACAGCCGCTCCAGTAGTGGCAGCACCAGCACTGCAGGGTGGGTGCTGTCCACACCAAAACACAGCAGGCCACGTGCATGTGTTCCTGGCCAGTCCCAACAGGGATGCGGATCCAGCGGACATTTGCCATCATCAAGGGAGAGTACAATATCTGGGTTTTTCACTGGTAGTGCCCATCCAACCCCTGGCAGGCACAGTTTCTGTGTCCATGGCTGGACACGGTGAACTGTACACCCTGCCATGTACAGTCTGCAGCTGTCCAACAAACTCCTGTATAGGACAGCCATATGGCAGAAATGTGTGCATGCATACATACACACACACATCACCAACACAGCTAGGGCACCTCCATACCTACACACACCACATCTGCATAGCCCATTTAATAAAGAATCCCCTAACCCACACACATGACGTCAACCAAATGGCTCAGCCTAGGCCTCTGGCAAACCCACAACACACCTTGTGCGTATGATAATCCCTGTGCCACATCCCTGTCATCCATACCACCGATGCAGGGACATGCTAATATGGTTATGATGTACAGGGTGAATGTACTTAGGTTTAGCAATGTAATGCTGTTTAATGTGTTTTCAGCTGGAATGATTAATGCTTATATGCCTGGGTGTGTAGCTGTCCAGCCATGATGCATTATAGCTGTTATTAACAGTGACTGACTGTGGTATCCATAATGTATTTTGTTTATGTTCTAGGTGTCTATCTGTCAGCAGGATGTTGGTCTGCTGTCCTTTCTTGCAAGGGGTGTGGCACTGTGGTGACACATTGACTGTGTCATATCCCATGTACAGCTAAACACAAGTACCAGGTCAGTATAACAGTTACTGCATGTGCCACATGGCTGATAGGTCTGAGGGGTGAATACAGGTGAGTGCATGGTGGCTGGTGTAAGCATCTCTTCTACAGTGGACAATGGTAAGTGTACTGGGTGGCACACACCAAATGTTTGTGAACAACACACACACAGAGGCTTTGGTGTTGATGCAATACACAGAGAATGCTGTTCACATGGATGTACTTCATTTTGCAGTGAACTCCTTTTAGCCTATGTAATTCCATGAAGATCAAATTGCAAAAACATCACATTAGTAAATAATAATTCCACCAGTTTAATGTCATTGACAATGGTACTGGCAAGGTATATGTCCTTTTCCCCAATGTAGTCAATCCTGGAGTTGGTAAACATAGGTCTACTGGTGTGGGTGGCACAGCCCCCACTTTGGAGGGTGTGGGGTGGCATAGAACCTCACACAGTGTGATTAACAACTACTTAACCTGTTAACATAAACTTTACAGTATAACAGCATACTAAGCGAGGGGATACACACAACAATAACCCAATGTGGGTGGCTGTGCCCACAACAACTACACCCAACTATATATATATGAACTTCAGTATCACTGTACAGCTGTACAGTGGGAAAGAGGGAATTTGCACATCCACTATTAGTTTGATGGAATGAATTTCCACAAGTTGATGACTTTGAAATGTTTCCTTTTGCCAGTTAGTTCTCAGACAAATAATCTCCTGGGACATATATTTTCTGCAAACTGAAGTAGATCCCTTCACATACACACTCACTTACTTGGCAACACTGAGAGGAGAACCCCTACCTAGGTACATATTGATACTAATGTGTTTGGCCTTAATTGCACACAGTGAGATGAAGCTCTGCATGTACAGCAGCTGCAAGGTCTCAAACAAACATGAAATGTTCAAAATCATAAGACCAGCAAACAGTGGCTGTATTAATCAAAACTTTTACTTCCTTGTGCAAAAGCACATATAGAGTAAAAAACAGACCTGTTTCAGCTATACTGTCATTTAGCCTTCATCAGTGTAAAATAAATTACAACAATTTTACTCTTTATGTATGATTAGAAAATAAACATGTGACCAATTAAAGGTGCTCATTTAATCCAGGTTTAAATAAACCACCTAACTTAATTATCCATTTTTTTCTCCTTCTCATTTAATATTTCATGCTAACCAGATTTATTGGATCTGGACCCACCTATTCTATCAATCACTGTAAAGCTGAACACAGCATTTTTATGCAGTCCGTATGCATTTCATCCTCATAAATTGGGACTTGGCTGACAACAGATTAAGTGAAATTTTGGGAAACAGATGTTATTTTTCCTTCAGAAAAGAAAAAGTTTTGGCCTCACATTTCAATCATTATAGACACTATCATGACAGGGACAAACATTATTCCCAAGTTACACTTTCAGCGGATCCCTTAATTGGTTGCTTTCCATGTGGACACTGTGTCCACTGCCCCAGAATTCTTAAGACCAAAAGTTTTAGTAGTAAAAATACTGCTCAGGTCTTTGATATTTCTTTTTTCGCAAACTGTCAAACAGACTGGGTAATATATCTTGCCAGTTGCAGTTTTTCGGCTTTTTATATTGGGCCAGCATCGAGACCATTGAAGTTTAGAGTCTCTGAGCACCTTAGTGATATCAAACACCATAAAATAACCAATGCTCTTTATAAACACTCCATACTGCATAAAAATGCTGCATTCAGCTTTACAGTGATTAATAGAATAGGTGGGTGTGTATGACATACTGTCATATACACATTGACAAACACATACAGCCATGGACACATTTGACAGACCTGGGTTTAGCAGTACTAACTATCTTGTCAGAGTCCATACCATTACAGAGTTTTTGCACACAGCACATGCATCATTGGGTTGGATAGTGTAATCAGTTACCTATATGGTTGATGGTGACAGTGGTCCTCATTCAGTTGACCTTGGGACATGTACTGGGGGTACCATGGTGTAAAGACAGTATACCCAGCATCCACACCCCACATTGGATATTGTGCTCACTGAAACCCATGATAATGCTCTGACATACTCACAATCACACATTGATCAGGACTGCAATACAAACACTTGTCTATCTAATTAGTGCTACTACAGGGATATGCATTTATTTCACATGCCACAGGGATAGTAGGGTGAGGGTTTGTCATGGCTCTCCTAATGTCAGCAACATCACCATCCCTTATAATGTATGGCAAGGTTTATTGTATTTAGAGAATGTGGCATCATAATGCTGTTGCCTACAAATATGCACACTCATTACCAGGACTCAGAGGATAACCCACACCAATCTACCCATTTGTAGAACAGTGTTATGCTGGTACTGCAAGCTCCAGGTAGCCCATAGGGTGAAGAGTGTAACAAGGTACATTTAATGTCAATCACAGCAGCAGCCATTTCTAATTATAGCAATGGGGGGTGTAGTGGGTGAGAATGCCCTCAGAGTATTTTCAACTATAAGTTTACAAACACACAGACACTGTTATTCTCAGTAATGCACACTAACACATTTGTCAGTACTGAGGTCCATAGGTGCAAGTGTCCCTAGGTGTATACCAGGTTAATGTCCATGGAGAGATGAGAAGAGTAAGGCATGTGGGTAGACTGATATCATGCCACATGGCATTTGTCAGCAGGCCATCTATCAACTGATGCCACTTGAGTGATCCCCAGGGTGACAGTTAAATTCAACATTCCATCATCTGGTTTTCTCTTGCAGAGGGCCAATGAGGTGCTCCTGTTGGCATGTATGCAACATATATTGCATAACATGGCCAGTGTCTGGGTTAGAGACCTGTACCCAAAAATGTTCTATTGATTGTGGTAATCTAATTGAGGTATCCATGGCACGTGGTGCATACAGGGTGGGGTTTCCTAGCTGTGGCATTCATAACACAGCTGGGCAGACATGTCAGTGTCAGTCAATCAGAGATTGCCTGTAAGCAGCCAAGATGAATACCTGACATCTGCACATCTGTACAGAGGACAGACATAAATTAGTTAGCCAACAGGTAATGCATTAGCATGAATGTTTTGACAGATAGATGTCTGACACTGATAGGTATGCAATTACTACATGATAGCAGTCCTCAGTGAGATGTCCTAAACACAGTCTACAGTTAATATCAATTTATCAGATCAATATCCCATATGAGATACTTAAAAACATACAGCTCAAACACCAAGAACACAATAGTCAGTACTTTGCATGCAGGGCTGTATTGTTCCAGTACTACAATCTGCAATCTACTCTTACTTGGAAAAGCACTGTTAAATGTAGTAATGCAATGATACAATACATGCAAGTGTGACTGCATATAACCTGGGATACTACCCATGTATGAAACACATACAAGGAGAAAAGATTGTGGTACTAGTCTTGTATATTCAGGCGTCCCATACAGTATACTCACACCCTTGCTACAGTAATGACAGCACTTAGAAGCATGTTATGCACATGGTATTAAATACACTTATTAAAGATGTCATTACCCTGCTATTTTATCAGACTGGAATGTGATCACTGGTTACCAGGTTTGAGCTATGCTTAGCAGGTGTAAGTATTGCTTAAATTTAAATGCTAAGCAGATTTGTGCACTGGTAAGCGAAGCCTACACAGTGTTAGTGTCTTTTCATTTAACTGTACTTTAGGACTGCTTACCATTGCGCAAACCCACGCAAACCTGCTAAAAGCTGCTCAAAACTGCCGTAACCACTCTGTATACAACAGTCCTCGTTCTGCCTAGCAACAAAATAAACAGCTCTTGCAGGAACCCAGGACTCTCTAGACTATAGTCACAGCACTTAACCACTAAGTCATCTGAGTTGTAAAAATGTCTGTTGCTTTTCAAATATATCATTCAGTACACGTACTGAACAGTAGTGAACAACTGCTTTGACTACTACAATTGTTTACTACTTGTTAGTGAAAATAGTGTTGAATCAGTCATGTCTTTATATCTAAAATTACACATAGATAAATATGGTGGGATACATCTGAGAAGGTATATACAACACTCATGCTTTCACATAACAAGGATATGTATCTATCTATATATATATATATATATATATATATATATATATATATATATATATATATATATAGACATATATACATATATATGTACATATATATATATATATATATATATATATATATATATATATATATATATATATATATATATATATACAAATATATATATATATATATATATATATATATATATATATATATATATATATATGTGTGTGTATATATATATATATATATATGTATATATATATATATATATATATATATATATATATATATATATAACATATCCCCATAACATGTAGTGGAGTCATACCTCAGCATCATAACTCTCAACCTCTTCATGCAAGGGAATGTAATGCAAGCATTGCAGTTATAAATGTAGAATGTTCCTACAGTAACAGGGGTTGTGTCAACAGACATGTTGTGTAGGAAGGCTCTTCTGAAACTGACATGTACACCAACAGTTACTGACAGACATCATAAAACCAGCATAGTGAAGTACCACACAAATCACATTATTGATCCTGTGGAATGCAGCAGAAATATGACCAATAGATGTGGACAGTCTGAAACAATCTGATCAGTCCAGAGGTATACACAGAACTCCTTAGTGGAAGACGTGTGGATCAAGACTGACAAAGGGAATGTTTACAGCCATGAAAATGGGGATATGTTACAAATACTGGAGTAGATAAGCTCACACAGTTGATGCATTCACACCCTCCTGTCTGTCCTAACATATATTATCTAGAGGAGTAGAGGTCCCAAGCTTACATACTTCCCACTAGTTAGTGACATACATCTTAACAACATCCCAATGCTTTTTCAGAAGTACACAACACGTATGGCCAGGTAACAGTACATCTGACAAATATCTGGACATAACAACACACTAGGTAAATACACTGAGCTGCTAGGCATGTCACCAAGCACTGTCTACACTACAGGCAGACTGCCACAACACTATCCCAAGTTTCCTATGGGGGAATACAACAGTAATTGCAAATATAGCAGGCAATACAGGCATGTAACAGCATGGAGTAACAGACACCAGAGTGAAAGTGCATACCCACAACCAATCTCAGCACATTCACAGTCACATTATGGCAAGCCTAATTAATATTACAGTATATGGACTGTGTGAACAAAACCATCCTCATATTTGCCACTTACACACTAACCCTACATATACTGGCCCAATTCACAGTGTAGTCTGATGCCTGACTGTAGTATGGGACATGTCTCAGTCTGGCCCTAAAACATATACACTGATAGGGTACCAGAAACTGGAGCAGCATGCAACGTCAGATAGTACAGGACCAAGAACACTGACATCTACCCCAGTCTGTACACAGGCCAGATAACATATTCACAATACACTGCTACACAATACTGACACTCTGTCAACAAATACCATAAGTAAACAAAGAAAGTGGAAAAAAGTGCCAAAAGTAAACTGATAACCAAAAATAAGGCATTGGAAGGTTCACCAAAATAAAATCCACTGTTTTATTGATCACACACGATATTAAAAAACGTAAAACACATCCAGAATGCATTAACTGTATCACCACGTTTTCGGCACAAAAACTTCTTCAGATGAGCATACCAACTTCTGAAACCCCTTTATATACAGAAATATCCCCAGTTAATCGATTAACAAACTATTATACTTTTAAAAACACAGTGCAAAAATAAAACTATATACACAAACAATGAAACACAATAAATACAGAAGTGCATAGAAAATCATTTGTTGGTCAAGCAGGAATCTTGTAAAAAACATACATTATTTACAATCTGTAAAAACTAATAAACAAAAAATGTTTAAAAATGTTTAAAAATAAAAAAACTTTTTAAAACCTCATTTAAAACACTGTTGCGTAGGTCATACAAAATGTAAAATAGCACCATCTGCTGGAAAGTCACATCATTTAAAGTTTAGCTGACCTAAGCTTTAAGGCTGGCTTCAATGAAACCATCTCATTCAAACCAGGATACCTAATAGCTTCAAGAACTAGTTGCCAGTACAGTTCCCTCTATTCTAGGCGTGTTTCCCAAGGGCCACCCCTAGGATCAATGGGCAATATTTCTATTACATAAAAATGAAAATCAGCTTCTGCACGGTTCAGAGTATGTTTATACAGAGAATTGTTACTGTTCATCTTTTTTTATATCGTACCTGTGTTCATACATTCTTGACTTTAACTTTCTCTCAGTTTTGCCTATATAGAATGCTTCACATTTGTCACACAAGGCTAAATAAATAATTCCATTAGTATTGCAATTAGCAAAACCATTTGTCTTAATATGTCTGTCTCTACTTTTCAGATGAACCATCTCTCCAACTTTTACATAAGGGCATTGGGCACAACAACCACACTTGTATGTGCCCCTTTTGTTAGAAAAGTGAACACCTGTCCTAGGGGTACCATTCTCAAAAATGTTTTTAATACAGTGTCTCCTGTAAATACACTTAAAAGGTTTATCAAATATATACTGCAGGTCTGATGTACTAGCAAATCTGTTCCATTCTCTTTCTATAATGTTTCTGGCCAACTCAGCATCCCCGCCATAAGTAATAACCAAAGCACTGTTGTACCCATTATCACCTGACCTCTCTGATGTTTGAATATTTTCAAGGTCCTGATTGTCACTCCCAAGAATGGGGGCAAACTTAGATTTTCTTGCTTCCAAAACTTCATTGTATACTTCTGCTAGAAGCTTTTCTGGGTACCCCCTAGCCCTGAACAAATCCATAAGATAAGCAATTTCATTAATAAAATCATTGTCATCTGAGGTCATTCTGGATATTTGAACAAACTGGCCCTTTACTAGCCCTTTCTTCTGGTGATGTGGGTGTGCACTGGTATAATATAGGTAAGAGTTTGAAAATGTTGCTTTTCTGTAAACTCTAGTTCTGAAGCTCCCTCCAGCCTTACTGATACTGAGGTCCAGATATCTCATTTCATCAGAAATGATTTCATATATAAATCTTAAGAAATCTGTGGTGCTAGACACATAGTTAAAGCAATCTAAAAACCTACTGTCAGGTTCTACCCAAAATAAAAAATGTCTTAAAAAAACGAGCATAAAAATTCCAACAACACCTGAAATCACAATTGAACACAAATTTCTTTTCCCAGTAGGAAAGTATAATGTTAGCGTACATGGGGGCACAATGGGCCCCCATAGCAACACCTCTTAGTTGTTTAAAATACTCGCCCTCAAAAAATATAAAAATTGTTTTTTAAAATCACACCCATTAAGATTAAACATGTTATAAAATCATTAAAACTTATGTCATTAGTATCACTTAAAACCTCTTCTAACCATTCTAAATCCAGAGTGTGGGGTATTGAAGAAAATAAATCTATCACATCAACCATGATAAAAGTAAAGTTTTTACACAGGCCAGATAACATATTCACAATACACTGCTACACAATACTGGCACTCTGTCAACAAATACCATAAGTACACAGATCTCAGTACTGTACAGACTACAACAGAATGTCCAGTTTTTTTTCCCTCAAATATAAGGCCTCCTATACATAACATGTTTGGCAGTCTGATATATCACTATCTTGATATCAGGAATGATGTCAGTAAATAATGATATACTGTACATATGCACTTCTTACTGCATGGCATGTGGACAAAGGGTGACAGACTTGGGGGACAGAGGCACAAACAGAGGGCCAATATTGACATATTGCTGTGATAAACTGAGAAAATTGCTGTGAGATATCTCTTCTGAGGGATGTGAAGTCAGTAACACACATGGATGTCACCATTTACTGACTGTGATTATCAGAGAATGCTACTGCATTTATAAAGACAGAAAATGTGTGAGTAACACACCACATCTAACACACTAAACTCTGGCCAGTCTGCAGATAGCCCTACAGGTGAGAGTTTCCTTAACCACATAGCACTGCCATGCCAGACTTTAAATCATGCAGAAGAGCCATGCCCACACAAACCCTATTAAACCAACATTACTTTAAATGTAGAACAGCAATACTTAAATTCTGTCCCCATGTCTGGAACATCCCCCTTCAGTTTGTTGGCCTGTTTCCACAGTGTTTGTTGTAAGAGGTATTTCCAACTACCCTCTGTGATGTTTGCCAGACACACACATGAAGTCCTTCTCACAATGAAGAAAAAGGGACAACACCCACATGAACTGCTTAGTTATAGGAGTGTGTTTCCATGCAATTGGCTATAGGAATGATACCACGGCTGTTCTACATGCAATTAGCAAGTGGGGGACTCCAATCCATGCACAAGCCATCAGCTGATCATGAGCATTACTTACAAAAGTCAAGCTGCTACCTATGCAAAACAGATGTGTTTTCCATATCTATCAGGGAGGGAGAGAGAGAGAGAGAGAGAGAGAGACAGAGAGAGAGAGAGACAGAGAGAGAAAGTAAGAAAGGAAGAAAGAAAGAGCCAAGCATGTTTGTGTATGATCCCTGGGTGGAGAGTGGTCTCTGGGTATTATAATGGTTGCCTATATTGTTTACTAATCCATACTGTCACATAGTAATTGCACATGGCAGTAGACATTTATGGCTGTGGATTGTCAACAACAACCTCTACAGTGTTTGACAACTGTTGGTCTTGTAATGTGGACATTGGGACATACAGATCTTCAATATAATAATGTAGACACACACACACACACACACACACACACACACACACACACACACACACACACACACACACACACACACACACACACACCTACTAGTACTGAGTTTCAACCCCCTACCTGGCTATGTATTGCTATTACAGTGTGACACAGTTATCACACATGCCACGGAGCTTACATGTTGGAGAGCAGTCCAAAGGTATCTTTGAATGTGAGTGACATCAGCAGTAGTGGTAAAGGAGGGGTAAGGGAAGTGTAGTAAGTGTGAATGTCCACAACATCAGGTGTCAACAATGACACACACACACACTCTCTCACACAATCACACACATTATCACAGTTGCCAGGGCCAGGATTGGAACTCCTACCTAACTAGTTTGCTACACTACAGTGTTACGCAGTTATCACAAATGCCATGGAGCTTATAGGGCTGAACCTTGGCCAAAGGGTTATTTCAAGGTGACTGACATCAGCAGGTGTGCTAAAGTATGACAATGGGAGGTGCACACACACACACACACACACACACACACACACACACACACACACACACACACTTGCCAGTACTGAAATCCATAGGTTCATTGCTTCACAGGTGTGTAGTAGGTGAATGGATCTGAAGGCTCTACTAGACTAGGCCAAAGGAATACCTTGGCATCAGGCCACATGACAATAGTCCCCAGTGTGGCTCAGGGGTGTAGTCCCTGGAGTGGTCCCCAGCAGTGGGTATTGTATTCACCATCCACTCATCTGAGTTTCTATTGCGGGTGGCTAGTGATGTGCACTGCTTCCCATGTATGTGATCTATATTCCATAACATGGACAGTGTCTGGGTTGTGCACATGTCCCGCTTGCATGTTCTTTGACATGTGGAAGTGTTCTTGAGGTCTCTGGGGCATGTTGTGTGGACAGACTGTTATCTTCTGATGTAGCATTCCTGACCTCATTTGGTGAGATCTGCTTATGTAACTAAGGTTGCGATTGCACCTACATTGACAGTGTGATACGGGTATTCAGTGGAGTAAGTGGCATCTGTCCATACAGGGCATGTGTATAAGGCATGGTATTCCCTTTCTGGGCAACATTTGCAGACTCTACAGTTGTTGCAGGCGTCCAGTGGGGAACATGGCAAAAGGGCCACTGTACACATTTATTTGGCTACTGAAGGGATGGAATAGGGTGCCATTTCCTTTTACTTGCTGGATAACATACAGTCTGGAGATGTAATACATCAAAGTACTTTCTGATGTCAGTGGAACTGTTGTGGTCAACAGGCATGTAGCCCACTGCTATCACACTGTGGTTACTATCTGGGAGGCAATATGCAGGGAACTACTGCGGTGGTGGTGCTACGGTAGCATTGTCGCCTCACAGTAAGACGCTGTCCAGTTTGATTCTCAGCTAGAGCGTCTTCTGCGTGGAGACATGTGTGAATGGCATACCTTCGTTGAAGGTTGTGCATCAGGGCTGGTAACTCGGCACGTAAAAATCAACTACCAATCATTAGCGGACCTGAGTTCCACTGTGGTGACCCCTAACCGGGAAAAGCTGAAAGACACAACAACCAATATAGTGGTTGTTGCCTAGCCAAGTGTGTTTGTATATGATATGTAGGTGGAGAGTGTTCTCTGAGTAATAGAAGGGTTGCCTATATTGTTCACTAATCCATACTGTCACATGTAGGGCTGTGGATTGTCTACACCAACCTCTCTGGTGTTTGATATCTGTTGGCCTTGTAATGTGGACATTGTGACATATACTATGTCCTCAACGTAATAATTTAGCAAAACCACCCCACAATTGATCCTGTTATTACACAATCACAGCAACCTCCACACAGGACACTGATGACAAACACCCACTTGCCAGTACTGCGATTCAAACCCCTACCTAGCTACACATTGATACTACAGTGCACCACATTTATCACACATGCCATGCAGCTTACAGGATGGATGTTGTCCCAAGGTACTTCTATGGTGAGGAACATCACCAGCCCTTGTAAATACTGACAATGGGTGATGTAGTGGTTGAGAGATCCCAAAAATAATTTTACCCTAAACACACATTTACATTTGCCAGGGGTAAGGTTCAAACCTCTATCTAACAATCTTTTCATACCATTATGTTATGTATTTACCACATGCACCACTTACCTTACGTGGTTTAGGGTTGGCAGCAGGTACTTCTACGGTAGATGATATCTGCAGGACTGCTAAAGTCAGACACTGAGATGTGTACTGGGTGTAAATAGGGCCAGAATCTTTGAGGTACGGACTTACATATGTTCACACACAAACACTTGCCATGGATGAGATTCAAACCCATACCTATGTAGTTATTGCTATACATTGTTCTGCATTTATGGCATGTGCCATGGAGCTTACATGCTGGAGAGCTGTGCCAAGGTATTTTTGAAAGTGAGTAACATCAGCAGCAGTGCTAAAGGAGGGGTAAGGGGAGAGTAGTAAGTGTGAATGTCCATAAAATCAGGCATCATCAAAGACACACACACATTCTCTCACACTAACACTCACAGTTGCCATGTCTGGGATTAGAACTCCTACCAAATTAGTATGCTATACTATTGTATTATGCAGTTACCACAAGCCCCATGGAGCTTATACTTTGGAGAACTGTCCAAAGGTATCTTTGAAGGTGACTAACGTCAGCAGCAGTACTAAAGGAGGGGTAAGAGGAGAGTAGTAAGTGTGAATGTTCATAAAATCAGGCATCATCAAAGACACACACACTCTCTCACACAAACACACACAGTTTCATAGTTGCCATGTCTGGGAGTAGAACTCCTACTAAATTAGTATGCTGCACTATAGTATTACACAGTTATCGCAAGTACCACAGAGCTTATAGTGCTAACACTTGGCCAAAGGGTTATTTCAAGGTTACTAACATCAGCAGGCATGCTAAAGTATGAAAATAGGAAGTGTAGTGAGTGTGAATGGCCTCAAAATCATTAATCTTCACACACACATACACACACACACACACACACACACACACACACACACACACACACACACACGCGCACACACACACACACACACACACACACACACACACACACACACACACACACACACACACACACACACACACACACAGTTTCACAGTGGCCATGTCTGGAATTAGAACTCCTACTGAACTAGTACACTACACTATAGTATTACACAGTTATCGCAAGTACCACAGAGCTTATAGGGCTAGCACTTAACCAAAGGGTTATTTCAAGGTTACTGACATCATCAGGCATGCTAAAGTATGAAAATGGGAGGTATAGTGAGTGTGAATGGCCTCAAAATCATTCATCTCTACCCACACACACACACACACACACACACACACACACACACACACACACACACACACACAGTTTCACAGTTGCCATGTCTGGGATTAGAACTCCTACCTAACTAGTTTTCTACACACGTATCACAAGCATCATGCAGTTTATAGGGTTGAGACATGGCCAGGGGGTTATTTCAAGGAGACTGACATCAGCAGGAGTGCTAACATGGGCAATGGGAAGTGCAGTGTGTGTGAATGGGCCATAAATCATTAGCACATCATGTGATATCGGCCAATTGGATGTGTGGTTGGTGGGACAGGCCTCATAATGGAAATCTCTCTAACACTGTTTGTCTTTCTCTTCCCCACATCTCTGCATCTGTATGTTTGACATATTATGGTGTGTTGGCCTTGGATATGTGTGAGTATTCCTATCCAATGTGCGTGCAAAGCATGAACGTGTATGTGGTGTGTGTGCACAGACATCTGCGAATGACAAATATGTATAGTCCACTGTGTTGTCAGACATGGGCTTCATTTCTCTAAGTGTAGGAGCATACCTTCTGTATTAAGTGTGAGAATCCATTCCAGGTAGGGGTGTACTCCAGTCCAGGGTTTGGTGTTCTACACCTACAGCTAGTCTCTGCAGGATATCTGTAGATAGGTTGACAATATGGAGTCGTAATGGGAGACAGATAGTTGGATACCGTAACTATTGCTGTCTGTGCTGCTTGTGTTACATGGTTGGTGTTAGCAGAGATATTCAGATATATGTACTGTTTTACACTGTGATGTAGTATGTCAACTACTGACAGATATACTTATTTACTCACAGTTATTTTCTGGGAAATACAAGATGAATGAAGCTGTGCCCAGTATTGTGGTCTGCAGCCTACATTCTTGCAAACTCATGCCACTCTGGAGGGGTAGCTGCAGACACTTGCTGATGGGTCTGTGTAAATGGTCCAGCACCTTGGTACTATGGTGGCTGAAGATTCCCTTCTTGTACATATAGTGGCATAACAGAATGGCCATATCCTGCTGTGGCCATACCTCTCAGCTGTACAGATTCACCCAGGTTACCCAGAGGCAGGGCTTATATATCTGGTCAGTTCCCCTTCACATTGTGGTTTACAAGCAGGTTTGTTGCCACCCATTACTAAGTTTGCAGGCAGGGGTAGTATGGGCACACTTCAGAGTTTCAGATCACATACTCCATGACGTCCATGCTTCTACACCCCCCCCACTCTGTTATTCTATCCTCTTCCTAACATTATGCAAGCGATATCTGAGAAGTATCCCTGTAGTTGGCCCTTCACCCCAGCAGTATTTAGGGGTTGGTCCACAGTTCGTGCAGTTGTACATGGTGCGCATGCTACTGGGATTGTCAACATGGCCTTGCATTTGTGTTCTGTTGACTGTGTTATGTTGTTAGTTGGGACCTCATGAGATACCATGCATTGGCACTACAGGTGAGGCACAGGCCTTTTACAGAGAACTGTAGGCCATTTGGTAGTGATGCAGGCCATCTGTAGCAGTCCAGTGCATTCTGTCACTTCTCAGGCTGCATGCCAGTGGATTCTCCTGAGGTGACAGGGTAAGTGTGCGAGGTGTTAATGGCAATAGTTCCTGTCTATATTAATCCAGTGGTCTGGACACAACCAGGGTGCTGCTTACAGCTAGGGACACACCTGCATGGGAAACCTCTTCAGCATGCTGCACTCTGTGGGTATTCCCATACAGAGGTAGAGTTATACTGTACTCATTCCCAACAGCAATGATATGACCTGTGATAAACCTGTGGCTGATGGTGGGGTGAGCTGAATGCATGTGTGATATGGAAGCTACTTGCAGTTGACTCAAAGATATACATGGGACATTCCCCTTATGCTGCCTTGTGCGGGGACATAGGCAGTCTCTCTTTATTTCATAACTGTGCCTTTTGTGGTCTGCCAGTGATTGGCCAGACTGCATCAGTATTCCATACTACACAGACAACTAATATGCTGCTAACCTGTATGTACAATTCCAAAGTTGAGTGCAGTTGACAGTTACATTACTCTGTCTATGGTACTTCCACCTATGTACTGTGTGTATGTCTGGGCCCACATTCATGGCATATCCATCTTTCAGACTGTGATAGGTATTGACAACTGGGCAGGGAGTATGGATGACTGCTGACATGGGTATTGCTGAGGAGCATTGTGGTTGGGAATGCAGTTGTCGGAACATGGCCCTGTCATCCACAATACTGTCCATAAGCCTCCTAGACACAACCCTCCATGCCTACATGCTGACCACTTCCAGACAATATTGAACACACAATAACCTAATACGTGGAACCCTGCATATTGTACACATTCAACAATCTATCCTGTAGATTGGACCAGCTCCGGTAATCTGTGCTGCACTGTTATTACACCTCACACTTACATGTTACTGCATTTCTGTACAGGATAGTGGGGGGGGGGTCACAACTGATGACTTTAAACATTTGCTATGACTGTACAGGTATTTCAGGTACTCTGTTGGCTTCCATTTCATTTTGTATTCAGACCTATTATGCAGACTGGAGGCATATCGGTAGAGTACAGATCTTAGATTATTAACCTACATTTCAGTTTCAGACCTCTTACCCTTTAGAACTAACATACAACTGCCAGGCCTCTTGTAGTCTGTCTGTTTAGGTCTGGAGGGGGGCTGTTAACCATTGTCATCAATTGGAGGGCTTAGCCCAGCCTTTCATTATGGTCATCTACACCTGTCCTGCTGGCTGAGGCTGGTGGTGGGTATATGTGCCTCACTGACATGCATGTGTGTGTCCTATGGACACACATTTGACCTACCACATGCACTGCAGTGGCATTTGTCACCTTGTCTAGTACTGCCTAGTATTTTGACACCAGTATTTGTTATGGATTTCATGCTGCCCATATAGGTGTCCACTATCTGCTGCCATGTCATTCAGCCATCCGATTCCCTTGCATGCCCATGTCCATACCATAGATACAACTATCAGAACATACTACTCCATTCAGCAATTGATGGGAAGAGTGACTTATCTTGTGGCTGTGCCAGTATTGAGGACGGTGCTGGAGGGCTGACTATGTCGGATGCACATAGTACACTCCCTATACATAGTAAAGCACAGTTAGTATCATATTTGGCATCCCTTTTACTGTATGTGTGAGTCAGAGAGAGGTGTCATTCCCTGGGTCCCTACCATATCAGTGTATGTGCTACGCATTGCCTCTTTGCCATGGGCAGGCTCAGGTAGTTCTTCCTCCGAGTCCCTCTGTGCCTGTGCCGGCCTTGGAAAAGGTGGGGGGCCGTGTGGCCTTGCTCCATGCTGTTCCTGCTGCAGCTGTTTCCGTAGAATCATACTGTGTAGCTTGGCACATACTATGAACATTTGTGTACATGTAGCTGAAGAGTACTGCAAGGTGCCACCGGGTATATCCAGGCAGCGGAACTGTGACTTGAGCATCCCAAACACACACACTCTATTATGACTCTGGTTTGTGTATGTGCCTCATTATGGATTTCTTGTTCAGGTGTGTGTGCATTTCTGTTGGATGTCATCAGCCATGGCTCCAGTGCATAGCCAGCATCCCCCACTAGGTGGACATATGGGATGTCCCTACTGGCAAATGACTGGTACAGCTGTGTCGAACCAGATGTGTGAGTTGTGATAGCTACCAGGGCTACCAGCACACACATTCAATATAATGCCCTAGGCATCGCAGACCACCTGGCAGTTGATGGAGGGGAAGCCCTTGCGGTTTATGTAGACCCTACCCTGCTCACTGGGTGGTGCTTTGATGTGTATGTGCGTGTAGTCTATAGCACCCACTACCTCAGGGTATTCTACTATTTGGTGGAAGAAATGCATATCGCTGGTCAATGCCTCACGGGTGTTGAGGAAATATATGTGCTCAACGGCATGTGCTGACATGGCATCCAGGAACTGGTGGAGTACTCTAGATGTTGATGCCTGTGAGATCACCATGATATCCCCAGTTGCCCTTTGGAAAGTACCTGTGGCTAGTATTCTTAAGCCTACACAAACCTTGGTATTCACTGGGATGGGTTCCCCTCTGTTGTTTCTGTGTGTGAAGCGTGGCTGGCACAGCTCAACAATTTGCTGTAGAATGTCCCTGTCCACCCTATAGTGCTCCACTATCTGCAGCTCATGTACTCCTGGTAGGTTACTCTGGGTCTGTACACTCTTCTCCTTCTCCTCACTCTGGGTCGGTCATCAGCATTCACATCCTCACCACCCTCAACCTCTAGAACATATTATGTATGAGAGGGACAGCAGCCCCTAACATTTTGTTAGTTTTGACAGGTAAAATTTCCTCATCTGTGTACACCGGTAGTGTAGAGTTTGTGGGAAAACACAGACTGGAAGATGTTTGCATAGTAGTGTGCTAGGCTGTTCCATGTATAATTGGTTGATTCTGATTCATTTCACCTGCCAGCTATGCTAGTTCTCCTTGATTGCCTTCCTACTGCTGTTTTCCCTTCCCATTGCCTTCCTATTTAAGCCCTGAGGCACAGCGTGTATACCCAGTTCTCAGATGTGAACACAGCTGATTTCCTGTGTTTTTTTTTTTTTTTAAACCTGGTGTGTGGCACGCACACCCATTTAGGCAATGTAAACACTGCTAGGCAACCTCAGACACACCCCCTTCCTTAGCTGTGCTTAGCTAAGGGCAAACACGGGCCACAGAGCTCCAATAAGCTTACAGTATGCATGACACTCCCCCTTATGTGGTCATCCATCTCTTAGACTTATACAATAGTGTTGCTGCACCTACACAGTTAGGTGCAAGCTAACACTAAGAGGAAATCTGTGATTCAGTATCAATCCCCTCATTTGCATAAAACAGAATGTTAATTTATAGTTACCACACTCACACTGAGCCTTCCCCTTTAGCAACCACCATTCCCTGGTATTCTTGTCTTATGCATGCCATTGACTATTATGGCAAAATGTTAATCTGTTTTTAAAATCTTATTTCCAACTTTTTTTCTTATTTTTGGGCCGATCCCATTTGCACACTGCTGCCCTACACTTAAACATCTGTGATCGGCCAAAAAAAAAACTTTTTTTATAAAATTGTAACTATTTTTCATGCCAATGGTCATATATTTGGCCATTGGCATGCCTACTACATTCAATACATGCTTTCGTTGGAGCTGTCATGCCTCCGTTTTGTAATTTGCAGAAATGTATTCGGTTAGTAACCGAATACATTTCTGCAGGTTACACTATTCCTGCAGACTCCTGCCTGCTTCCTGGATCACTAATTCACCTCATTTGCATGGTTTTCACCAGCAAATGAGGTAATTAGCATATAGCAGTTGTGTCCGTGCAGGAATAGTGTAAGAGCGCTTGTGCATGTCCCGGAAGCTCATTCCTGGATTGCTCATCTGCCATATTGTGTGCAGCAGCTCTTGCACTATTCTTGCACTCTGTGCAGAGCTTGCTCTATCCAGGGGTTAGTGCACTACATCCAAAAATAATAAATGTACAAATAACAGTTTTATGGTTTCATATTTCAATTCCTTGCTGCAAAGCTGTTTGTGTGGCAAAGATGGATAATGCACTCTTTCTGTGTTCTTAAGGTTCATTGGAGTGTAAGCTCAAATCCAGACCTATGTAGAAATATCTCATGTGCCATCATTTTCTAGTGTGTATGTCATAGACTACTTTTCCTAATTTCAACTACTTTGTAAAAACTAATCAAAAACTCCAGCCAAGCTGGAACTTTCAATGAGTGACCTTCAAACCTCTCGAATTAAAGGTCCATGAGATATATGCAAATGACCCCTATGAACACCAGGCGTTTCAGCTAATTAGCAATTCTGAATGCCTATGACTTATTTCATCATTTCAATAGACAATTTCAGACCAATAAAGTCAAACCACACTAGCTATAAATATGCATATTTCAGCCTTATTATGATCTCATCAGCAGAGACCAAACAGCATGTTTGACTAAGCATAAGAAACACATGACTGTTAAACCCAGCTGATGTCCATTATCATTAGGGTGACTGCAAAATATTCCACATAGCAAACTAAAACAAAGAGTGAAAAGGTCACAAAGAAAAAACAATCTGTAAAACTAAATGAAAACTCCAGCCAAGCTGGAACTTCCAATGAGTGACCTTTCAAACCTCTTGAATCAGAGGCCCATGGGATATATGCAAATGACCTCTATGAACACCAGGTGTTTCAGCTAATTGGCAAATCTGAATGCCCATGACTTGTTCATAGGTTGATAGGTTGGTACTAGGCTATCGGCCCTAGGGCCTATACAAGCCTAGCCATAACAATTCCCTGCCTATTTCTTCCCACAGTAATTACTTCTCTGGACCCCTGTCTAGCAGGGTGACTGATGTGATCCCCGGGGTAAATTTCCCATCTCCCATCCAATCATCAAGGTTCCTTCTGAAGAGGGCCAAAGAGGCACTCTGCTTGACATGTATGGGCAGTCTGTTCCACATTCTGGGGAGTCTCTGGGTCAGGAACCTGTCCCTCCAGAATGTTTTGTTCATTGTGATGACAAGGCTTAAATCCCTGGAGCTTGTTTCTCTGAGGGATTGGGATTTCTTTAAATGTAGCATGTCCAACAGCTCTGGGTTTGACATGGCCTTGTATGTTAAGCAGAGATCGCTTCTGAGTAGACGATATGCAACAGAGTATAGGTGGTGTTTTTTTAGACGGTCAGCATAGGGCATCTGCTTTAGGACTGTAATTCTTTTAGTGAGGTATTTCGGTGGCCTTTCTAGTTGTTGCAGATGTCTTGAAAGGTACATACCAAACAAGGTGTTGTATTCTATAATGAGTCTAATAAGGGATGAGTACAGTGGGACAATGACCTCCCTTTTTCTGGATGAAAAGCCCTTAGTGATGATATGTGCCACATAGAAGGATTTCCTGACTGTTGTGGTGATTGAAGATGAGACCACTGTCCACCTGTGTCCCTAAATCTCTTATCACACTTTCGGTGTTTAGTGTACTGCCACCTATATGGTAATTCATGGATACATGTTTTTTCCCAAAGGGGATAACTATACATTTCTTGGCATTGAGCTTGAGCCCATGGCTCTGGTACCAAGAATATGTTTCTCTAAGGCCCTTTTGTAGAATATCCACATCATTTGGGGATTCAATAATGGCTCCCAGTTTGCAGTCATCTGCGAACTTTGTTAGCCAGAGTCCCTTAGTGTTGGCCTGTACATCAGAGAAGCAGATGCCAAAGAAGAGGGGTCCCAGGACTGAACCCTGAGGTACTCCGCTTGTCACTTGTCTGGAGCTGGATTTGGAGTCAACTACTTTTACAGTGTGTGTTCTGTCAGTAAGCCAGTTGGTAACCCATTGAGTGACATAGGGATTAATGCCCAGCTTAGTAAGTTTATCTATGATTCCAGAGTGGGGGATAGTGTCGAAGGCCTTGGCGAGGTTCAGATAGGCTGTGTGGATCACCTTACCCTTGTCCATGGCTCTGGAGACTGATTCGAAGAAGTCAATCAGGTTCAGGAGACAAGATCAGCCCTTCACGAACCCAAACTGCGTGGGGTCCAGTGTTAGAAGGTTGCCAATGTTTTTGTTTATAAGTTCCATGATAATACGCTCCATAGCCTTGCAGATCAGGCTCTTCAGACTGATAGGACAGTAGTTCCTGGGATCTAAGGTGGATCCCCCCTTGTGGAGTTGGACAACTGTAGCTGTGCGCCACTCAGTGGGCACCATGCCTGAAGTGAGGCAATGATTAAACGTGACACTTAGGTGAGGTGCCAGTTCATTTTGTAGTTCATGTAGTACACAGCCTGGGATGTCATCTGGTCCCATGGATGCTGTATTCTTAGCTTTGGAGAGTGCATTTTTTACCTGCGTGGCCGTTATTACCAGAATTTGGCAATCTTTCGGTATTGAGATGGGCCCTTTAGTGGGTGAGAGGGGGGTGATGTTTGCACTGAACCGATCTGCCAGGATATTGGCAATATCCTTGGGATCAGTATATTTAATGCAATTCTGTTGTAGCTCAGAGCAGATCTGAGCATTGCCATTTAGATTCTTGACATAGCAATATAATGCCTTGTGGTTGTCTTTTGAATCTTTGGCAATTTTATTTTCGTAACTAGCTTTGGAGGATTTTATGAGGGATCTCAGATCCTTACTGAGGCTGGTAAGGGAGTTTTTTGCATCCTGGGATTTTCCTCTTTTCTACAACAGCTTCTTCCTTTTGTTGTAAAGTTTTTTTATGGCAAGGGACCACCAGATTGGCTTCCTTTGGAGGAGAGCATTTTGGTTATGTTGGGGATGACACGATTCATGCATAAGTGGATGTGCTTGTACAGTGCCTTAATGTAGGAATCAGCAGTCAAACTTTCAGTTCCCATCTGCATGAGTGTCATGAAGTTTGTCACTTCTGACTTGAGTAGCATGAAGTTGGCTTTGGAGAAGTTTTTTTTACGAAGGTTTCCTTACTGGGAGGTGGGGGTGGGATGTGGATGTCTAGGGTGATTAGCTTATGGTCAGACTTGACCAACGAGAAGGTGACCATAGGTGTGGAGCATCGATTTCCCATGTTGGTAATGCTCAGGTCTAGGAAATTGGAGCCCCTGGTGGGACTAAGGATTAGTTGACCCAGGGCGATGGAATTTATGTATTCCAAGAACCGTTGGGCAAAGGTGTTGGCACATGAGTAGTTTTCCCAGTTAATGGCAGGGTAGTTGAAATCACCCAGTATTAGGGTGTTTGGTTGTATCTTAATATTTTCCAGTATGTTTAGAAAGGTGTAATGAGAAACTTGGGGCATGGTGGGGGATCTGTAGCAAGCTACAATTTGGATTGCAGTCTTACCTAGTGTTAGTTGCACCTAGAGAATTTTAGACGCATTATGTTGGGCAACTAGCCTGGTGTTGTTAATATCCTTGGTGAATATGGACACTCCTCCACCTTTAGTGTTTAGGTCCTGGTTTGGTGGCCGAAAAGTGTGGTAAGAGTTGTAGCCTGGTATTGCAGGGGTGCTCTCTGGAGCCTTGAATCAGGTCTCAGTTACTGCACAGATATCGGTGTTCTCCATTTTTAGGAGTGCCTCGAGAGAGTGCATTTTAATGGACAATTTCAGGGCAATAAAGCCAATACCCTGTTTTACATATATCCCATGGGCCTCTGAGTCAAGAGGTTTGAGAGGTCACTCATTGGAAGTTCCAGCTTGGCTGGAGTTTTCATTTAGTTTTTACAGATTGTTTTTTTCTGTGCAATCTTCTCACTCATTGTTTTAGTTTGTTATTTGGGATATTTTGCAGTCACCCTAATAATAATGGACATCAGCTGGGTATAACAGCCCTGTGTTTCTTATGCTTGGTGAAACACTCTGCTTGTACTGTGCTGATGAGGTCTTAACAAGGCCAAAATATGCATAGTTAGTGGGGTTTGGCTTTATTGGCCTGAAGTTGTCTGTCAAAATGATGAAACAAATCATGGGCATTCAGAATTGCTAAATAGCTGAAACATCTGTTGTTCATAGCAGTCATTTGCATATAGCCCATGGGCCTTTGATTTGAGAGGTTACTCATTTGAAGTTCCAGCTTGGCTGGAGTTTTCATTTAGTTTTTAAAAATTGTTTTTTCTACACGACCTTCTCACTCATTGTTTCATTTCAACAACTTGTCTTTTCCTTTTTTTTTTTTTCTTTTTTTTTTTTGGCGGGTGGGTGGGCGGGCAGGCGGGTGGGGGTGGATGTTTGTGTGATGTACCACTTAGCACAAACATGAGAAATGGAGAAAAATGGATGTCAGGTTTGGCTGTGCTTATCTTGTTTGTGTGAAGCATGGCAGTATGCAAACTGGACTAGTGGGACACCCTGGAAGCAGGTAAAACACCAGCAAACAGGGGAGTCTGTAAAAGGGCAAAGGTCAAAAAGAATGCATTATTGCAATATCTATATTTCATCATGCAAGTGTGCTTAGCAGTACTGCACAGCTGTTAACACAGAGACAGTGCAGTTTATAGCAATGAACTGAAAAATAGAAGTGTCATTTCAACATTCTTGTTGCAACAGGTAGAACTGCCATGCACATGGTTTAGCATTCTAATGCAGGATATTCCATACTTTTTACTGTAGTTCCATTTCCCATTATATTCACTGTCACTTATAACACTTTAGATAGCGGAGCTGTTATGAATTATATGTATGAGGGATGAGACACCATTACTGTGTTTTCAGATGTATGACTAAGAGTATACTGTCTACTATATTTCTGTAAATATAATTCTGCTGTCTGAACTTGCATGGCCTTCACAATTAATGAAGACACATATACAAATGGATCTATATCAATTAACCTTGTCAGGTCACACACATACATGTGTAACAGTTCAAACTGTCACCTGCATTTATGTATGATTCCTGACTCTGTCTGAGTAGCACTTCTTCTGTGGCAAAGATGGAAAGTTAACACTGTGGAAGAAAATGTTTTGTCCCTTATTCCTAGGTTTGAATCCCACACTGTAAAAGTTAATTTTCCTCAGTGTATAAAGACAAAAAAAATGTCAGGTCTTTACATTTATGCCCCCAGTGCATGTTTGCAAACTTAATTCACCTAAAAGTTACTTTCCAGTTTCCAATATATATTTCCAGCTATGTCAATACATACCCCTCAAACTAAGGCCAAATGTCAAATTAACCTTCCAGTTTCAATTATTTAATTCCTCCCTGCCTGGCACTGCTGCACTCCACTTAACATTGCACAAACGGGTTTGGCATCATTGCTCAGGTTTGCTCACTACCAATAAACACAATAACAGGAATTAGTAGTAAAGCATCAGTTTCCATTGCTATAGTTTGTCTGGTAGACATGGCTGGCATTAGAGAGGAAGGTGCACACTTTAGGGCACAGAGGTAGGGTGTCCAAGAGTCCAGGATATTTATTGGACTCTGGTAAAGCACCACAACCAAAGGTTTCTGTAGGAGGACTATTCTGGTTCCCAGTACAAGTCTGAAGCATGGAATAGTTTGGCCAAGGCTGTATCCATTGCCACTGGTATCCCGTGCACTGGAGAGCAAAGTAGGCATCATTTGAATGACCTGCACAGGAAAAAAAGGGATACACTCAACCACTGGTTGCAGGAATTTGAGACTGCAGACATCCCACAGCTGTGTAAGTATTACAATAAGAGAGTACTTGTAAGACTTAGAAAGCTAAATATAGGCAAGACTGGTATGCATAGCACTCTTCTGGTCTTTTCTGTTCTTTCCAACAAAACCAACTGATGGACGCAAGTACTGTCTAGGTGCATGGCCCAACTACAAAGATTCAAAAAACACCAGAGCTAGCACACAATCTCTGATGTAATGATTTTATTTTCTCATATTGGTTTTGGCTAATTAAACCTTCATCAGTGCAAAAAACCACAGTTTTATAATTTCATAAATACTTCCTGCTATATTCTGATTGGTTATTCATAAACAATCATTAAACCCTGGAGAAAATAACCCTCCTAACCTGATAATCCACATGAAGGTAAAGACAAAAATATTTTAGGATTTAAGTTCAAACTATCAAAGTTTACACCCCCCATGAATAAATATGTGGTCAGTTTCTGCAGAAGATTTTGAAGGATTTACATTCTTATTATAATGCTTTTTCTAGAATTCATGGTTATAATCTTAATAAAATGGAATGGATTGCACTGAAGAAGTTAGCAGAGAATAAACATGTAGTGAATAATACAGCAGATAAGGGTGGTCAGGTGGTGGTATGGGGCTGGGCTATGTATTTTTTGGAAGCCAGTACTCAATTGTTAGATTTCTGGTTTTACCAAAAAATGTATTTCGATCCAATGCCCAAGTTTAAGATGGAGATTGATAAGTTTCTGAAACTGGCTTTTGAGGAAGTTATAATTTACAAAGACATTTTATTCCAGTTATCTGTGCAAGATCCTATTAGGTAGTACTTCTATATGCTGCCTAAATTTCATAAAAATACAGAATATCTACCAGGTAGACCTATTGTGGCAGGAAATGATTCACTTACTGAACCGTTGTCTGAATTCTTATCGTATTATCTTAAGCCATTGTTAGAGCTAATAAGATAAAGATAAAGAATTCATGATACGACTGAGTTTTTGACTATTTTTGATGAGATGCAGTTGGATCACGGGTGGTTATTGTGTACTATGGATGTGAAGGTGTTGTATACTAGCATTCGTCATTGAGCTGGTTTAATGACCCTAGAATATTGATTGGACCGAGCCTCATTATACAATCCATGCTTTAATCCTTTTTTTTTATGTCTCATGAAACATGTGTTGACAAAAAATGTTTTTTATTTTAAAGAGGAATGCTATTTACAACTCAGTGGTAATGCTATGGGTGCATCTTTTGCACCCATTTATGCGGACCTTTTCATGGGCTTTGTGGAAGAACAAATTATTTTTGATGATTCCCGTAACATCTGTCTTGAGGCCATGGACATCTGGAGGAGGTATTTGGATGATTGTTGGTTGGTCTGGAGGTCTGATGTCACATATTTATTGGAATTTGTACAATATTTAAATGACAAGTGGAGTATACAATTTATGGTGCATCGTGACCCCAGACAAATCACCTTCCAGGATGTACTGATAAATGTGGAGTTTGATGGGACTCTTAGCAGTCAGGTTTTCAGAAACTTTCTTCAAGTCAACACCCTTATGCATGTGGATAGTTGCCATCCCTCTCGTATTGTCAGAAATGTACCTAAGGCTCAGTTTTTTAGACTGAAAAGAATTTGTTCTTCCAAATAAGAATATAAAAAAGATGCTGATGATATGATTTGGAGGCTTTGTGATAGGGAATACATATATTTTGATGTTGTGAGAACATTTAATTCCACTCAGGAGGTTGATAGGGCACAATTACTTAGATACAAGCCAAAAAAAAAAAATCTGGAAATCTACCTGGACTCATCACAAATTTTATGGATCTTGTACAGAAGTACTAGTATATTTTGTTATTGAATGATGATTTAAGGAACATTCTACCAGCTAAATGTTTGTTCACATTTAGACGTGGGAAAACTTTGTGTGTTTGGTTCAAACACTACAAAAAGAGCAATAGAGTGAGTCAAACTTTGGGACTATTAACATTAGGTGGACAATTGATCAAGGGATGCCAACCTTGTGGACATTGCGATAATTGTAAATATGTCAGTAAAACAGAGTATTTCTCATCTTCCAACACCTCTAAGGCTTTTCAGGTGAAGGTGTTTGGTAATTGTAATACTGATTGGGTGATATATATTTGGCCACATGTAATTGCTCAGCTTTTTATATTGGGCAGACTTCTCACCCACTGAAGTTTAGGATTACAGAGCATTTGGGTGATATAAAATGCAAAAAAAATCATCTAATGCCCTATATAAATATACTTTAAAACACAATACTGCTATGTTCTGTTTTACAATTATTGATAAAATTAGTTTGGATAGGAACAACAAAGGATGATGACACAGGATAATGGACCAAAAAGATTGGATTATCAGGTTAGGAGGGTTATTTTCTCCAGGGTTGAATGAATGTTTGTTATTAACCAATCAGAATATAGCAGGAAGTATTTATGAGTTGATGTAACTGTTTTGTTTTTCACTGATGAAAGCTTAAGTAGCCCAAACCGGTATGTGAAAATAAAATCATTGCATCCGAGATTGTGTGCTGACTCTTTTCTGTTCTTTCCCCAGTTCCCAATAAATGTGAGTTCAATTAACAGGCTCATGTTGCTCTATTGGAGAGACTGATAGAAGCAAGTGGTATGTATGCAGCAGAAGAAATTTGTTATTGTAGCATTAAAAGTTAAAGATAGCTTTTTAGGTCTTTTATAGAGTTGTATCAAATTGAGCATGTATATCCCAACTGTAAAAGCAAGTATGCATACATAAGTTGTAAGAGTCCAGTATTAGACTGTAGTCAGAAGTTGTGGGTTCAAATACCATGATCCATAACTATACAATACTGTTATTTTTTCAATAATATTTACATTAAATTAAAAAGAAAATCTATACCAGTAGAGCAAATGCCCTACAGTAAATGGTAATTTGTCTAATTACACACATATGTGCAATATATGCACATTTCAAGAATTACTTTCAGCAATCTGTAATGTAGTGTGTATCTGTTAGGATATATACTTAAATGTAATACTTCTGATAAAAGAGTTGTATAACTGTATGTCACATATGATGCTACTAATTTTACCAATTTTTTTCTCACCCCAACCCTTAACTCTCTTTTTTTATTTTCTATTATGTGTCATCGAAATGTCTCCATGTTATCCATATGTACCACATCACTAAATGCTGCGCATCACTATGAGGTAGGCCAGCCCCAGTGGACCAGCCTGCCACTACACCACTGGCTCTAGCACCGATGCCTAGCACATCTGGCAGCCAACTTGGCAGATACTGCCTGTGCTGCCCCTGCACTAGCTGTGCTTTCAGGTAGTACTGCCCTAGAAGGTGGCACAGTGGTAATCTCCAGGAGCAGTAGCGGAGGTGTTGATTTTCTCACCCCCAGGGAGTTGCCAGGGATGGTGCTTAGGGTCATGCACCACACCATTGGTGTATGCCTAAGCTGGTTGGAGGTGCTGCTCTCCCTCATGGTCCATAGGAGCAGGAGATTTCAAGCTCTCCAGCCACCAGTGGAGTAAGGGAACAAAGATGACAGTCCAGTGTGTGAGGACTCAATTCTCACTGTCTCCAAGTTTGAAGTCCATGAGCCTGTGTTGTCCCCTCCCTCACCCCAATCATGGTGTCCCCCAACCTTTTGTATCCATCAATGTCCCTGTGTCTTGTCTTGTTTGTCTTGTATGTTTGCATTTTCTTCCTCGCCTACCCAACTTACCTGACCTAGACATACCTATTACTCAGCAGTTCTCTCTTACTGAATTTAAAAAAAGTTCACCTGTCCTATAAAAAAAAATCCCATATATACCTCCCCATTTCATACGTGTCTTCTTGACACACTTGATTCAGTCCAGTTGGCTATACAATCTGATTGCATTATTGTCACAGCTCTTTGTGGAGGTCACAATCCAAATGCGGTTAATATTCTGCACTTATTTTCAGTTTACACTGTTAAAGAAATGGATAGCTATGGTTCTTTCTTCCCTCCCTCCAGCACATTCCTGTATTGCTTTCCCTTTGTTTTTCTCCCTGCTTGCTCCCCATTTCACTGCTTTCTTATCTATTTCATTTTTACATCTATAATCGGGTCAAAAATTAGAATCACACACAACACACATAAACGGCAGTAAAAGCAATGGATCCCTTCACTTTTGGGGCTCTATTTTATGCGGAGTTTTACATTATGCACTGGTGCACAGTGATGGTGACTGGTGGTACAAGGCTGTGGTTATCTCCACCCAATGCTACTTAACCCTGCTGCACTATGCCAACATTCAGCAACACATGTACTATAAAGAACTCATGTCATTGCATTATCACTATTTATTTAAATGTCTTTAAAATTTTTAGATACACCTGGATTTGAACCCAGTATCACCTGGGCTCAAAAAGCAATGTGTCAATGCATTTACACTTGCTGCCACAGAGTCGATTAAGCATCAGGTGTGTTTCATAGACTCAGTTCTAACTCTCAACGTGGCTCGCATGTTTGAACTGCACTGCTTAACTACATGCAAACATGGAAAGTATTGAAAATGTGTATCTCGCATGTGCAAATACTTTGCAATGGTTGTGCAAACCTGCTGCTCACTGTGCTATGGAAAAGTAAATATTATTATGCATTACTACTGTTTACTGTCCATTTCCTGTATATGATATGAAATTACATGTGGAAACAACAAAACTGAAGGCCTATCTAACAGTATTTCACATATTTTCAATACAGCTATGTGTTGCTCCCCCAAAGCATTGCAACCCTGGTGTCTCAGTACTTTTTCCACACATATATCACCTTTACTACAGACATTAATATTAAATGTTGTGTGATATACAATACACATCAATCTGGTAACATGCAGAAGTAGAATTATTGACCCATAAGCCTAAAAAGCCATATCTGCAAAGCTAGGGAAGGGATCAGCATGGACGTTATCCACAGGGACATAGGTGACCTTCTACACACATGACCTGACCTATTTTGGTTTTGTCACGGTTAGATCTTGCTTATTAAACCTAGTGGACTTCTTTGATAATGACCCCAAAGACTTTGGTGAGGGATAACAGGACATACCCCTATGTTGATTTATCCAAGGGCTTTGACACTATCCCAGATTCAGGTATCATAGAGCAAATCTCCCATCTAAGGATTAACCCATACGTTACTAGATGTATCGCCAATGGGCTCACTGACAGAATATACACTGTCAAAGTTGGGGACTGCACCTCCATCACTAGACCAATAACCAGTGGAATACCACAAGGATCTGTGGTGGGTTTTTAACTGTTTGGAAACTATTTCTCTGAAGTCCAGGCAAAGGTAGATGGCCTGTGGCTTACCAAGTTTGTAGATGATTGTTGATTGGATGCAGGCATATAGAGTCCCCCAAATATATTAACATATTACAGAAGAGCCTGACGCAGACAAATGATTGCTGCTAAATTCACAGATTGAACCTTAAAGGAAAACATTCCTCATTGCCCCATTTGGCCATGAAGTGCCCCTGCTAATTATTATATACATGCACCCTTCTAAGCTCAAACACAGTGCTAAGGAATTGGGAGCACATGTTGATAGCAATCTACACCTCAATCACTATGTTCCATATTGGTGAGACACACACATTCTGCATAGTGGACCTCATAACTAAGGCCATCACATCCAAGACCAGGAAGGTCATAGCTCTGCTGTACCCTACCATTTTCAGACCACTAATGTGGTACAATACTTCCGTCTATCTGCACTTCACCAGACATCTGCAGAAACTGGAGAAAACACAAAGGTTTGTGACTGAGAGAATCCAGGGCCTCCAAAACATGACAAACATGGAAAGATTAAAAGACTTGTCACTGTACTCAGAGTCATGCAGGCTGCTGAGACTTGACCTACCTGGCCTACAGAGTAGTCTCAGTTCCTGCACTACTAGAAATGCTGGAATCTACAAATCAAATGGGACATGTATAACTTACTACAGGGATCTCAAACTACCATGTGACATTAAAACAACATGCTGAGGAAACAGATATATCTCCCAGGCATTGCTACTCCTTTGTAATAGACTCCCACTGCATGTGAAGCAGTGTTCCTCAATGCCTCTATTCAAGCTCAACCTTGACAACTGGATGGGTGATTCTAAATTCACCCCTGAGGTGGCACTTATGTCTGTCATAGACAGGGCCAGTCAGGGTAATCACAATATCTGTCTGCTAACAATGACCATCTAACTATGCTCAATAAGGGTGCTTGTATTTTTACATGGCTAAGCTTGTAAATGCCCTAGGGCCATTAGCCTAGCAACTGCCTATGAACCTATGAAGCTATAAACCTATGCAGGCCTCCCAACATCTCTCCAACATGCCCTGCTGTTGTCACTCACTATAAGTTGACCTGCCATCTAGTAAAAGTCAGACTTGTGCCATGGCACCTGCATAAAGTACTGAGTTCTGCAGTTTGATAACTTAGATAGGTAGACATTCTATTCTCACTGCAGTTAACTGTGTCTGTGTGTGAGCGTGTGTGTGAGCGTGTGTGTGTGTGTGTGTGTGTGTGTGTGTGTGTGTGTGTGTGTGTGTGTGTGTGTGTGTGTCTAGCCAGAAGAGCAGAACTGTGTGTCATACAGTTGCTGCTTCAATCCCATGGATTTACAGTATTTTGATACTTGCTCATGCCTACACATGCATTTCATGCAGGCCTCCCAAACAGCTTCTCTCCAACATGACCTGATGATGTTATCTATAAGTTAACCTGCAGTCTTGTATAAATCAGACTTGTGCTGTGAAACTTGTGTAAATTACTGAGTTCTGTAGTCTCTGTATTTAAATTGATTGGGGTTCTATTCTCACTACATTCAAGTGTGTGTGTTCTCTTGCTTGACAGTACAAAGAGCCTTTTACACCAGCATGTAAGACACTGTTTTTACCATATTCTGCTCAACAGACACTACTGATGTTATCAGCTATAAAGTGTTGCCTGAGACACTCAAGTCAAATTTGAGTGGTGGTGCTTGCTTTAAATACAGAGGTCTGTAGTCTGTGTACTCAGTTAGGGGTTCTATTCTCACTGCAGTCAACTGGGAGAGTGTGTGTTTGTGCTCTTGCCTGACATTACAGAGAGTCTTTTACACCAGCATGTGAGACATTGTTATTACCATATTCTCCTCAACAGACACTGCTGATGTCATTGGCTATAGCTGATTTGTGGATATGCAGTATTCCCACCAGGTCAGGAGCAGAGACTGGCCTGGAGGCTAGGCAGAAGTCACCTCATCCTATACAATACAGATTACAGTGACATGACTATCAGCTTATCCACATACATCATGGTGTGGTTTGTAGGCCTGTGTTTTTTGGTGAGAAACCCCAGTGGTCTCTCCAGTTGCTGCATGTGTCTGGTAAAGCACATGCCAAAGACAGCGTTATACTCTATTAGTGTTCTGATGAGGTTTGAGTACAGTGCTATCATACAATCCTAAGATCTGAATATGATAGCTTGACTTATGATGTGCACAACATAAGCTTTCAATATCAGTGTGGATACTTGGTGGTCAAACTTCAGATTGCTATCTACTTGTGTTCCCAGTGCTTGCATCACTGGGTTTCAGCATAGCAAGACTGTTGTCAATGCTGTAATTAGCATGGAATTCTACTTTTCAGAAGGACAAAATAAAGACACATTTCTGCATTTATTTGTAGACCATGTGGCTTTGCCACTAATCATTTGTCTGTGTTAGCCCCTCCTGTAGTATGTTATCATCATAGGTGGACTCACTGATTGTACCCAGTATGCAAGAATCAGTCAACACAGTAAGCCAAAGGCCATATACTTTAATCTGACCTGTTGAGAAATAGATTGCAAACAGTAAAGGGCCAAGCACAGTTCCCTTGGGTACACCAGTGGTGACAGCTCTACTGGTACAGGTTGATTTGCCAAATTTCACAGTATGGGTTATGTCAGTGAGCCAATTGGTTACCCATCTAGTGACATGAGATTAATCCCCAGCTGGAAGAGTTTCTCAATGATCTCTGTGTTGGGGATGATGTTCAAACCCTACAGCAGCTGAGGATAGCCAGTATACACTGTCTTATCTATGTCCAGGCCTGTCACACAGAATCAATGGGCTGTTACAACATCACAGATCCCCTTTCACATGATTCATCATATACACCTTCCTGACATGGTTTAATACGCACTTCAGCACACCCTCCACACATACTATGTTGCTGTAGAAGGGTGTTTTCAACATGCATCCATGTGAGTTAGGGTGGTGGGACAGCACCCAATGCATGCATGTATAGACACATCCTGACTCCTCATCTGTGAGGTAGACCAACATGTCATCATATACCTTTTTAAATGGACACTAGTGACATCCCAGCTGTGTGCAACAGACCTATGTGAGCTGTTAATGTTACATCTGTTAGATGTCCTCAAAGAGATCATCAAGGGCATGCATGATGACAAAACTATCATCCTTTTGAACTTGACAAGCTCGAGCTATTTGACACGAATCCACACTGAAGTATTCACTCAGAATTGTCAGATGTGGCCATATATACCTATATCACCAAGTGGCCAGACCAGTGTATCACATACATGACATCTAAATATGTTGACATGTGTGAAGTTACGTATATCTCAGGACCAGTGATCAGGTCCGTACATCAGCATTGTCTACTAGGACCTTTCCTGTCCTTTATTTAAGTAATTTACATCACAGATGAGTACACATAATGTGTCTAAACAGCTGCCTGAAGGACTACAGATTATGAGCAATCATAGACTCCAGCTGTGATATTAGTATAATGCAGATAGTATCAACAAACACCAACGATTGCTGCCACAGCCATGACAACACCTGCAATGACATGCAAACATGGAAAGATTTGTTACATCAGGAAAATAAACACACAGCCCAAGTATAATCTAGACATCACACCCTATAGTCAGACCAATAGATATGCAACCTGTGTCCTGTGAAGATGGTAAGTGGAATATCCACCAGCATGTGGTCACAGTGCTGACTTCTCCCTTGTGTGTAACACAAGTACTAAATATATGAAGGAGATCCATATCAGAGGTCATAATATCTCCATAGTTTCCAGCCTTCATCACACCAATAACTGAGTGCAATGCACCCTTCTTTATGTACTCCCCTAGACATCTTCCACTGATGTGAAACTGAAGTGTATCACCTTTGTTAAAGTGAGCTGTCATACAGCTTATTAGCCATACCTAGGTATTCTTTTTTTGGCATAAACATTACAGTCTGATGGTGTGGAGCCCCCATCAAGTTGTTACACCAGATGCATGTGTGCTACCTGTTCTGGTGATGTACACAATACATGCATAGGTGTTTGACAACATTAATGGTATGGGTAACATTTGTGACAGTGGATTGTGCCAAATATATGTGTAGATATATATATATATATATATATATATATATATATATATATATATATATATATATATATATACATATGGTTTACCTTTATATTGCTGACAGATACATCCCCAAAACAGCTTCCATGAACTGCAATGTGTGACTTCTCAAAACCGTGAATGCAGATGTTCCGAATAACAAAATCTCACCCCCCTTTTTGATCCATGTAGTTGAGAGAATGGCCTAATGGTGAAGGTGTTTGCCTTACAAACACAAGGTGCAGCGTTTGAGTCTCACAAGGGATAATCGCCTAGGCTTACAATGGCTCGCAAGGGTAGTTAGTCTAGTACTAACTTATGAGCATGTTTATACAGGGTTTCTATGAATAATTAGAACCTTTACACTCCTGGGATCACTTCATTGCCTCTTCTTGACAGATGCTCAGTTAGTTAATCAATGGGGCGGCGAAAGATGACACACTCTAGCAAGGCTTATAAATGTCCTCGGGCAGATAGCCAAGTACCTACCTATGGTAGCACTCATTTCAGCTCTGGAGCAGTCAGAAATGTCAATGTCCAATGTTTATTTGAAGTTTATAGAATTTGGCCGGACAAAATTCATGGAAATTGTTTGCATATGTGCACATTCGTTAGAGGTGGTTTCAGCAATATAAAGGTAAATATATATATATATATATATATATATATATATATATATATATATATATATATATATGTGTATATATATATATATATATATATATATATATATATATATGTCCCCTTCACATGACTGAATCTCAAAATACTGAATTTCATTTAACATACTACTAGCAAAAGATACAGGAAAACCAAAAACAAACAAGTACCAGTCTCTCGGAGCAAGAAGGACTTGTAAAACTAACGCTCTTTATTTGAAGAATCACGGAAGCTTCCTCAGACAAATACAAATTATAATTAAAACCATCACGTTTTATAACAATGTATCGTGATGTCACTTCCTTTTAAATTTTACCACCACAAATCATAAAAATAGGAAGTCAATTTACAAGATGTCGCACCATAATGTTAAACATATATTTCATGTCAGCATTACCTTTAAGGTCTTATATTATAATAAATGGTTTACATAAGTTAATAAAACACATATTCATACGTAAAACGAACAATAATAATCAATCCATTAAATACTCTAAAATAAAAAATGGTCCAAGTATTTAGAGTATATTACCAAATGTATATTTTCCATTGGAATCAATTATTTTAAAAATCAATTATTTTTAACAATTAATTTAAAAAAAATTAATTTTAAAATTATATATTTTTAAAAATTGCATATAAGCCGCTCATCTCATATAACTTTTGTATCTCAAAATAGCAGCAATAACTAAAAACTAAAATGTTATGTACGAAAGTTAAACCTAAAACTGTTGTTTAGTAACGAGTTCCCTGGTGAGGCGCCCATGTTCAAACTGGCTAGTTCATTTAACCCCCCCTTGCAACCTAACCTAAACATCTTCGAGAATGTCTGTGAACTTGATCTAAGACATTTATTTCAAAAGATAAAATGGTTTGATAACCATAGTAATATCTCATATGACCAAACAAGGGCATTGAATAGCCTTCGTGAATTATCAGTTAGAGTGATGAAACCGGATAAAGGGGGTGGTGTAGCCATTTTCGACAACTCTGATTACATTAATAGAATGCAATTAATTTTGGAATCAGATGCTTATGTACAATCTTCCTACAGTGAAATGATAGGCATTCACAATAGGGTTAGAAGTTACTTTAGAGACTTGCTTATTGATGGCTTAATAGATATTGATACTTTTAATTTTATCAATATCTTATCACCTAAAGTGCCCGTAATGTTTGGGTCCCCAAAATTACATAAGGACCTTTCTAATCCACCAATGAGGGCCCTAATAGATGGCAGATGTGGCATCACCCACCCATGTGCTAGGGTCATTGACTATATTATTTCAAAATATCTTAAGCAAATACCTGAGATTTGCAAAGATTCTTGGACTTTTTTAGAGTCAATTAACAATATCACTTTTGACCCATCCTACAACTTCCTGACAATAGATGTTGTCGATCTTTATACATCGATTCCACACCAGGAAGCAGTGGAATGGAGTGAATTGATGCTGGAGAGTTTAGGAGCTACAAAAAAATGAGATATCCTTAGTGACACAGTTATTGGATATTGTATTATCTTCAAATTTTTTCCTCTTCAATAACCAATACTACCTACAGAAACAGGGTATCGCCATGGGGTCCCCGTGTGGTGGGAGCGTGGCGAACCTTGTAGTTGCTTATTGGGAAAAAGTTACATTGAAGAATTGTTCCCTTGTCAGCAATACGGTTAAATACTATACACGTTTCTTAGATGACGTGTTTATTTTAATCAAGGGTAACGAAAGTGAAGCAGTCAACTTGGTTAATTTTATGAATAACTCTATCTCATTTTTGAATTTTACCTATAAGTTTTCCACCACTGACATTGAATATTTGGATGTGAAAATAACTAAGGATCTCACTAACCATTGTTTCTTGGCCTCCATATATAGGAAACCGACCTATTGTAATGCTTTTCTACACTACTCAAGTAGTCATCCGGCCACACAAAAAAGATCTATTGTCAAAGGACAATTAGTTAGGGCCTTACGTATGTGTAGTACATTAGAGGCATTTAGTCTGGAGTGTTCTCTCCTAAAAGAAATGTTTGTAAACAGGGGGTACCCTGGTTCTTTGATAGATGATTTAATCCACAAAGTTTCTTTGAAGAGGGAATCTGGTTTTTACCGACCACTATTGGCATGTAAAGGTCAAGTTTCCATTTCCGATATTAATGAACATGGAGAACCACTTACAGACACTGGGCCTGATTATATAACAACTGAGACTGAAACTCGGTCCTATAGTGACTTTAAAACCAGTCTTGTTCTAACCTTTAATAGGCATATTGGAGCTATCTGGTCCATCATAAAGAAAAATTGGTATTTTATCTATAACAACCCCACACTCTTTCATAAATTGGGAGCTTATCCCTCTGTAGTTTTCAAAAGAGGGAACAATTTGAAAGAATTATTACAGAGACCTAGAATAACCACATCTTCTACTAGACAAACTGGTACTGTTATTTGTGGGTTCTGTAATAGGTGTAACTATTTGAAAGCTGGTAGTTCTTTTACTATTAAGGATAGGAAGTATACCATCTCTTCAAGAATCAATTGTACCACAAAGTCTGTGGTGTACATTGCTTTTTGTGTTTGCTGCCCTTGTTTTTATATAGGGAAAACCGATCGGAAACTTAGTGATCGGATCTACCAACACCTGTATGCTATAAAAAATAAAAAGGTGGATAATGCTTTGTCCAAACATGTTATTAACAATATAGGACATAGCTTCCAGTTTATGGGTATTGAACATGTCCCCACCGGAGTTAGGGGTGGACCTCAAAATTTAGTGCTTGAAATGAGAGAATTAGAGTGGCAGATTGGCCTAGACGCCTTTACCTATCCTGGACTAAATGAGGCTTGTAATATTGCTGCTATTTTGAGATACAAAAGTTATATGAGATGAGCGGCTTATATGCAATTTTTAAAAATATATAATTTTAAAATTAATTTTTTAAAATTAATTGTTAAAAATAATTGATTTTTAAAATAATTGATTCCAATGGAAAATATACATTTGGTAATATACTCTAAATACTTGGACCATTTTTTATTTTAGAGTATTTAATGGATTGATTATTATTGTTCGTTTTACGTATGAATATGTGTTTTATTAACTTATGTAAACCATTTATTATAATATAAGACCTTAAAGGTAATGCTGACATGAAATATATGTTTAACATTATGGTGCGACATCTTGTAAATTGACTTCCTATTTTTATGATTTGTGGTGGTAAAATTTAAAAGGAAGTGACATCACGATACATTGTTATAAAACGTGATGGTTTTAATTATAATTTGTATTTGTCTGAGGAAGCTTCCGCATAGCGGGAGCGAAAACATGATTCTTCAAATAAAGAGCGTTAGTTTTACAAGTCCTTCTTTCTCCGAGAGACTGGTACTTGTTTGAATTTCATTTAACTGAGACTACAATACCTAATTTTCAAAATACTGAAAACTCATTTGACTGAATCTCATTATACTGAAAGCTTAGAATCCTGAATTTCAAAATACTGAATTTTAAGCAACAGACATGCACACTTACAACAGCAATGGCTAACTCTTTCTAAAACTTAAAAATGACTTACTTATCCCTCTTAATAGAAACTGGACAATATAAAACCAAATTATGTGGGGGGGGGGCTACACCGCCCCTACACCCCAGTGTGGGGGGCTGCGCCTCCAACCTCCCCCAACTATATATATATATATATATATATATATATATATATATATATATATATATATATATATATAGATATATATAGATATATAAACTCCAGGATTGCACTACAATGAGGAAAAGGGCATATAACTAGCCTGTATTGATCATAATGTCACATACAGGTATAGCAGTGTCCCTCCTAACACCTCAGGCAGATGTTACAGTGCCAGGACGCCAGGACAGTATGCATGATTATGCTCATAGAGTGTGGATGTATCATAATAGTTGTACAAGTGTATTTGTGCAGAATCATCTCTGATCACTGTAAATCATGTCTGTTATGTCAGAGGCATGGGATTACTGGTGGTATTATTCTGATATTGTCAGTGATTGTAGTTGCTTCTTTTAATGTTGTCCATGAGCCTTTACCTGTGTCCCACTTGCTGGAGACTTCTGCTGAGATTACACTCATATTCAGGCAAATCAGTTTTTACAGCTTTACAATACGCACCCTATCCCAGTTGTATGTCAGATCCCTGGTAGATGTCTTCTGCATTATTCATGCAAGGGTACTTATCTCATAAAGGCATCCTCCCCATTGTTATGTCACCTTGTGTGACAGTCACATAATACACATTTTCAGTGTGCAGTCCCTACTGTACCATACTGATATGTGATTGTTGTTACTGCTACAACCGTCTTCCATTGGCATGTCCTCATCTGCTGTACATTAGCTTGCTTCACCTATCCTCTTTCCCTATGTTCATTCTTGAAGTTCATCTATGTGTCCCTCTTCAATACACGCACTTCCCTTGAGTGTTTATTTTGTATGGCAGTTCATGTACCATTACAGATCATTTACAAAACTTCAGTACAGAATGCCAGGAATGGGATTTCACAGTACTCTGCACTGTAGATACATTGTCCTGTACTGTGTTTGGACCATGTACTTAACATTCATACCTCTCAACTGTCCAGCTTTTCACAGAATGCCCAGATGTGCTCCTTATCAAGTTTCTGGCTTGCTGCCATATCACTGGGATGATCTCAGGACTGATGTGACTCAATAATTACATACATTTAAGCTGTAGACTTCAAATCCTTCCGAACATGTATCTCGACACAAACCCCTGGTTATTCTAGCATATTTCTATAGGGCAAATATGTCAAATATGTCCCTATTTCTAGGTCATTGTCTCCCCAATTATGTTGACCTTTGTCCAGATGTCTTGCACTAACAGATTGAGAGCTATCTGTGAAGTCCTTGTGATCATTGTGGCATTCCGTGTAAAATCACTGTCCTTCAGTGCTCTGATTTAAACAGGAATGCTGTGTTCGCTTACACAGTTTCTTGTCTGGCAACAGTGTTTAAACATAGTACACGGAATGAATATGCAATGAGCACTGCTGCTCACCGCACATCACCACTCACACATTGTAAGCTCTGTGTAGACTTCGCAGGAAGCCTACACAGAGTAACTATTCAGTTTATAATATTTTGTCAACAACTTATAATATCTCAGCAACTGCTCAAGTTACAAACATACTGTCAGCAGCATTTTGTTCACCCAGCTGAGAGCTTCCATATGAGGCTAAGCAGTTTTGTCTGTGCTATTTGGTTGTTTATATATTTAGAAAAACATGACATTTATAAGAATATAAATAAATATTATAGAAATAACAATTACTTTATCTTTACCTGCACTAAACAAAGGTCAAAACATCAGCACAATTGTGTTTGCCATTATGTAAGCTTTAAGATGCAAATGTTTAATACTTTGAATGTAACATGTTTTTGAAATTATTAATGCAAATATGAACATGCAATATTGGAAGCCTAGAGGCATCAGGAGGATGCAACTGCAGAAACACCTGGAGGTGTCACTAAGCTGCATTGAGTTAATGAACATATTTGAATGACTACTATTAATAATGCAAAATAATACTTGTCTGACAGAGGTATATACACAAACACACACACATGCACATATGTTCTCATTCATCGATGTGCAGAAGTATCAACGCACATTAGATTGAATTCGGCTTGTCAGAACCTAACAATAAATGAAGTCACAAATGACTGAAACTCGCACGATCAAAAAAGGAAGGCAAATGTTTTCCTTTTCCAGTCGGCCAACTAATAAAAACCAAAAACTCAAAAATCTGACAATATACCCAGATATAATTTGTCTCAATAGTGGTATTGTTAGGGGAAAGGGTTTTGGTAATATAATGTGTAGGGTGGAAGTTAAGGGCACTCTTGAGTAAGGATGTATAGTGAAGGGGGGTAATCTAAACCTAACCCTAACTGTGTATGTCTGAGTGTATAAAATGATTTTAGCTGAGGTGTTCAAGACAAGCTTTTTAAACTACAGCCAGGCCAGAGTTAAGCCAAAGGTATTAGAATCAGAGGCAGTCAAATGCAAGACTGCAGGGTGAAATTAAGTAGTACTTCATAGCCTTAGTCTTTCACCAAGCAGGTTATTTTAAGCTTTCCTTGATAATGGTTAAAGAGGTCATTTTGAGCTGCAAGAGCAAACTTCTCACCAGTTCACTACTTTCTTAGTCTAATGCAAGTGCTTATTGTTTGATCTTGATTAGTTATAGAGAACAAAAGTAGACCTAAAAAATGTTTGTGGATTTCTACCTTCAAATGTCAGCTTGTATAAGCTAATGAGGATAGAATCAGTTCAAATTTGTTGGCAATGAAAACATATTTCTAATATTATGAAGGGTC